>NC_133122.1:130646590-130969145 GCF_033568475.1 Henckelia pumila | reverse complement strand
ATTTTCATAGTTATTTAAATAAAATTTGATTATTTTACTCAATTAAATATAAAATTATAAAACAAAATTAATTTAATTATTTATTTAAGTAAGGGTATTTTTGTCAATTTTTAACTGGAAAGGGTGTGTATGCTACAAATTTTGAATCACAGGGGGTTATTAGCTTAAAAAAATTTCATAGGGAGTTATTAGCAAACTCGGGATTTCACAGGGGTGATATATGCAATTTTTCCTAAAAATAACCACATCATAAAATTCATTACTAAATATCTCACAACATAACTATGGGCGAGTTTGCGAGCCATCTAAACGAGCAGAGATTGAGCTCGCGAGCCTATCAACGAAGATGTTCGCGAGCTCACGAGTCAAATATCCTTAAGTTCGAGCTTGTCTCGATAAAATTTTCGAGCTCGAAATCAAGCTTGGGCTCGACTCGATAACCTTAAGACTGAGCCGAGCTCCGAATAATTTACAAACAGTTCGGTAATTTTATTCCACTGGTTTTTGTTTTGTTTTGTTTAGGGGTGGTTCGGTACGGTATACCGCATACTGTACCGAAAATTTCGATACCAAAATTTTCGATACCGTTGGTATGACATAAATCCATACCGATACCGTACCGAATATCAAAATTCGGTACGGTATCGGTATGATACCGTGTATAACAATTTTTGTATACTGTTTTTTTTTTAAAAAAATATCGGTATACATACCGATTTTTTTCGGTATACCGAAATACCAAAAATTCAAAAATCTTATACCGATACCGATACCGATACCGAAAATTTCATACCGTACCGAAATTTACGGTATACCGAAATTTTCGATATATTCGGTTTTTTTTCGGTACGGTAAAAGCGGTATGACGACATTTCAATATTTTTTGTCAGCCCTAGTTTTGTTTTGTTTATTGAAAATTTTGTTTTTTCCTCTGACATGACTTCGCATGTGCATTGATATATTACTACTTTCAAAAACAAAAATCCTAAAATTACTAAAAATGTAAAAATTTGTAAATAATCTGATTCAATTTTAAAACATAAATATCCAAAATTATAAAAAGAAAAACAGACTTATGAAAATTTCCATTTTCACATATATCAACAATGTTTGACAGGATACGAATATGAATGATATTATTTATTTTACTTTCAATTTTATATTGTTATATACACGACTAAATTTTATTCGTTAAGTGGAATGTAAATAATTTTTTATACATAGGAATCCGAAGTCCTTATTTTTCAGTGTGCATTTGGATAAATCTCTGACTAACACAGTCGCCCATATCAGAATAGCCACATAAATCACACTGGACAAGTCATGTATGATAGGCTTGCCCAAGAAGATATTAGTAGAGAGAATTGAATGCTTACCTACTTCACCAACTCGGACATGATCTAACATGCTTAAATGATCAATATATAACTTTACAACCCAACAATAAAATAAAAGATAGACATCTGTGAGATGGTGTCACAGATTTTTATCCATGAGACGGGTCAAACCCGTTATTAAAATTGTGGTGTTTTGGATATGGAAGAAGACAACAGAATATGATAAGTCGAGATAAGAGTAAACTCTTTGTCCGCAAGACGAAATTTTCCCGTATCACAATGCTATAACGGTGATAACAATCGTCCGTAAGATACAACGACTATGATCAATAAAGCGTAGCACAATGAATCTCTTGATACCGATGAACTCAAATACGCAGAACTTTCAAATATATATGATGAAGAAAGGATGCAGATGGAAAACGAGAACAATGCGGACCGGAGGATTATTCATAATGAACACCGGTTTCAAAGAAGGAACACAACCTTCAGCGATAAGCCTAGTGACACATTGGTTCAAATGAAAAGGTACACTGGATCGTTGGATCGAGTAGGTAGACTTTTCCAGACTCTTCCGGACACTTTAGGAACGTAATAATGTTATGAATAAATAAATAAATAAATAAAATAAATATTATTTTCAAATTAATTGAAGTTAAAAAATATTAACGTGATCAAGTTAACAAAATGTACTCGTGAAACCATCTCACAAAAGTTTTATATAAAATAATATATTTAATTCAACACACATCGTACTCGATCAAATTCCCTGAATAAACAAGCGTTCATATGGGTGGAGCTCACTAGTTAGGGAAATTGATGGTTCATTTCAAATGTGCATTAAATGACTAGGTTAACGCTACACGCTACAATTGCATTATAATTACTAGTGAAAAATGAGAGAAAAGTTTTTTTTAAAAAGCAAATCATTAATTTTAGTGAAAAGTTTTTAAGTGAAATATTGGGTAGAAAAGAATAATTTTAAAATAAATTATTTTGATGTTCTTAAGGTAGTTACTATAACCTACTCATCTTTTATAATATAGATAGGTAGATAGATAGATAGATATAGATATAATAGATTTGCTATATTTTAGGTCATTTTTTAAAATATATTTCATTTAATTATTTTCTATATTCATATCTCTTATTTTTTTATGCTATATATACATTCAACCCTATACAAAAATCTTAGCTCTGTCCGTCGTTTCTTCCAAAAAATATAGATTTTTGTTTGTCTTGAATTATTCTTCCAACAGTTATTGAATATCAGCGATCGTCGTTAAATTTATTGTCACTCGTCATCGCCGAGAGGATTTTCATCAAAGTTCTTCGCCGGAAAACCACATAAATTACGCGATTCAACAGTTGCTACAGGAGTAATTGAAGTCAAAAAAATCAAAGACTGTGTAGTAATATTATATTTTGGTAAAGAATAATGGTTGTAGCTAATTAACCTAAAGTCAGAGAGAAAATGGTACGACTACAAATATAATTCAGAAGACGAATCACACGCAAGCAAGAAAAGGTCAGACGAATGAACATTTTGAATTTCAACCTTTTTACTACAATAATACAGTTTCAAAAACAATTTAATTAGTATAGTATAATAGTTAGACAATACAAATAAAGGGAGTAGTCTTGCCTCCATATATAGTTGACCAGACTTTCGAATTTTCAAACTGAACCATTCAAAGCTTCAACAGAAGAATATTTATCCTCCTTTTGAAAAAAAGATCATCGAACTCGTAAGTTTGAATAAGTTTGTGGGATTATTCTTTTCACCCCCACCCGGGCGATGAACACCGACATTGTTCTCAAATCATTAATTCGAAAACAATGTCATAAGTACAGATTTAAAAAAAAAAATCAGTTTTTTTATTTATAGATTGAAATTACATTGTCTTTCATAAAACTCGAATCAAACTGTCTTTACAAACTAAAATGAAAATAGAGTCTAACGCTAAAACAATAAAGGAGTTTTTGGTGGAGCTTTTAATAATCACTTATTAGATTCTAGATGCACAAAAATGCTTAATAGTGTTTGTGAACATTTGCTTCTGCTTTAACTTTTAAAATTTTTAATTAAAAGCCAAAAGCAAGCTTGAGATGCTTTTTTGTGCTTGTGCTTTTTTATATTAATGTTGGAAATTAAAATGGGACGCTTGTGCCCTTACAAAACTTTTCACGTTCCACAATTATCCTCCCCATTTTTCACCCACTTTTCTTTTGTGTTCATGCCCCTCTTTTGGGCATTCTCTCTCAAAGCTAGCGGCGGCGATTTGGGCATTCTCCTCTCTCGAAGCTAAGGGCGGCTATTTTCTACAGCTAGCGGCGGCGAATTCGAGCATGGTAATTATCTGACATCAAGCAAAGCTTAATTGTAGATTCGTCCTCCTTAGGTTATGCAATCCTTATAGATATCTATTTTATTCGTCTGATTTTTGCCGGTCTGTGTGTTTCTGTATTGGGGTTGTGATATGTCAAAATTATTCCATCTAGACAAATAGACGGCTAAGATTGTTGAGTTAGTTGATTCAGTCAATATTTCTTTGTGAAATTCACATGCCAGATGATTCTTTATTGCCCTTTTGTTCATAACCGTGATTTAATTTTGCCCCCAATCTGCCCTAATTCCTTTACATTACTTTTTCTCACACCAGCTGTGGTGTGTATTTCTCCGTCTTCTGTGAACATTAAAATTTTCTCTGATCTTTGCTTCTTTGTGCTGCTGTTAAAAAATTTAGACATGAAGAAATTTATTTTATTACATTAATATTACAACGGTCAATGAATGATTATTATTCTAATTTCTAAACACCAACATTTGGAGATCTTGTTTCCATTTTTTGAAATTTTTGTTTCTCTCATTGCTTTATTATGTACTGATGATTATCTCGTTTGTTCAATGTGAAGTCGGATCCAGGAAATCTTTAGCATTCTTTATTGCCCTTTAGTTTTTATAAGAATTGTGAATAAGATGTGCTTTTAGGATTGGCTTTGAGTTACTCACGAAGGTGTCATTATTTTCTGATAAGCTTAATACACAATTGATTAAATCAAGATTTGGAATCGTAGCTATCTATTGGATCATACCTCTTAAGAACTAGTCATTACTTTCTGATAAGCTTAATACACAATCATCTCATTTATTATAAAAAGAGAAGTGGTGCCACTGCATGCCAGCGTGAGACCTATACTTTAGGAGCAAGATAATAAAAGATACATGCTTTCTGTAAATATTAAGTTTTAACTTTCTGTAATATATAACAAAAATAACTTCAATGTTTACACGTTTAACTAATTGTTTTTCTCGCATGTTTTTTTTACCAAATACTTTAATGCATTCGGCCTCATTGTTTGACTTGTTTTATGCAGTCATGGATTCACAAATGCCCTGGGCAAGACGTTCTGATACTAATTTTCAGATGTATTCACAACCACTATCACAACCATCTCAAAGTGTTGATGCTAGTAGACAACAAACTACGAGAATCACTGAGTGTATTGGGAAGGCAAATTGGGATCGTGCAAGTACTGAGGTATTTATTAAAATATGTTTAGAGGAGCTCCAAGCAAGGAATAGGCTCGGTACTCACTTTAACAAGTCCGGTTGGGAAAATTTGGTTCGTAAATTTGAAGCACGTACGAGTCGTAAGTATTCAAAGATACAATTGAAAAATCGTTGGGATAACTTGAAGAAAGAATGGAGTATTTGGAAGACATTATTGAGAGGAGAGACTGGACTACGTTGGAATCACGAAAAAGGAACTGTGGATGCGACTCCTGAGTGGTGGCAACGAAAGATACAGGTGAGCATTTGTTTATTCAAAACAAGATTAAGTGATTTTATGTTTTTATTACTATTTGTTTATTTAACACACAATTACATGATTTTATATTTTTATTAGGCACGCCCTGAAGCTGCCAAGTTTAAAGAGAGAGGACCTTTGCTAGTACATGATCAAGATTTATTATTTTCAGATGTTGTAGCTGAAGGGAATAGTGAGTGGGCTCCCAGCTCTGGAATTTTGCCATCACACTTACAAGATGAGCATGAAGATGACATCAATATACATTCCGGTGAGGTTAATGGACCCGATATTGACTATACTACTGAAACAAATGACACACAACAAACCAACATGGAGAGTGGTTTATCTAGGAGAAACATCAGAAATAACCCATTTTCTGCTCCCATCCGTCATAAAAAGCAAAAGAAATCATCAATCGCAGAAAAAATCGCGAGGTGTCTTGAGCGGATGGTTAATACAATAGAGAGTGAATCACAATTATCTCGCTTGACAACTGATAGTGTAGGAAATTATACTATCAAAGATTGCATGGAGGTTTTAGATTGTATGTCAGGAATTGAAGAAGGTGGTAGCTTGTGGATGTATGCAACAAGATTGTTTTTGAAACCTGCTGTTAGAGAGTTATTTTTAACAATCAAGAGAGATGATTTAAGGCTAAAGTGGTTGCAAGATCAGATGGAAAGGGACATGCAGCGAAGGACTTCTTCCATGACTTCAGCTCATGCATCACGTGGAGAGTCATACCATAATGACAATGCCTCTTTTGGATGATCATCCTTTGAATATGTAACGCCCGGGATTAATTAATATTAATTCGAACTTAATTTGATTTTAATCCAAGTATATTTAATTTGGAAATATTTAGAGTTTTGATTTAAATTCTAATATTCTTAAATTATTTAGGATTGCAATTGAATTAAAATAAGGGCCGATGACCAAATTACAATTATTGAAGACTTGAGGGGATAAATTGCAATATTGGTTGAAAGTTATCAGATATTATTTGAGTACTCAGCATGTGCACGTGTAATTTTCCTTTTCAATTCAGCAAACTTGAACAGAGCAAAGCCGAGAGCAATTTTCTTCATTTGATTTGATCTTTAAATCCTCGTAACTTTTGCTCCGGTTATCCGACTTCGATTCCGTAAATTGTTCTGGAATCCTTACGACGAGGGCTTCGATCTCGTGTAAGTTTTATGTTGTTTTTTATGGATTTCAAAATTAGTTTGTGACAAAAATCAGAGTTTAAGCTTTTGATTACGTTTATTGACGTTTATGCGATTCTATCTCGAAATCGGATTGAGGAGTTTATATGGAATGTGTCCAAGCATGAATTCCAGCTTATGATTGTTGTTTATAGCTGATATTATGAAGAGTTTGATGAGATATTATCTGATATATGTTGTATGAATGATTGAAATGAAGTTAGAAATGGTTTTGGGATTACGTCGGTTAGCGATTTTCAATCGCTACGCCGTTTAATCGAGTTTTTGGACTGTTTTGATATTCGATAGCTAAGCTGAAACACTTATCTTGATGATGTTAATGTTATAGAATTTTATTCTTCAGTTTCAGTTGAGTTTGGAAGGCCAACGACTCGAGACAATGACTTTGAACCGAAGAAGGTTGATTGAGGTTTGAAATGCAATCGATTGACGATCTTATGATGTTTTCGACTCGATTTTGATACAATAGATTGGAATGAAGTTTGATATTTGTGTATTTGATGTATCTTTCAGATTTGAAGAGTCCAGAATCGATAATAACGAAGGTATAATGACGACATCGCGAAGTAGGGACTTTGAAACTCAAGAATGACTATTATTGAGTTGGCCCGCAAAAACCACATACTTGTTTATGTTTTTGATTTGATTATGATGTTGTCGATCCATCTCAGGTAGTGGATCTTTAAATTTGAGTTGATATGATGCTATATTGAATTGATTCTATGCCAAGGTTGCTGTTAACCTTATTTGCGAGTCGGTTACGAACTCGTTAGATGGATATCCATGTCAAGATTAGTTATGAATCTTGATGACCTCGAAGTTATGTGAATCAATTTGTATTTGAAGCGTTAAATTACTCTATTTGTTGAGTCGAGTTTAAATTGAGACGATGTGATTTATTTAGCGCTTTCTATATGTTGGTTATACTGAGAATCGTTTCTCACCGGAGTTTATCCGGCTGTTGTCTTGTTTTGTATGTGTGCATGACAACAGAGAGGGCAGGAGCTGATCATCGACGTCATTGACAGCTGGGAGAGAGTCTAGCACGTGAGTACTCGGGTTGTAGATGAAGTCTTGTGAACTTTAGAAGCATAGAACCTTAGAACTTGTTGGTTTGAAGTATTGTATGGAATTTGAGATAGTTATGCTTTCTATTAACCTTTGAATGAATCGTTCGATGTATATATATGCATGACTTGTTGTTCGAGATCTTGTTTATTTGTTGATGCAAGTTCCAGAACTTTTAAACCATGCCTTGTATTGATTTTGGTGATAAGAATTGATAGTGTATGGTTTTGACAGCAAAAATATTTATGCAGAGTTTTCTGGAGTTGGAGGCCGCTCGATCAGCAAGAGTTCACCGATCGAGCGAGGCCTGTATTTTGCAAACAGAGAATTTGGATTTTCTTGTCCGCTCGATCGGCAGAAGTTGACCGATGTTGACCGATCGAGCGAGGACAAATTATACTCAGACCCGAGAATTGTGATTTCTTAGCCCGCTCGATCGGTAAGACTTCACCGATCGAGCGAGGTACAAGTTTAAAAAAAAAAATTTATTTGGTTTGAGTATTCTTTTAAACACTTGATGAATGGTTTATTAATCGTTAATTTCCCTAATATGAGATTAGCAACCCGAGGTTAATTGCCCTAAGATGAGATTAGCAACCCGAGGTCCCCACAATAGTTGGTATCAGAACATAAGTTTCTTGGACTGAGAATAGATGAGCGGGGTAGATCGAGTCTTCTAATCTGATTTATTTATTGCATTCATATTTGTATGGTATCTGATTCATTGTTTACAGATGTTAAATTGTCACGTGATGCTGTGATAATTTGCGAAGAATATGTTATACAATGTTTTGAATTACATGCTATCTGATTATTTGATTGAAGTAATAGCATGTATTGAATGAGTATGAATCAGAACTCGATCTTTTGAGAAGGCATTGTGGACTGCAACGGACTTGTTCTATTTGAGATTGAACTGTACACTAATCTGTTTGATTATCAGATATGCCTCCCCGACCAGCACCAAGAGTTAGACAGACATTGGCCATGAATCAGCCTGAACAGACAAATGCTGCACAGGTCCCATTGACAGTGTCTAAACATGGACAAGGTAGTACTTCTACTGATGAGTTCAGTGATCTAATCCGATGGAAAAACTTCTGAAACGATTCCAATCATTCAAACCAATGAAGTTGCAAGGAACTGAGAATTCTTTGGAGTGCGAAAACTGGTTGGAAGATATTGAGCAGTTATTCGAGTCCATTGATTATACAGATGATCGTCGCGTGAGACTGGTAATTCATCAACTGCATGGCCTTGCCAAGAGTTGGTGGATAGCGACGAAGAGAGCATTGGAAAACCAAGGTACTGTTATTACCTGGTCTGTATTTCGAACTGCTTTCTATCAGCGTTTCTTTCCTGTGTCTTATCGCAAGGACAAAGGAGCAGAGTTTGCAAGTTTACAACAGGGACAGCTAAATATTGAGGAATATGTTGCAAAATTCACTAGCCTGTTGAAGTTTTCTCCACATATTGCTGTTAGTGATGAAGCTCAAGCCGATCAATTCATCAATGGCTTGAATCCTGATGTGTTTACACTTGTGAATTCGGGAAGACCGAATACCTTTGCCGATGATCTGAATCGAGCAAAGGGTGCAGAAGCAGGGATATTGAAACAACGAGGAGCACAGTTTGTGCCACAACCAGTGAGACAGCCCCAAGAGCAGCCACAGATTCCACCACCTTGATTTGAAGCTGGAGGTAGCAGCAGTGGAAAGAAAAGTTTCTTCAAGGGCAAGAGCAAACAATTCAAGAGATCTGGTGGTAGTAGCTCTTCTAGTTCAGGTAGTTCCCGACAGTCTAGAGCTGGACAGAGGTCTGATGTGTATTGCACCAAGTGTGGTGGTCGCCATACTAATGATCAATGCCGAGGTGTGTTTGGCAGTTGCCACATTTGCAACAAGATGGGACACTTTGCGAGAGTATGTCCACAACGAGGTTCTGAGGGTGCACAGGGTACTGGATCATCGAGACCGGTGGGTCAATCTACATCTTCTGTTCACTCTTTTCAACCACAGCCTGCAGCACAGAGTAGAGGAGGAGGTCAGACGATGAATCAACCTCCGAGGCAACAAGCACGAGTGTTTGCATTGACAGAGGAGCAAGCACAAGCAGCACCAGATGATGTGATTGCAGGTAACTGTTTTCTTTCTGGTTATCCTGCCTATGTCTTTTTTGATACTAGTGCGTCGCATACCTTCATATCTGAACAATTTGTTATGTTGTATTCATTTCCTGTTGAGTCATTAACTACTGTAGTGTCTATATCTTCATCGTTGGGAAAATATATAGTATCAGTGAAGTCTGTTAGAAATTGTGTACTACAGTACGAAGGTAATGAAGTTGAGCTTGACTGTATCGTTCTTGGTTTATCTGATTTTGACTGTATAATCGATATTGATGTGTTAACCAAGTACAGAGCAACAGTTGACCGTTTTCAGAAGATAGTGAGGTTCAGACCAGTGATGGCTGACGAATGGAAATTTTATGGTAAGGGTGCTAGATCTAAAATTCCCTTGATCTCTGTTATTGCTATGACTGATTTGTTACAGAAGGGAGCAGAGGGATTTCTGATCTATGCAGTTGATATACTGAAGACTGGTCTGAAATTGACTGATATATCGGTGGTGAATGAGTTTGCAGATGTATTCCCTGATGAGATTCCAGGATTACCACCGTACCGTGAAGTAGACTTTGGTATTGATTTGATGCCAGGTACTCAGCCGATATCAAAAGCACCTTACCGAATGGCACCAATTGAACTGAAAGAACTGAAAGACCAACTTGAATATTTGTTGGCCAAAGGATATATCAGACCGAGTGTATCCCCGTGGGGTGCTCCAGTATTATTTGTAAGAAATAAAGACGGATCGATGAGATTATGTATTGAGTACCGGCAATTAAACAAAGCAACGGTAAAAATCGCTATCATTTACCTCGTATCGATGATTTATTTGATCAATTGCAGGGGTCGTCAGTATATTCGAAGATTGATCTACGATTCGGATATCATCAATTGAGAGTTAGAGACGAAGACATTCCTAAGACTGCATTTAGAACCAGGTATGACCATTATGAATTCATAGTCATGCCTTTTGGTTTAACGAATGCACCAGCAGTTTTTATGGGATTGATGAATAGAGTATTTCAAAGATATTTAGACTACTTTGTGATTATTTTTATCGATGATATTTTGATATACTCTAAGAATCTATGTGAACATGCTGATCATCTCCGAATTGTACTGATAACATTAAGAGGAGAGAAATTGTATGCCAAGTTATCCAAATGTGAATTTTGGTTGCAGAGAGTTGTTTTTCTTGGTCATATAATTTCAGGAGATGTCATTTCAGTTGATCCGAGTAAGGTTGAAGCTGTGATCAATTGGCAGACCGACATCTGTGCCAGAAATTCAAAGTTTTATGGGCTTAGCTGGTTATTAACGTCGATTCATTCGAGATTTTTCATCAATAGCGAAGCCTATTACACAGCTTACACAGAAAAATGCACCATTTATTTGGTCTGAGGCGTGTGAAAGAAGTTTTATCGAACTCAAGAAGAGATTGACTACAACGCCGGTTTTGAAAATCCCTACAGGTACTGGTGATTTTGTTGTTTATTGTGATGCTTCTCACCAGGTTTTGGGATGTATTTTAATGCAGAAAGAACATGTTGTCGTTTATGCTTCTCGACAACTAAAACCACATGAAGTCAGGTATCCGATTCATGATCTTGAATTGGCTTCAATTGTTTTTGCATTAAAGATCTGGAGACATTACTTATATGGCGAGAAGTTTGAAATCTTTTCTGATCACAAAAGTCTGAAGTATCTGTTCTCACAATCCGAATTGAATATGAGACAATGACGATGGCTTGATTTATTGAAGGATTTTGATTGTGAAATCAAATATTATCCGGGAAAATCAAATGCAGCAGCGGATGCCCTGAGTAGAAAGGTTTGTGCTCTGTCTTTGTCTACTGTAGGTGTATCTAATTTGATTGAAGATTGTTATATTTTTTGGTATGTATTTGAGATAGATAGAAGGCCGATGAGACTGTATGCAATCAGTGCTGAGCCAGAATTGCTGATTCGTATTAGAGAAGCGCAGAAAGCCGATCAGAATGTGCAGAAATTGATTGAAATGATCCGATTAGGACATCAGTCTGAGTACAAGGTTAGTGATGATGATATCTTGTATGTGAATAACCGAATAGTTGTTCCCAATATTGCAGACTTGAGACAGAATATTTTGAAAGAAGCCCATTGCAGTCGCTTTAGTGTTCACCCTGGAGGCAGAAAGATGTACAATGACTTGAAGAATCAGTACTGGTGGAAACAAATGAAGTCTGATGTGACTGAATTTGTATCTAAATGTTTGAATTGCCAACAGGTGAAGGCTAAAAGAAAGAAACCAGGTGACTTATTACAGAGTTTATCGATTCCTGAATGGAAATGGGACCACATTTCCATGGACTTTGTAACGAAGTTACCACGATCATCTCGAGGATGCGATGCTGTTTGGGTGATCATCGACAGATTGAAGAAATCTGCGTGCTTTATTCCTTACCGAATGACTTATCGTCATGATCAAATGGCGGATCTCTATATTCGAGAAGTGGTAAGACTACATGGTGTGCCAAAGTCGATTGTATCTGACCGAGATCCAAGGTTTACTTCGCACTTTTGGCATAGCCTATAGGAAGCTTTAGGTACGCGCTTACATTTGAGTACTACTTATCATCCTCAAACTGACGGTCAATCTGAACGAACTATTCAGATGCTTGAGGATATGCTCAGAGCTGTAGTACTTGATTTTGGTGTTACATGGCAAAATTCTATACCACTCGTGGAATTTTCGTATAACAACAGTTATCAGACGAGTATAGAGATGGCACCATTTGAAGCATTATATGGGAAGAAGTGTCGATCGCCTTTGTATTGGGATGATGTTTCTGAGGTACCTGAGTTAGGTTCAGATATGATCAGACAGATGACTGAGAAGGTGAAACTGATACAGCAGAGAATGAGAACAGCACAGCACAGACAGACCAGATATGTGAATATACGACGACGACCATTATCTTTTGATTAGGGAGATAAAGTGTTTCTGAAGATTTCACCGTTCAGAGGCACCGTTTGATTTGGTAAATGAGGAAAATTATCTCCGAGGTATATTGGGCCATATGAGATTCTCGAGAAGATAGGCAATCTAGCTTATCGACTCGCTCTTCCTATGTCTTTATCTGGAATACATGATGTCTTTCATGTATCGATGTTGAGGAAGTATATATCTGATGCATCTCATGTGATTCGTTCTGATGAAGCTGAGTTGGATGATACTCTTAGTTATTTCGAACAACCTATTAAGATTCTCGATAGGAAGACAAAGCAACTCCGAACGAAGACCATTCCATTGGTGAAGATTCAATGGAGTCGACACGGAGTTGAAGAGGCGACGTGGGAAGTCGAAGAAGATATGAAACAACGATTTCCTTACCTATTTCACTGATGTGAGTTCTTATTCAGTTTTCAGTTATTCTTTATTCTTATGAGCATGCAGTCTGCATATCTACACTGTTTATGAATTCGAGGACGAACTCATGTCTTAGTGGGGGAGAAATGTAAGGCCCGAGATTAATTAATATTAATCCGAACTTAATTTGATTTTAATTCAAGTATATTTAATTTGGGAATATTTAGAGTTTTGATTTAAATTCTAATATTCTTAAATTATTTAGGATTGCAATTGAATTAAAATAAGGGCCGAGGACCAAATTGCAATTATTGAAGACTTGAGGGGCTAAATTGCAATATTGGTTGAAAGTTATCAGATATTATTTGAGTACTCAGCATGTGCACGTGTAATTTTTCTTTTCAATTCAGCAAACTTGAACAGAGCAAAGCCGAGAGCAATTTTCTTCATTTGCTTTGATCTTTAAATCCTCGTAACTTTTGCTCCGGTTATCCGATTTCGATTCCGTAAATTGTTCTGGAATCCTTACGATGAGGGCTTCGATCTCGTGTAAGTTTTATGTTGTGTTTTATGGATTTCAAAATCAGTTTGTTACAAAAATCAGAGTTTAAGCTTTTGATTACGTTTATTGACGTTTATGCGATTCTATCTCGAAATCGGATTGAGGAGTTTATATGGAATGTGTCCAAGCATGAATTCCAGCTTATGATTGTTGTTTATAGCTGATATTATGAAGATTTTGATGAGATATTATCTGATATATGTTGTCTGAATGATTGAAATGAAGTTAGAAATGGTTTTGGGATTACGTCGGTTACCGATTTTCAATCGCTACGCTGTTTAATCGAGTTTTTGGACTATTTTGATATTCGATAGCTAAGCTGAAACACTTATATTGATGATGTGAATGTTATAGAATTTTATTCTTCAGTTTCAGTTGAGTTTGGAAGGCCAACGACTCGAGACAACGACTTTGAACCGAAGAAGGTTGATTGAGGTTTGAAATGCGATCGATTGACGATCTTATGATGTTTTCGACTCAATTTTGATACAATAGATTGGAATAAAGTTTGATATTTGTGTATTTGATGTATCTTTCAGATTTGAAGATTCCAGAATCGATAATAATGAAGGTATAATGACGACATTGCGAAGTAGGGACTTTGAAACTCAAGAATGACTATTATTGAGTTGGCCCGCAAAAACCACATACTTGTTTATGTTTTTGATTTGATTGTGATGTTGTCGATCCATCTCAGGTAGTGGATTTTTAAATTTGAGTTGATATGATGCTATATTGAATTGATTCTATGCCAAGGTTACTGTTAACCTTATTTGCGAGTCGATTACGAACTCGTTAGATGGATATCCATGTCAAGATCAGTTATGAATCTTGATGGCCTCGAAGTTATGTGAATCAATTCGTATTTGAAGCGTTAAATTACTCTATTTGTTGAGTCGAGTTTAAATTGAGACGATGTGATTTATTTAGCGCTTTCTATATGTTGGTTATACTGAGAATCGTTTCTCACCGGATTTTATCCGGCTGTTGTCTTGTTTTGTATGTGTGCATGACAACAGAGAGAGCAGGAGCTGATCATCGACGTTATTGACAGCTGGGAGAGAGTCTAGCACGTGAGGACTCGGGTTGTAGATGAAGTCTTGTGAAATTTAGAAGCATAGAACCTTAGAACTTGTTGGTTTGAAGTATTGTATGGAATTTGAGATAGTTATGCTTTCTATTAACCTTTGAATGAATCGTTCGATGTATATATATGCATGACTTGTTGTTCGAGATCTTGTTTATTTGTTGATGCAAGTTCCAGAACTTTTAAACCATGCCTTGTATTGATTTTGGTGACAAGAATTGATAGTGTATGGTTTTGACAGCAAAAATATTTATGCAAAGTTTTCTGGAGTTGGAGGCCGCTCGATCGGCAAGAGTTCACCAATCGAGCGAGGCCTGTTTTTTTCAAACAGAGAATTTGGATTTTCTTGTCCACTCGATTGGCAGAAGTTGACCGATCGAGCGAGGCCAAATTATATTCAGACCCGAGAATTGTGATTTCTTAGCCCGCTCGATCGGTAAGACTTCACCGATCGAGCGAGGTCCAAGTTTAAAAAAAAAAAATTTATTTGGTTTGAGTATTCTTTTAAACACTTGATTAATGGTTTATTAATCGTTAATTGCCCTAATATGAGATTAGCAACCCGAGGTTAATTGCCCTAAGATGAGATTTGCAACCCGAGATCTCCACAGAATAGGATTTAAACAAAGTTTTTCTTTTGGATATCTTATGTTGAGGGCAGCACTGTTAAAAAAACTTGTATTGCAGACTTCTTTTGTTTTCATGTTTGTATGGAGTTGTTAATGTTGACATGAGTGAAACGTGTTGGGAGACTTCTTTTGTCTTAATTGATTGCATATGGCATATGGCAACCTTATTTACAAATCATATTACTTTGAACATTCTTTTTTTGCTTACTTTATTATATCAACAATGAAGGAATGAAATTGAATGGTACTCTTAAATTTTTCAGAAAACTTGCAAATGTCAGATAGTGAATCAAACAGTGACTCAAACAGCATATTGAATTCTCTTTCTTCTTCATCAGGTTCTGAAGAGTTAGATGACATTATGAACAATGAAAACATCGAAGGTACGGGTTCAAACCCACTCACTAAGAGGAGAAAAAAATTGTTATCTGTGTTTGCAGTTGGAGCAACAATATATTATGAGAAATATTTGCATAAGTCTCCATGTTATGACCGTGAATATAGTGGATGGGTTTCGTTAATATCTATCTTGAATGGAAATCCTCACCGATGTTACCAATCCTTTAGAATGCATAAAGAGGTCTTTTTTGAGTTATGTGGAATTTTAGTGAATAATTATGGCCTGAAACCCACAAGAAGTGTGATTGTTGAAGAGCAATTGGCAACTTTCATGATGATAGTCGGTGTATGTGAAGGGAACAGACAACTGATAAGTGCATTTTGTATGCATATTTTTGTTATGATTTTATGTTTAATTTGCATTCATTATTTGTGTCTTTGTGTATTTTATTTATTATTTATGCTTGCGTGTGTATTTCACTCTCCTCGGTATTTTTGTAGGAAAAATACTCAAAACTCGGATTCTCGAGAAAGTTGGAAAGAGGACTATGAGCAGCGAAGGAAGATGATGCGCTTTTGGTGAAGAACGCTGCAAGATGGGCTGCTGCAAGAAGAAGAAGCTCGAAGCTGCTACACAATGAAGGAACAAAGATGACGAACAGCGAACAAGCACAAGGGAAAGCAAGCAGCTGTGGTGCTGTGCAAAAGAAAGCAGATGGGAAGAAGGTTGGCGTAGCTGGAAGCGCAATCACGCATCAAGGCTTGAGTTCAGCGCTTGGATGATGCGCAAAAAAGGATGGGAACAGCGGCTGGAAGCGCAATCGCGCTTGAGGCTTGTGGTTGGCGCAAGACTTGGAGCAATCGCACTAAACTTTAGCGCAAAAGAAGAGATTGGCGCATGGGAGAAGCGCTAACGCGCAAGAGCAAGGGCAATCGCGCAAGGAAGTCTGCGCTGTGTTTTTCTTCCGGCAGAAACATGCTCGCTCGAGCGAGAGGTGGTGCTCGCTCGAGCAAGCGAGACGTGATTTTAATTTTTCGGGACAAAAGAGTGCTCGCTCGAGCGAGACCCTATGCTCGCTCTAGCGAGCCGCAGGACCAGAGTTTTATTTTTGGAAAATTCTTGCTCGGGAAGGATTTTATCTTTTTAATATTTGGGACCTATAAATATATTTTTTAGCATCAGAATAAGGGTTCCAGTTCCAGATTTTCAGAGGCGGCTACAGGCTACACGCTTGGGAGAAGATTTCTTATTCTTTCTTTTATTTTATTTTTACTTTTCATGATTAAAAACCTTGTTTGATCATGAATTTATTTTTTGAGTAGTTTTCTTTTTCGATCAAGGCCACGTGATTGGGCCAGAAAATTTATGTATAAAACTCATTTGTTTATTTGAGATTTTTAGACTTGATTTGATTTTATTGATTATCGAATTTATATTTGTCTTACAAATTTCTTGGCCAGTTATTTGTTTGCTTGTTAATCGATTCCAAGTCGACAGAGGAGGTCTCGAATTCAATCACTTTGATAGTCAACATAGTGTAAAACTGACTAGAAATAGAATTCAGTTTCATTATGCGGTTTGGGTGTAAACTGAATTTTTACAGTTATTCATGCATTCAAGTTTGATTAGAATTACGAAAGATTAGTTCATCAATATTTGAATAGGTTTGATTGTTCTAGAAATAGTCCTTCGAACAAATTAGGAAAATTCCCGTGAATTAAGATTAAGTCTGATGTCTTAGATCGACTGCTTGTTACATGAATTGTCTGGTACCTACGTGAGTCCTTGATCGAGCTTTTCCCAAATTTGAAGTAATCTAAAGTTTTCTGCTGCGTTTTAATTAATTTAATTTTAATTGAAATTTTATTTATTAGTTAAAAATCTGAATAATCTTTATTCATTAGTCTAGATTAAGTAGAAATAAATATATTTTGGTAATCATATATTTACAGTCCCTGTGGGTTCGACACTTGGACCTTTGTCCACTATATTATTACTTAACCTGGTACGCTTTCCAGTTGAATTTATTCACACCGATTAACGCGGTCTAGTATTTGGCGCTGTTGCCGGGGACTGTTTTGATATCAAAATTTTTGTTTCTCTTGAGATTAGACTTTATTTTAAATTTTTTTTTCTTATTAAATTCTGAATTCCTCTCTTTTCTTTGTAACTTTCAGGTGCTAGGATAGATGGCAGACAATCGTACTGTTTGGGATATTATTAGGCCGCCAGTTGAAGGTTATGGATCTAGCATCGTTCGCCCCGCTGTTGAGGGGAATAATTTTGAACTGAAGCCCTCTACAATTTAGCTGATCCAATTACAAGCTAGATTTGGGGGTACGTCTGTGGAAGACCCCTACGCTCATCTGGAGCATTTTTTGTCGATCTGCGACACGTTCAAAGTTAATGGGGTAACATCTGATGCAGTGCGACTGCGGTTATTCCCCTTCTCTTTACAGTGCAAAGCCTTGGAGTGGCTTGATGACCTGCCGACTGGTTCTATTACTACTTGGACGGAGCTTGTCCAAGAATTCCTAAAGAAATACTTCCCTCCTACGAAGATGGCTAAGTTGTTCTCTGATATTATATCATTCAAGCAAAAGGATGGAGAATCTCTACATGCGGCATAGACCAGGTTCAAAAAGATGTTGAGGACATGTCCTCAGCATAATCTTACTCAAATCCAGCTGACCCAAACATTCTATAATGAAGCCGATCAGTCGGTTCGATCTATGCTGGATGCTGCTGCTAATGGATGCTTGTTCAGAAAAACGCCGGCAACTGCCTGGGAGATCATCGGTAATATGGTAGAGAGCAATATTGGGTGGCCGAATGTGAAGAAATAAAAGAAATCCGGAGTTCTAGAGGTCGATGCTCTAATGGCTCTGAATGCAAAGATCGACGCTCTCACACACCAAGTCGCACTCATGAAAACAGCGCCAGTTCAAGGGAATCTGCAAGATGAGCAAAAGTTGTTTGAAGTTGAAACGGCTAAATTTACAGGAAATCAAGGACGACAGCCGTACAACTCCTACAACAACAATTATAATCAGAACTGGCAGCCCAAGCAAGAGGAGAAGAAGCCGAGCTTCGAGGAAATAATGATAAAATATGTGGCGGGTACTGAGGCTCGCTTACAAAATCAAGAAGCTATGATGCAGAGGTTGGAAAGTCAGATGCGTCAAATCGCTTCTCAATTGTCAACTCGTCCTGCTGGATCCCTACCGAGCAACACTGAGCTCAATTCCAAAGGCGTGAATGCGATTATGGTAGTGACAAGATCACAAACTGACAAACCTGAGGAGCAGAACACCAAAAGGACGAAAAATCCTGAAGTTCAAGAGGAGGTGCGGACTGAGAAATCCTCCAAGACAGGTAAGAAAGGTAAGACTTCGAAATTTGAAGTTAATGAGAATGTTGATATATCTGCTTTACCTTTTCCCCCTTAGAGCTAAGCAACTGTTATTTGATTCTCAATTTAAAAAGTTTCTTGAAATTTTCAAGAAACTGCATATTAACATTCCTTTTGCAGATGCATTAGCTCAGATGCCGAGATATGCAAAGTTTCTGAAAGACTTCCTGAAAAATAAGAAAAAATTGACTGATCTTACGCAGGTTACAGTGAATGAGGAGTGCTTGGCAGTGCTGCAAAAGAAGCTTCCAACAAAATTTCAAGATCCAGGGAGTTTTTCTATACCCTGTCATATTGGAAGTCTGTCTTTTGATAATGTGCTGTGTGATCTAGGATCCTGTATAAATTTAATACCATATTCTATTGCTCGAAAACTAGGAATAGAAAATATTGAACCTGCTGCTATATCTCTCAAATTTGCTGATGGTTCTATTAAATATCCGAGAGGGATTGTAGAGAATGTCCTAGTCAAGATTGATAATTTAATTTATCCTGTAGACTTTGTTATCCTTGACATGGTAGAGGATTTAGAGGTTCTTCTAATTTTAGGACGTCCTTTTCTTGCTGCTAGTAGGGCGTTGATTGATGTTGAGAGAGGAGAGTTGGTGTTGAGACTGAACGATGAGCAAATAGTTTTTATTATGTCTAAGTCGGCTACTGAGAGCCCAATTTTGAAAGCTTGTTCTGCTATTCTTTTGATTGATATGCTTGATGTTGTTGGTGATGCATGTCAGCAGGTGCAGTTGTCTGCAGGAATTGGTCAAGTGCACAAATTCTTTAATGGTGTAGCATGCAAGTGCAGGACTGATTTCAGTTTGTCACAGACGGTGGATAAACCACCTTGAATTTCGCCACTCAAGAGAGGAGTATAGTCAGACTATAGACTATAAATTTAGCGCTGACTGGGAGGCAACCCAGTGTTTTTGCTTATGTTTTTTTTTATTTTTTATGTTCGGTTTTTATGTTTTTGTTTGTTTGGTTTGATTTTTGTTTTCTTTCCTATGCCAGTTTGCCGTGCCTGCTGATTTATCAAGACTGAGGCTACCATCACCAAGGATACATTCAAGAAGGAAGAGAATGAATCGAAAACCAGGGGAGTATTATTTTTGTTTTCATGGTGTTTTTGTTTGTTTGCATTCTGTTCATTGTTCTGAAGCATTGAGGGCAATGCTTTGGATAAGTATGGGGGGGTAGACTAGTTCATTGCATTGGTTATTATCTTTTGTGTTCATTCTGTTTGCATTCGTTTGGTTTAGTTTTTGTGTTTGATTCGTAATCATGCATATCATTTTGTTGTTGTTTGTGTTGTCTTGCATGAGTAGGATGAGTCATGGTAGCCTATGATGATGAAGTTTTTTTTGAAGAAAAAAATTTATTTTTGAAAAATTTTGCCCTTGACTTGACATGAGAAACTGTAGGTTGAATCGTGAATATTTATAAGCACTTGTGTTAGACCAGTGGAGTGTAACGAAAGATTTGATGAAGTTTATGTCTGTTTGACCATTGCACGGCAATAGGTGGTTTGTGGATCTTGATTGTGTTCTATGAATTTTGATGAGGCTCTAGTTTACACTTATGATCTTGGGCGCACCTAGAGAATTTTTTTTTTTTTTTGTATACAATTCCATCCGGGCCTTGAAAGGATTAAAATCCTATAAAAAATTAAATTTAAGGCTAAGTATGCGGATTAAATGGGATTGATGCTCCATCCGGGCTATAGACGAGGGGATTAGAAAGAAAAAATAGAATGATTTTTCGTATCCTAGCCAGTTATAGCTAAGTCAGCGGGTAATTATTGGGGCTAAAGCAATACCGGGTGCAAAATCCGGAGGTGTGTAATTCATTATCTCAAGGGAGGTGGTTTAGTCTAGAGGTCGTTGGAAGGAATAGATACTTGAAGAGTGAAACTTGCACTAATTTGTCATAGGTTGCTAAGCAGATTTGAGACGAATTCGGCCTAAGTTGCATGAAACTGGAATGACATTTCACACACACGTTCACGTTTAATCGAAAGTGTATTATGAAAAGTTGAGATCATGTCTGTGTTTTTGGTTTTGTGATTGAACTTCTCGGAGGCTTTGCACATTTATGAATCGTCCTTACTTATGTTTTTGTATGCATTTTGTTTTTGCATGTCTTGCTCGAGGGCGAGCAAGAGTTAAGTATGGGGGTGTTGATAAGTTCATTTTGTATGCATATTTTTGTGATGATTTTATGTTTAATTTGCATTCATTCTTTGTGTCTTTGTGTATTTTATTCATTATTTATGCTTGCGTGTGTATTTCACTCTCCTCGGTATTTTTGTAGGAAAAATACACAAAACTCGGATTCTCGAGCAAGTGCAAAAGAGGACTATGAGCAGCGAAGGAAGATGATGTGCTTTTGGTGAAGAACGCTGTAAGATGGGCTGCTGCAAGAAGAAGAAGCTCGAAGCTGCTACACAATGAAGGAACAAAGATGACGAACAACGAACAAGCACAAGGGAAAGCAAGCAGCTGTGGTGCTGCGCAAAAGAAAGCAGATGGGAAGAAGGTTGGCGCAGCTGGAAGCGCAATCGCGCATCAAGGCTTGAGTTCAGCGCTTGGATGATGCGCAAACAAGGATGAGAACAGCGGCTGGAAGCGCAATCGCGCTTGAGGTTTGTGGTTGGCGCAAGACTTGGAGCAATCGCACTAAACTTTAGCGCAAAAGAAGAGATTGGCGCATGGGAGAAGCGCTAATGCGCAATAGCAAGGGCAATCGCGCAAGGAAGTCTGCGCTGTGTTTTTCTTCGGGCAGAAACATGCTCGCTCGAGCAAGAGGTGGTTCTCGCTCGAGCGAGCGAGACGTGATTTTAATTTTTTGGGACAGAAGAGTGCTCGCTCGAGCGAGACCCTATGCTCGCTCTAGCGAGCCGCGGGACCAGAGTTTTATTTTTGGAAAATTCTTTCTCGGGAAGGATTTTATCTTTTTAATATTTGGGACCTATAAATATATTTTTTAGCATCAGAATAAGGGTTCCAGTTCCAGATTTTCAGAGGCGGCTACAGGCTACACGCTTGGGAGAAGATTTCTTATTCTTTCTTTTATTTTATTTTTACTTTTCATGATTAAAAACCTTGTTTGATCATGAATTTATTTTTTGAGTAGTTTTTTTTTTCGATCAAGGCCACGTGATTGGACCAGACAATTTATGTATAAAACTCGTTTGTTTATTTGAGATTTTTAGACTTGATTTGATTTTATTGATTATCGAATTTATATTTGTCTTACAAATTTCTTGGCAAGTTATTTGTTTGCTTGTTAATCGATTCCAAGTCGACAGAAGAGGTCTCGAATTCGATCACTTTGATAGTCAACATAGTGTAAAACTGACTAGAAATAGAATTCGGTTTCATTATGCGGTTTGGGTGTAAACTGAATTTTCACAGTTATTCATGCATTCAAGTTTGATTAGAATTACGAAAGATTAGTTCATCAATATTTGAATAGGTTTGATTGTTCTAGAAATAGTCCTTCGAACAAATTAGAAAAATTCCCGTGAATTAAGATTAAGTCTGATGTCTTAGATCGACTGCTTGTTACATGAATTGTCTGGTACCTACGTGAGTCCTTGATCGAGCTTTTCCCAAATTTGAAGTAATCTAAAGTTTTCTGCTGCGTTTTAATTAATTTAATTTTAATTGAAATTTTATTTATTAGTTAAAAATCTGAATCATCTTTATTCATTAGTCTAGATTAAGTAGAAATAAATTTATTTTGGTAATCATATATTTACAGTCCCTGTGGGTTCGATACTTGGACCTTTGCCCACTATATTATTACTTGACCTGGTACGCTTGCCAGTTGAATTTATTCACACCGATTAACGCGGTCAACAACTACAAGAATATTTTCAACGATCTGGCTATACTATTAGTATGTCATTTCATAATGTCCTTTGAGCTTGTACAAAGATGTCTCTTGATTGGATAAGGCCATTTTCTGATAACACCACTATTCATCCATATATTCAACAAATTTCCCGATATTTCCCTCATTTTAAGGTAAATAATTATAAATTTTCTTGAATATTTCATTTTATCAAATATTATGTTAATGGTTTATGTCATTTACTTTATACAAATTTTCAGGATTGTATTGGTGTAATCGACGGTACTCTCATCAAAGCATCAATACCGTGTCACTTGCAAGTTCCATTTATTGGTAGAAAAGGTAGTCCAACTCAAAACGTAATGGTGGCTTGTGATTTTGATATGTGTTTCACATTTGTTTTGCCTGGTTGGGAAGGGAGTGCTCATGACACTAGAATTTTCTATTCCGCTATAAAAGACGCCTCAAAGAACTTTCCAATGCCACCAAGAGGTTCGTATTACGATAATATTTTAACATAAATCTCTTTAATGATATCTTAATTTATGCATTGTAATTATATTTATTTTTTTCAGGAAAATATTATCTAGTTGATGCAGGATATCCTAATATGTTGGGATTCTTGCTCCATATAAAGGGCAAAAATATCACATTCCAGATTTTCAGCATGCCTCTTCATACAACAGTCATGTTGAGGTCTTCAATCACTTGCATTCATCACTTCGTGGTACTATTGAGCGCACTTTTGGTGTATGGAAGAAAAAGTTTCAAATTATGAGTAACATGCCTGTCAATATTTCTTGGTTAGATCAGATTGCACTTGTGTCATCCACAATGGCAATACACAATTTTATCAGAAAGAAAGATGCAAGGGATGAAGATTTTTTGGAGGCTGATTTAAGAGCAAATAATGGCAATGATTATATTAAACAGAGTGATGCAAACAACTTTGCATCTTACTGTATATAGTCAGATGAGACTATGGACAAATTGAGAGATGATATATGCACATCGATAGCATTTGAAAGGACTGGCGTTCCCTTTTCTAGAACATAAGAATGATCATCACAATATATTAATATTTTTTATTTTTTGTGGACAAATATATTGTGAATGGTTGCAGATATTCTAGCAAAATATCGAGATGATTTTTAATTTCTTGGTATATTAATTTGTTGGATGTTATATTAATTTCTTTATTAGAGTTTGCATCTTCAAGCATTTTAATTATTATAGATCGTATAAGTTTTTCAATTAATAATGATTTAATTTGTTAACTATTTTATATTTTTTATTTTGCTCAGGTTTAATGAGATGGTCCAACTAAACGGCACAATTTAATCATCTGATGAATAAAAATAAATTTTTTAATATTTTTGGAGATTCTTTTAAAATTTTAATTTTAATTTATATATATATATGAGGTTTTTTTTATAGTTTCTAATAATGGAATTCATAAAATTCTCATCATATTTACTATAAGGATTTATTTTTTTTTAAAAAAATATTTGCATTGTTTAAAATTTTTAATTTCCAGAATTTTTAAAAATATATATATTCTGTACATTTATGCAAATTTTGTATTTTTATTTTAATTAAAAATCGTAAATAAATTTTCAAGAATTAATTATAGAATTCTTCTATGTTGTCTTGAAGAATTAAAATGGCGGAATTAATTCTACAACAAGTTTTAAAAATATTTTGATGTGGACAATAGTGGCTTTTTTAATTAAAAGAATTAATTAAGTGTTATATAAGTTAAGGATATTGTTGTCATTTTATTTAAAATTAAGCTTAAAAGCATTTTTCTCCAAACACTTAAACTTTAGCTTGTATTAACTTTTAACTTTTGTTTTCAAACACTATCTACTTTTTCTTATCACCCACTTCTTCATAATCTCTAAAAGAATCACTTTTAAATAAGTAGAAGCTCCACCAAACACTCCCTAAAACTGAACAGAAGCTAAACACCAAAATCTTCAGTCCTTCACAGCCCCGGAACTGGTTTTGTTCATCTTCTTCGATTTCCTCTTCGTTCTTATCTGAGATGATTTTGAGTGGGTGAGTGCATGATGTGGTCGTCACTCAGTAAATGGAGAAATCATCACAATTTTTAAAAAATCATTTTTAACATAAATTTTTACAGAAAACTCAAAACAGAAATCGGAGCAAAAATAACTTGTTTTTTCAGGAATAAGAAGCAATCATTTTATGCACAATTCGCTTATGATTTGCGTGACTAAGTGATACCAGTCTCTTGTATGATAATCCTCTAAAGGGTGATGTCAGTAGTAAGTCATCAGTAATCAATATTCAGTATTGTTCAGAATATATATTCATACCACTAGTTCTTAAGTTTTAGTGCATCAGAAAATAAATTTCAAAATTCATACATTGAAAAGATAATACACATGAATATTTCTATTGCTCCGAAAAAATATATTTCTATTTTTTAATTAAAAAATATAATCAAAAAATATTATTAATATATTCGAGTCGGGTCGAGAATCTCATCGGTAGGGTTGTTGATCCCGATTCCGTTCCCAAAATTGATCAGGTCGAGAAAAATTCCGACCAATCGGGTCGAAAAAAATTTGGGAACGGGTTGGGAATCGGGAAGGGTCAGGAATTTTGTCAACCCTATTGGCACCTACATAAAGCCTGGGAGATACGAAGCTCCAACACCTATTAAAGCCCAGTGTAATCTAAACCCTAACACCTACCCTAAAGCCCAGGAGATACGAAGCCCCGACACCTATTAAAACCCAGGGTAATCTAAACCCTGGTACCTACCTTAAAGCTTGGGAGATACAAGGCCTTGACACCTATTAAAGCCCAGGGTAATCTAAACCTTGACACCTACCCTAAAGCCCGAGAGATACAAGGTCCCGACACCAATTAAAACCCAAGGCAGTCTAAGCCTTGGCAACTACCTAAAGCCTGGGAGATATGAGACCCCGACACCTATTAAATCCCAGGGTAATCTAAACCCTAGGGATGACAATTTTTCCCGCGGGTTCGGGTCCCTGCGGGTAAAACCCGAAACGGGGGCGGGTTCGGGGGAGGGTTTCGGGGGAGGGTTCGGGTTCGGGGATTTTTTAAAAATCCCCGAAGTGAAGTGGGGCGGGTATGGGGATGCTATCCCCATCCCCAAACCCGCCCCGATATTCCCGAAAATAAATAAATAAATATAAATAATAATAATAATAATAATAATAATAATAATAATAATAATAATAATAATAATAATAATAATAATAATAATAATAATAATAAAGAGTAAAGACACACAATCATCATCATATTATAATTTTTTTCTTGAATTTATTTAGAATTTTCACCGTATATATGTTAAAGATATTTGAATCACTAAGTTGAATTATTTGATATTTGATACTTGGAATGTCTCAAAATTTTTATATAAATCTAGAATTTATGTATATTTGTCAAAATTTTATAGTTTGAGTTTGATCATTTTATAAGTTAGTGCACAAAAATGTAATATTAATGATTTTTGAAATGTAAAAATATAATTTTTGGAAAATTGAATATTTTAATCTTGATGTCTACGGGGACGGGTTTCGGGGTTTGGGGATTTCCCCACGGGTTTGGGTATCCATCCCATCACAATCTCATTTCCATCTCTATAATAGGTTCGGGTTCGGGTTCGGGTTCGGGTTCGGGTATGGGGGTTTAGTCCCCACAGATTCGGGGACGGGGATTCCCCGAATATGTAGAACCGGGGATGGGGACGGGGACGGGGATGGGTTTTTAATTCGGGGACGGGGATGGGGATGGCAAACCCGTCCCCGCCCCGCCCCGTTTCCATCCCTACTAAACCCTGGCACCTACCCTAAATCCCGGGAGATACAAAGCCCCGACAACCTATAAAAGCCCAAGGCAGTCTAAGCCATGGCACCCTACCTAAATCCCGACAGATACGAGGCCCCGATACCTATTAAAACCTAGGGTAATCTAAACCCTGACACAAACCCTAAAGCCTGGGAGATACAAGGCCCCAACACCTATTAAATCCAAGGGTAATCTAAGCCTTGAAATCTATCTTTAAAGCCCGGGAAACATGATTCCCCAACATCCCTTAAAGTCTAGGAGGTAGGAGACCCTAGCCCTTATTGGGATCCCGAGAGGTCGGAGTTGGGATTGGCCTTAATATACATCTTAAGGTTTTTTCCTTGACCAGGTTTCTGGAGTTGGTTTATTACCACAAGCTTTTATGGGTTAACATATGTACTGGAGCGGGAAGTTAAAAAGAAATAGTCGATTTCATTAAAGGAAAAATACAACAGGAGGGGCTTCAATGGCCCAAATAAGTACAAAATCTATCCTACTGATCATCCGTCCTGTTCTTAGGCTCGCTCTCAACCTCTGGGGTTTCTTTGGTCATTGAAGCTTCTGCATCTTTTGGCCCCCCGAGAGAAGCTGGAAGGGAGTCAATAACCTTATCAAGATCAGGGAAACCTTTCTTATCGATAGACTAGAGACCGGCTTCCTCAAATTGATCACGACATTTAAAAAATCCAGTCTAAAAATAAGCATAAGCCTTGTCTATCACGCTCTTGTTGAACTCAACGGATGTAAGGAAAGAAGCCTTCAGCTCCTCCTCTGTCTTCAAATGAGTTTCTAAGGCAGTTACTGCCTTATCTAACAAGCCTTTTGAAGACTGCAACTCAGATTTGACCTGGGTAGTTTTAGCTTGAGCTAGCCGAAGCGCAAGGGTGGTAAAAGAAAGAGCATTTCGGGTCTCCTTTTCCCCTGCTTGGGCCTTGGACAACTCTTCCTGAGCAGAGTGAAGTTGTTGATATGCTACCTCGGTGGTGGCTTGCAGACTGGACATAGCTTGTTCGTGAGTTTGTTTGGCCATCTACACGTCCAGTTCGAGTTGCTTATGTAGCTCACTAGCGGCCCGGGCTTGCTCGACCTCAACATAAGCCTGATCAGTCTCCAATCAAGCAATCGGGATACTTCCTCATAAGAATCCGCTAAAATTTGCAATCCTTGAAATTTAAAAGTGTTACAAGATGAGCAAGTATATAAGGAAACAAAGTGGCCAGAGAGAAGTCTTACCGATAGAACCCGATTGGTACCCTCAAAGTATTTACTCGCTGGGTCTCGGTGGTAGAGGTGAAGCTGTTCAGCCAGGGTTAAAAGCCCTTTCAATAGGCGGACCCCACGACCAAAAGCTTTATCTTGGAATAGGTTGTCCCGAGCAGCAGGGGGACTAGATCTCAGAGGAGCCTGATAAAAGGACCCAGAGGTCGGAAAGAAGGGGATAATGGCCTCTCTTATTTGTGGTCGCTCAGAACGACCGTTTCAGGCTCCGTCATAGCCTTCCTCTTATGGGAGAGGACATAGTAAGGCTCAACCAGATTCACTTCTTGGGAGTCAACATCCTTGGTCCCATGGGTGGTCGGGATCATAAGAGTTGTGGGATTAGGCTGGGAAGGAGGAGTTGAGATAGTCCTGGTTGGTTGGAGTTCCCGAGTTGCTGCTTCCTGAGCTCGATGCTCCTCAGCTAGCTTCAGTACTCAAGCCTTTCTCTTAGCCTTAGCAACTCGAGCCTATTCTTTCTCTTCGGCTGCAGCTTTTCTGCAACACGTTTTTGAGCAAAAGCCTGCTTCATGAGTCTAGGCTTTTGTTTTGATTTGGACTTGGCCATGAAAAAAAAATACCGGTAAACAGGTTAACAACAAATAATGGAGTCAATACTCACAAGAAAAATAGGAGCACATACCGGGAGGAGAAGTGGTGCTACAAATTCATCAATCACCCTGTCCAGAGGGTCTACTAGTCTGGCACCTAACCCAAAAGCAAATAATTTTTTCTCCTCGATCAGGGTAGAGGAGGGAAAATTTTGGGTTTTCAAACAGTTCTTGGCTACGCAAGAAAGGTTCCTCAGTTTTATATTTTTTAGGGAGATCGGGTTGAGGTGGGAGCTCGGGGAAATTTTGGTGGCTTTGGTAGAGGTATAAGGGAGCTGGATATAGAAAAATCGTTCTTTCCACCCCTTCAAGGAAGAAAGGATATCATCAAGAAACCTGGAGTTTTGCAGAGCAGTTAAGGAGAATACCGCTTCATGGAAGTGGCAGGCGTAGTAATAGTGAAGAATCAAAAGGGTGATATACAAGTTGTTCATCTTAAACAAGATGAAAGTAACAACTGTAATCCGAAAAAAATTTGGGTGGAATTGGTTAAGAGGGTCCGGGAAGAATTTAGTTACTTCATAGTTGTAACGTCCCAAATTTATCTTAATTGAGCTTATTTGAGATAATCAAAGATTTCAGAGTTCAAGAGCCGACTTGATTTTGATCAGGGTCTATTTTGAAATTTTTGGAATTTTCAGGGACTAAAACGCAAATATGAAGTTTTATATATTATCTTGTCTTGGTTGACTTGTCTCACTTCTCCATCTTCTTCCCTTAGCCGCCATCCACCATTAGAGACGCCCCATAGCTTCTCCCAAGCTTTGTGATTTTGGTTTCTGCTCGATCCGTCCGTTAAAATTTATTTCAGAAGACAGATTAGCGATCACAGCAGCGAGAGCTTCGTTCTATAGTAAGTTTTTCTCTGATCAGTTGTACTTCTATTTTTGGATGTTGTTAGAATCGATTGAGTTTTGGTTATGTTGTTCTTGAACGAGTTCTTATCGTTTATTCTCAGTCGGTTTTGAAATAGAGCGACGTTCGGAATTGTTATGATTTTTGGAAGCTTTTTCAAAAAAGTGGGTTTTGTGATTTGTTGGAATCAGATTGTTATTGTTGTTTTACCATTGATTTGAGTTATTTGCAATGCTGTACTATTGTTTGTATTTCCGGTTTGTTCTGTAGCGACCCAACCCGGATCCACTACCAAATCAGAGTTAGAGCATAATTAAGCATGCATTTAAAATAAATCACTGCGGAAGACTTAAATAAAAGCAGACCGACAGAATACAAACGGTTAAATAAATGAGTATACAACCCAATCGAATTACAAAATAATCCTAAGGGTTAAGACCTACAGCAAATCCTGTTGTCTTCTCTGGTCACTCGCTACTCCAAGCTCCTGATGCTCAATCATGCACCTACGCCTGCCCCGTCGAATGGGGTGTCCAGACATACAGAAAATACTGGACGTGAGATCTAAGCTCAATATGGAAGCAATGATATATAAAATATATGCAGTACATAAGTGTATTTAAAACGAGGGTAAAACAGTACTCAGAGGCGCCATGAATATACAGGGAAATATCGGATAGCATGTAGTAGCCCGTAACCAAAATCAGTAATTAAGGAATTAATCATAATTACTTGGGTAGAGTTCGGAAGCTTCGAAGGTGAGTTCGGAAGCTCCGATCAGGATCGGAAGCTCCGAACAGGATCGGAAGCTCCGATCGGTATTACGTCAGGCATGACGTGTGGCTCGATCGGAAGCTCCGATCAGGACCGGAAGCTCCGATCACCCCTATCCGGAGTCAACAAGTGATATTTTGACACGTGGCAGATCAGGATCTTCGGAAGCTCCGATGGCAGGATCGGACGTTCCGATCGAGGTTCGGACGTTCCGATCAAGGATCGGAAGTTCCGATCGTTGTCTATAAATAGAAGGCCGAGATTTCACTTTCATTTGCCAATTCCGAGTTCTCCTTTCCCTTCTAGTCCTTTTGGAGCTGTTCTAGTCTTCTTAGGCTTGGTCCGGAGGTCGGCGAAGCATTCGGTCGTAGCGGAGTTGTGCCCAAGTTCTGGAGGCATCGACATCAAAGGGCTAACGACGGACGAAGGTATAGCTTTTGCTTCCTATAAATATTTAGGAGTATGCAATAGCTTAGTTAAGGCTTTTAGAGCACTTTAATGATAGTAGTATCATTTGGCAGTGTAGAGCAGACTATAGGCGTGGACCTAAAGTTGGTAGAGCTTGCTCTATTTTGAGGTACGAAAGTACTGTTCGAGATATCCTGACTGAGTATACATGTATTATGTGACTGCATGATTTATATGCCATGATATTATGCTGCATTCATTTGCATCTTGCTGTATCTCTTTCGAGATGTCTGTTAGTAGGGTTGTACCCTATCCTGTTAGTGGATGGACTTCCATCGATTTGGGTTCGGCGTATCCATGGTTATCTCGGTATGGGAGCCACCTCCTGAAGCGACGGCACAGCGTGCTACATACCAGGGCCCGGTCTGTCTCTGTTATCTGATCCTTGACCTCGAGTCTATAGGGAGTTCACTTTGCATGCATGTATACTCATACTCTCGTGCTGAGCGTTTTATGCTCACGTCTCGTACTCTGTATTTTCTGGACACCCTATTCCATGGGGCAGGTTTGCGATTGGACGAGGAGGGAGGATCCAGGAGGGGCTAGTCAGTGGTTGGCCAGCTGGAGCTTCGCTTAGGTTTTATTACTGTTGTTTTGGGTTTATACAGCTATTCGATTTGGTTGTATATTATTGGATAAATTACAATGTCCTTTACTTGGGGTTGTAAACTATTTATGGATTCCGCAGTTTTATTCTGATATCTGTTTAATTGAGTTAATTGCATGCATAAGTTCTGTTTAGTAGGTGATCCAGGTAAGGGTCATTACATTTATGGTATCAGAGCATGCAAAAGAATTCTTGGGATTTAGTCTCATCTTGAGGTATTTTTGTAGATGTCAAATCGTGACGACCAGAGTTCTCATGGCAGTGTTGGTGGGCGTTGGGGAGATGCCGACCGGGAGCCTCGTCGAGAACGGCGTCATCGTCACCATGACGACGAGCGTTTCACTGTGCGTCGATTCTTAGCTATGGGTCCTAAGCCCTTAGTTGGAGGTGAGTCTCCGGAGGATGCGGAGAACTGGTTAGACCGTATGGAGACGACTTTTCAGACTTTCCAATGCACCGAGGAGCAGAAGGTGGAGACCCTTGGCTATCTTCTGGATGGGCGTGCGCGCAGGTGGTGGAGGTTTACTTATGCACCTTTTGTTGCGGCGAGAGGAGTGGCCACCTGGGCCGAGTTCCGCACAGCTTTCCAAAAGCGGTATTTTCCTCCTGCACTCCGTCAGTCGAAGGCAGGCGAGCTACTGAGTCTGCGACAGGGAGCCTTGTCTATCGATGAGTATCAGCAGAGGTTCTTTGATCTGCTATCCTATTGCCCCGAGATTGCTGATAGCTCGGAGATGAAGTATAATCTGTTCCTTCAGGGCCTTAACCCTGAGATCCATGACCGTGTGGCGGTTGGCGACGACATGTCCTACGAGGGTTTGGTGAGCCGTTGTCACCAGGCGGAGGACAGTATTCGGCGGAACAGGTCTTTCCCTCAGTCGAGGCCTGCTAGTTCTTTGGGTCCTCGTGCCCAAACTTTCAAGAAGTCTGGATCTTCTTCTTCCTCTGGTTCTGGAGGTGTTGTTCGTTACGGTAAGAAGGACAAGTGTGATCACTGTGGGAAGAACCATCCATCCGACAAGTGCCGTAGAGCTTCTGGAGCTTGTTTCCATTGTGGAGAGACTGGTCATATCCGGAGGGATTGTCCACTGTCTTGGGAAGGCGGTTCTGGATCTGGTTCAGGATCGGGTTCTCAGGCCACCGTACAGCAGAGGTCGCAGGGACAGTCTGCTGGGAGTTCTCATTTGAGGCCACGAGCTTCTGGCCAGGTGTTTGCCCTGAGACATGATCAGGCAGTGGAGGAGAATGAGAAAGTCATCGCAGGTACATTTCTGCTTTATGGTATACCTGCTCTTGTACTTATTGACACTGGTGCATCTCATTCCTTCATTTTTGCACGTTTTGTTAAGAGGCATAAGTTACCATGCATTGCACTATACGTAGTGATGTCTGTTTCTACTCCGACGGGCCAATCTGCTTTGGCTAAGCGTCTAGTGATGGGTTGCCCTTTAGAGTTCGAAGGGAACATTCTGTTAGCAAATCTCATGGTCCTGGCGATGGACGACTTTGATTGCATTCTGGGAATAGATGTGTTGACTACTTATCGAGCTTCAGTGGACTGCTATCAGAGATTAGTAAGCTTTCATCCGGAGGGGAGCGAGAGCTGGTTTTTCTATGGTGAGGGAGCGCGACCCCCGATGCCTTTGGTATCAGCTTTGAGAGCCTGTCGAGCTCTAGAGTCTGGCGGGGAAGGCTAACTTATCTATGCAGTTGATTTGTCCGCTGAGAGTATTGGGATAGAGAGCATTCCCGTTGTGGATGAATTTCCAGATGTGTTTCCTGATGAGATTTCGGGTTTTCCTCCTGCTAGGGAAGTCGAGTTTGGCATAGAGTTGATGCCGGGTACTTCGCCTATTTATAGAGCACCGTATCATCTGGCTCCATCAGAGATGCGTGAGTTGAAGAATCAGCTACAGGATCTTTTAGACAAGGGGTACATTCGTCCTAGTGTGTCTCCTTGGGGAGCTCCTGTTCTCTTCGTAAAGAAGAAGGATGGGTCGATGCGGCTGTGCATTGACTATCGGCAGCTGAATCGAGTCACTGTGAAGAACAAGTATCCGTTGCCTCGTATTGATGACTTGTTCAATCAGCTGCAGGGCACATCAGTTTACTCCAAGATTGACTTGAGATCTGGGTATCATCAATTGAGAGTCCGTGATCAGGATGTAGCCAAGACTGCATTCCGTACTCGCTATGGGCATTACGAGTTCCTAGTGATGCCATTTGGTTTGACTAATGCGCCGGCTATATTCATGGATCTGATGAACCGTGTCTTCAGGGAGTATTTGGACAAGTTTGTCGTGGTTTTCATTGACGACATCTTGGTGTATTCATGTAATACGGAAGAGCATGTTTCTCACTTGCGGTTGGTACTACAGACTCTTCGAGATGAGCAGTTGTACGCCAAGCTGAGCAAGTGTGAGTTCTGGATGGATAGAGTGGTCTTTCTTGGCCATATCATATCCAGGGAGGGGATTTCTGTTGATCCAAGCAAGATTGAAGCGGTACTTAATTGGTCGCGTTCGACGACAGTTGCTGAGATCCGTAGTTTTCTGGGTCTAGCAGGGTATTATCGTCTCTTCATTCTAAACTTCTCTCAGTTAGCTCGACCGTTGACGCAGCTTACCCGCAAGGGTGTGGATTTCGAGTGGTCCTCCGAGTGCGAGGAGAATTTCCGTGAGCTTCGACGGCGGTTGACTTCTGCGCCGGTGTTGGCATTACCGTCAGGATCTGGAGGGTATGTAGTTTACACGGATACTTCTCTTCAGGGGTTAGGCTGTGTCCTGACTCAGAATGGGCATGTGATCGCATACGCTTCTAGACAGCTGAAGCTTCACGAGGACAACTACCCAGTCCATGATTTGGGGTTAGCAGCCATTGTGTTCGCTTTGAAGATCTGGCGTCATTATCTGTATGGCGAGAAATTTGAGATCTTCACCGACCATAAGAGTCTCAAGTATTTGTTCACTCAGGAGGAGTTGAACATGAGGCAGAGACGTTGGATGGACTTGCTTAAGGACTATGATTGCGAGATTAAGTACCATCCGGGAGCTGCTAATCTCACCGCTGATGCTTTGAGTCGCAAGGTGCGATTATCTGCACTTCAGACTTGTTCGATGTCTAGTGCGATCAGTGACTGTTGTACTTCAGGTTATACCTTCAAGCATAAGAAAGGTATGCAGAGTATCCAGATGTTTGCGATATTATCTGAGCCAGCCTTGTATTCGCGGATTCGAGATGCTCAGATGTCTGATTCGAAGACCCAGCGTTTAGCTCGTCTAGCTAACGAGGGTAGCTCGTCTGGATTTCATTATCAGTCAGATGGCTTTCTGTGTTTGTCTGGTAGGCTTGTGATTCCGCAGGATGAAGAGTTGCGAGAGGAGATTTTGTCTCAGGCACATCGCACTAAGTTGAGTATTCATCCTGGGAGCAACAAGATGTACAAGGATCTACGTACTCGTTTTTGGTGGAAGGGAATGAAACGCAGTGTTTATCAGTTTGTTTCGCAATGTTTGGTGTGTCAACAGGTCAAGGCAGAGCACCGACGACCTGGAGGATTTCTTCACAGTCTGCCTATTCCTGAATGGAAATGGGAGTTTATCACAATGGACTTTGTGACCCATTTGCCGGTATCCCCGAAGAACTGTGACGCTATCTGGGTTGTGGTGGACCGACTCACCAAGTCAGCGCATTTCATTGCCTATAGCCGAGAGTACTCTGTGGATCGCATGGCACGAATATACATTCAGGAGATCGTCCGACTTCATGGAGTGCCTGTGAGCATTGCTAGCGATCGGAACCCCAGGTTTACTTTTAGATTCTGGGGGAGTGTTCAGCGTGCGATGGGTACTACTCTCAGTTTGAGTACAGCCTATCATCCGAAGACTGATGGTCAGTCAGAGCGCACTATCCATACGTTAGAGGATATGCTTAGAGCGTGCGTCATGGATTTTGGTTCAGCCTGGCAGGATCATTTGCCGTTGATCGAGTTCGCTTACAACAACAGCTATCATACTAGTATTGGGATGGCACCTTTTGAGGCGTTGTACGGGCGACGTTGTCGTACTCCACTCTTCTGGGAAGAAGTGGGGGAGAGACAGGCTGAGGGACCGGAGTTTATCCAGCAGGCGATAGATATTGTTGATCAAATCAAGAAACGGATTAAGACTGCACAGGATCGTCAGGCCAGCTATGCTAATATCAAGCGTAGGCCTTTGCAGTTCGAGGTCGGGGAGAAAGTGTTTCTGAGAGTGTCACCTTTCCGTAAGATTCTCAGATTTGGCCTTAAGGGCAAGTTGTCTCCCAGATTTATCGGTCCATTTGAGATCTTGGAGAGCATTGGCGATTTGGCTTATCGACTAGCATTGCCACCGCATCTATCCAGTATTCACGACGTGTTCCACGTATCTCTGTGGCGACGGTATGTGACGGATGAATCTCATATTCTGCAGCGGTCTGAGGTTCAGGTAGACAAGGATTTGACTTATGTTGAGAAACCTCTTCGTATCCTGGATTATAAGGATAAGGTTTTACGGAACAAAGTCATTCCTTTGGTTTTAGTTCAGTGGAAGCGCCGAGGCACTGAGGAAGCTACTTGGGAGCTTGAGGACAGGATGCGTAAAGACCATCCTGAGTTGTTTTGATTTCATTCTTTAAAGTTGTATTCAGTTGCAAACTTTGTAAACGTTTGATTTGAATAAAGAATGTTTCTGATTTTTGTATTTTGCATTCGGTACTTAAGATCTGATTTCGAGGACGAAATATCTTAAGTGGGGGAGAATGTAGTAGCCCGTAACCAAAATCAGTAATTAAGGAATTAATCATAATTACTTGGGTAGAGTTCGGAAGCTTTGAAGGTGAGTTCGGAAGCTCCGATCAGGATCGGAAGCTCCGAACAGGATCGGAAGCTCCGATCGGTATTACGTCAGGCATGACGTGTGGCTCGATCGGAAGCTCCGATCAGGACCGGAAGCTCCGATCACCCCTATCCGGAGTCAACAAGTGATATTTTGACACGTGGCAGATCAGGATCTTCGGAAGCTCCGATGGCAGGATCGGACGTTCCGATCGAGGTTCGGACGTTCCGATCAAGGATCGGAAGTTCCGATCGTTGTCTATAAATAGAAGGCCGAGATTTCACTTTCATTTGCCAATTCCGAGTTCTCCTTTCCCTTCTAGTCCTTTTGGAGCTGTTCTAGTCTTCTTAGGCTTGGTCCGGAGGTCGGCGAAGCATTCGGTAGTCGTAGCGGAGTTGTGCCCAAGTTCTGGAGGCATCGACATCAAAGGGCTAACGACGGACGAAGGTATAGCTTTTGCTTCCTATAAATATTTAGGAGTATGCAATAGCTTAGTTAAGGCTTTTAGAGCACTTTAATGATAGTAGTATCATTTGGCAGTGTAGAGCAGACTATAGGCGTGGACCTAGAGTTGGTAGAGCTTGCTCTATTTTGAGGTACGAAAGTACTGTTCGAGATATCCTGACTGAGTATACATGTATTATGTGACTGCATGATTTATATGCCATGATATTATGCTGCATTCATTTGCATCTTGCTGTATCTCTTTCGAGATGTCTGTTAGTAGGGTTGTACCCTATCCTGTTAGTGGATGGACTTCCATCGATTTGGGTTCGGCGTATCCATGGTTATCTCGGTATGGGAGCCACCTCCTGAAGCGACGGCACAGCGTGCTACATACCAGGGCCCGGTCTGTCTCTGTTATCTGATCCTTGACCTCGAGTCTATAGGGAGTTCACTTTGCATGCATGTATACTCATACTCTCGTGCTGAGCGTTTTATGCTCACGTCTCGTACTCTGTATTTTCTGGACACCCTATTCCATGGGGCAGGTTTGCGATTGGACGAGGAGGGAGGATCCAGGAGGGGCTAGTCAGTGGTTGGCCAGCTGGAGCTTTGCTTAGGTTTTATTACTGTTGTTTTGGGTTTATACAGCTATTCGATTTGGTTGTATATTATTGGATAAATTACAGATTCCTTTACTTGGGGTTGTAAACTATTTATGGATTCCGCAGTTTTATTTTGATATCTGTTTAATTGAGTAATTGCATGCATAAGTTCTGTTTAGTAGGTGATCCAGGTAAGGGTCACTACATAGCAAGTCCGTGGTGCTGCTCCTATATTCATCTATCAACTATAGCGTCAAAACCCACCGTCGTGGCCGCTCTTAGTGATAGCAAAACTAGGGGCTGAGCATCTCCAGACACGAGTCCACAGGAAGTAACGCCTCACTGATGGAAACTGTCATGAATCACATCATACCAGATGTAGTCTACCGTAAAAACATGCATGTGATAAAGCCGTAAAACATATAAAACAAGTAGCACATACTCATGCAACACATACAATATATATCATGCTAGCCATCTCAGTAAGTACTTACGTACCTTACTACAGGCAGTCCTTGTAGTCCTACTCTAGGTTCCAAGCCTATAATCAGCTCTACAATGCAAATACCCATGCATCATTCATTATTATCTAAAATCCTTGACTAAGCTATTGTATACTCCTAAATAATTTAAAGAGACCATAGCTATACATGCGTCCGTCGTTAGCCCGCTGATGGCGACTATCCTGCAACTAGGGGCACCCCCTGCTGCATCTCCACAGCCTTGTGCACGGCTCCACTACAGAGCACTGCTCCGCTACTATATCAGACACTGTTTGACTATGATAAAATATATATTCACTAATCCAACTGTAGTGACCCGCACCGTGATCACCTACTAATCAGAACTTAAGCATGCAATTAATTAATAAAATAATCTTAATCAGAGAAACTGCGGAATTAAAGTAAGTCAAATACCAGGTAAGCAAAACCTAGTGGTCAACCCCGCTATCCAGCCTTGGTCACCACCTAACCTCCCTGTCTCCGGGAGAACTACCTGCATCTGCCCCATGGAATAGGGCATCCAGCCAACATAAAATAACCGAAAGTGAGCCTAACATGATCAGTACGAGAGTATGAGTATACGGTGTTATGTGTGCATGTATGAAAGTGAACTGGGTACCAAGACTCTCAGGTCAAGAAACAAGCTCATAGACCGGGCCCAGGGTATATAGCACGCTGCGCCGTCACATCAGGAGGTGGCTCATATAACCAGTGGATAATGGTGACGTGATACTAGTACATGTGTCCAACCTTAAAGGTGACCTAACACAAGACTTACGTATCCAACCATCCACAAACTCGTAGGGTGAGCACCCTACTACAGGATACCTCTAAGATAAAAGCTCAATATGCTCATGTATACAACATACAGTCATGACATGCTGTATATATAAAGGCATATAAAACATGCAATCACATAATACATGCATACTCAATCTGGATATCTCGAATAATACTTCCGTACCTTACTAAGGCAGATCCTAGAAGCTCCCCCTCTAGGTCCAAGCCTATCATGCAGCACTACAACATAAATAACCATGCATTACCTAGCATGCCAAACATCACCTACTAGGCTCTAAAAGCCTTAATTAAACTATAGCCTACTCCCTATTTACTATAGGAAACCAAAGCCATACCTTCGTCCGTCGTCAGCCCGCTGATATCACATGCCCCAGAGCCTGGGCATAGCCTAGCTACAACTCCTAGACGCCTCGCCAGAGCTCCGCCGCCTGGCTGCTACTGCGGACACTGTCCGCTATAAAATAAACTATTTCCTACTCCAACTCTTAAAGAAAGAGTCCCGAAGCCCTTAAATAGAGCGATTACCGGGAGAGGAGAGGGAAAATTGCACTTAAAAATGAGGGATTCGGACCCCTATTTATAGGCCACGATCGGAAGCTCCGATCGGTGCATGTTTGCCACATTTTGGACGGCCGAGATCGGAAGCTCAGATCGCAGGATCGGAAGCTCCGATCTCCTGCATCTGGCCACGTGTTTCAATCTCCTTGACACCTGTTTCTGGTTGAGATCGGAAGCTCCATTCTCGGATCGGAAGCTCCGATCTGCCCGGTAGCTCCGAACTGTTTCTCATGCTTCCGAACTAGTTTTGGTCCTCTGGGACCCCCGAGACCTACCCCACCATTTTCGGACGTTTCAGATATGATTTTCTACTTATTTTAACCAAATAAGGACTCCTTAAACATGTTTTGACACTTGTAAAATTATATATCATTTTCTAACATGTTTAAAATCACTTAATCTTGTAAAATGGAACTGGGCTACTACATTCTCCCCCTACTTAAGATATTTCGTCCTCGAACAATCTTAAGTACTGAATGCAGTAAAATATTGAATAAACATCTTTTATTCAAACTGTTTCATTTTACAAGTTACAACCTGAAAATACAATAATTCAAAATTGCTCTGGATAATCTTTACGCATACGACTCTCAAGTTCCCAAGTGGCCTCCTTAGTGCCTCGGCGCTGCCACTGAACTAGAACAAGAGGAATGGTCTTGTTGCGTAACACCTTTTCCTTGTGACCTATGATACGCAAAGGTCCCTCCATATATGTCAAATTCGAGTCCAATTGTACCTCAGACGGCTGTAAGGTATGAGACTCATCCGCCACATACCGTCGTAACAGTGAAACATGGAACACATCGTGGATACTTAGACAAATACGGGGGTAAAGCCAACCTGTAAAACAGATCTTCAACACTTTCCAATATTTCAAATGGACCAATAAACCTAGGAGATAGCTTAACCAAATCTCAAAAATCCTGCGGAATGGTGAGACTTTTAGGAATACTTTCTCACCCACCTCAAACTGTAAAGGTCTGCGCTTGACATTCGCATAACTAGCTTGTCGATCCTGCGCAACCTTAATTCTCTTCTTGATCTGTCCAACAATATCAAAAACCTGCTGGACTAACTCTGGTCCCTCAAACTGTCGCTCCCCCACTTCCTCCCAGAACAGTGGAGTACAACATTGTCGCCTGTACAACGCCTCAAACGGAGCCATTCCAGTACTGCGATGATAACTGTTGTTGTACGCGAACTCAATCAATGGCAACTGATCTTGCCATGCTGGACCAAAATCCATAGAACATGCTCGCAACATGTCTTCAAGAGTACGAATCGTGCGCTCTGACTGCCCGTCAGTCTCTAGGTGATATGCTGTACTCAAACTAAGAGTAGTACCCATAGCGCGCTGAAGACTCCCCCAGAACCTGGAAGTAAACCTGGGATCTCGATCGCTGACGATGCTCACAGGCACTCCGTGCAATCGAACAATATCTTGGATGTAAAATCGTGCCATCCTATCAAAACTAAAGTCTCGGTTATAAGGAATGAAATGTGCTGACTTTGTGAGTCGGTCCACCACAACCCAGATAGCATCACAATTCCTCGAGCTTACCGGTAAATGGGTCACGAAGTCCATCATGATCAACTCCCATTTCCACTCAGGAATGGATAAACTGTGAAGCAATCCTCCAAGTTGTCAGTGTTCTGCCTTGACCTATTGATACACCAAACATATAGAAGCATACTAATACAAATTTTTCTTCATTCCTTTCCACCAGAAAGAACCTCAAACGCAAATTTTTCTACACCGAAAGGATTCGCATACTTTATGACTAACACTTGTCATAACAACTGTGACAATGTCATTGTCCACAATTCTTGATTTCTTGAACCTCTCAGGTTTTCTTCTTGGAAAACATCAATACAATTATTCTGCTGATTAACAAATCAATTAGTGCAATCTCTAGTGCCAATTTATATTGACACCCATCTCATAACTTCAAATAACACCTGAAAATGAGAATATTTCTTATCCTCTCACGGATAATCATTTCTTGTTGAATCCTGACTTGCACTACTGGATGAACAAAACCGTTTCATCCCTCATAGGCAAAGTCCTAAAAACAATACAACCTAGCAAAAACCCCTGAATCGATCTCATCGAATCAGACTTATCAATGCATCCATTAGACATCCTGAAAAATCAGTGACAACAATCTCGCTGGATCTGATAACCTTAGATATCAGCTGATGTCCTTTTTCCATGTCTAAACACTTGATGTTATCCTGTTAGTATTCATTAAAATTCAAATGCTTGCTAGATCAATTTCTGTTACTGAAGTCCGAGAATTACTTCAAATCATTCCTGAGAACTGAATATCTGAGTACTCTACTCATCTTTTCAGTCTATCAAAAAGTGAATAATTCTAATCATTCTTTATGCAAAAGAATATTTAGACCCCATCACGGGTTATAACATCTGAATCAATCTCAGACAAATAATTGCAAATAGTCACTGGGCACCAAACTTGCACCAGTTTAACTGACCATTTCAAAACATACATGAACACCTAAGTGCCCAGCTTTCACTAACCAAGTGAATTCTCATAATGATGAATCCATGCTGTAATTTTGCAGGCTCATGACATCTGTCAATAGAATCGAGTATCTTTTCAAGGTTATCAAACTGACACCAAACTATATTTTTAACGTAACTGTTGCAATGATCTCTAGACTGAGTAAATTTTCCATCCTTTCCTGAAGTACAAAAGACTTCCAGAATATCAATGGAAATATACTCTCCCATGTCTATCGTTGATCACAGTTCACGTCTCCTAGTATAAGTCATCACAGTGCCCTGATAAAATTCTTCTTTGCTTGACAATCCATCAATCGAATTCCAATTCTTACAGGAAAATTTACCTAAGTAAACTCATCACTTAGAATTTCCTGTTCATCTCGTAATCAAGATCCTGATCACTAAAATACCTCTGATAGAATCAGACAATACTGGTAAAACCTCATGGTTCTCCCCTAGTATCACGTGTTGGAAAAACGTGTTCAGATCAATTAAGAATTGATACCCGGTGCAGCGGAAGTTTAAAAATTTTATTTTTATATATGGAACGATTCCATATCATGGGTATCAAAACTTTACGATTAAATTATGCAAGTAAAAATAAAATCACAATTAGATTTTTACCTCTTCAAGCAACGGCTTGATTATGGACACCAACAGAATTTAATCTCCTCTTCTTGTATATCCCGGGAACCGATGGCTTCACGATCAATCTCCGGAATAAGGTCCACGAACAGAAAACAGAAACCCTCTGATTGATTGCACTAGAAATCAATCAGATGTTTATCGATGAGAATAAACAAATTTGATCTGTCAATTCAGAATGTAATTTTTCATAAAAATCACAAACTGAATTTTCTCAAAAAAAGGGCAGAGGATTTCGAAAATCCCCTTGAAATAATAAGAGTGATTTTCGAAAATTGCTAGAATGAATTCATCTGATTTTAGAACACTACTCATCTATTTATAGATAATTTCTAGACTAGATTAAATTATGATTGTATTAGAACTCTAACTCCTTAGGGCCCACAATCCATAACTTAAGCCCAACAAGCCAAGCCCGTTATTATAGAAATTAATATAAAATTCATCATGACTCCGATTGATAAACCAATCTCACCAATATGCACAAAAACCATTTCTGCACCTTTTAAAGTCAAGATAATTTTTCTGAATCCGAATTCAGTGATTTCCAAAAATGACCATCCCTATGTTATTTTAGAAAATTCCACTCCCTTTTAGTTAAGAAGTCCAACTTCTCTTTCATTAAATTTAACTACCTCAACGAGGTTTAGTAATCCATTACTTGTGTGACCCTCAATGGTTCAGGGATACAGCTAGCCGTGGGCTCACAACTCCTTGTGACTCGGAACAACAATTTTCGACTTGCCCAACGAATCATGGTAAGAGCGTCTAGCAACATCGCCGCATGATTCCCTAGGTATCACTGATAGTGCCTGCAAGAACCAGTAGATTTTGGTTCGCGTACAGTACGGTCACTTCATCCAAATATCCCGATCGAATCAACAACCATTGGTGCATCGAGAGTCGTTCGAGATTCGATAACTATGCATTACATCTTGGAGATCAAATAGTGACATCGCATGTGTTACTAGGAAAACCAAGTAACCTAAAACACATCATGTACTCTGGCCAGAGATTCGTCACACTAATATCTCCTCAGATCGCATAGGATATCCACACTCGCAAGTATGTGGTGAATCCTTGACAACAAAGCATCGACTCCTATATGTGTCATAACTGTACCCAATCCCGACACCTGATGACCCCAATAGAGTCGATAAACGAGTCAAAGTACAGTACTAGCATATAGAGTCTCAATGATGTTTCTAGTCGTAAGGACTAATGGTGTACAACCAAAACCGCGGACTTTATCCACTCGATAAGTGATAACCACTTGGAAAGTCCGAATAGGGTAGTTCGATCATTCATCATATGAATATCCATTTGCATGCTTTGAACATCTCCATGTCCATTACCAATGAAACGTGGTACTTGGCATCACAAATGCTAGTCTCAATCTCGAGCGATCCTTATCCTTATTAGTGGACGACTCAATTGACTAGGAACTGTTTAGAATATACAGTGACTATAAGATGTGTTTCATAATAATGATCTCTCTTTATTCACTATCTCATCTTATTTACACTATAGTATATTCAAGGTCTTTATCAAAACATCAATAGTATATCACAATATAACAATATGAAGAAAGACAAAGAAAATGCCATTAATGAATGTAAATTATATTAAATAAATATTGTTTATACATAGAGTCACAAAAGCCCTTAGCCACAAGTTGGCTAACCGGGCACCCACTCTTTCAATCTTCCACTTGCCCTAAAGCCAACTAGTCACACTACGCAATCCCATTGCTTCGCGATGTTTGTCAAACAATGGTCCTGGCAAGGGCTTAGTAAGTGGATCAGCGATATTGTCTGTAGAGGCCACTCTCTCGACAGTGATGTCTCCTCTTTCCACAATCTCCCGGATGATGTGGTATTTCCTCAGTACGTTTTTGGATCTTTGATGAGACCTTGGTTCCTTTGCCTGAGCAACGGCACCAGTGTTGTCGCAGTACACCGGAACTGGACCAACAGCTTCAGGAATTACATCCAACTCTTGGACGAAATTCCTCATCCAAACGGCCTCTTTAGCAGCAGCTGATGCTGCAATGTATTCTGCCTCAGTGGTGGAATTCGCTTTGGTGTCTTGCTTGGAACTCTTCCAAGAGACAGCACCGCCATTGAGCATGAATACAAATCCAGAGGTTGACTTCGAGTCATCCACGTCGCTTTGGAAGCTAGAGTCGGTATAGCCTTCCAATTTCAATTCTCTTCCTCCATAAACCATGAATATATTCTTAGTCCTTCTCAAGTACTAAAAAATATCCTTCACGGCTTTCCAATGCATTTGACCGGGGTTGGCCTGATATCTGCTCGTGACACTCAAAGCAAAGGCTACATCTGGTCTGGTAGATATCATCCCATACATAATACTACCTATGGCTGACGCATATGGTATGTGTGTCATTTTCTCTATCTCTTCGTCATTCTTGGGACACATCGACTTGGATAGAGAAACTCCATGACACATAGGTAGATGTCCTCTCTTGGACTCATCCATAGAAAACCTTTTCAATATGGTGTCGATGTAGGTTGCTTGAGTGAGTCCTATCATTCTCTTAGATCTATCTCTATAGATCTGTATCCCTAGAATATAGGATGCCTCACCCAAATCCTTCATCGAGAATCTACCTGATAACCATATCTTTGTTGACTGCAACATCCCTACGTCATTCCCAATGAGTAGGATGTCATCAACATAAAGCACTAAGAACGTCACCACATCCTTAACTACTTTCTTGTACACGCACAGTTTCTCCGGGTTTTTGATAAAACCAAAGTCATTTATTGTTTCATCAAATTTCTGGTTCCAACTTTTTTATGCTTGTTTGAGACCATAAATTGATCACTGAAGCTTGCATACCTTATGCTCGCTTCCCATGGATGTGAATCCCTCGGGCTGCATCATATAGATTTCTTCCTTAATGTTTCCATTAAGAAATGCAGTCACATTCATTTGCCATATCTCATAGTCATACCAGGCTGCTATGGTAATAAGGATTCTTATGGACTTGAACATTGCGACTGGTGAAAAGGTTTCATCATAGTCAACTCCTTGTCTTTGAGTATAACTTTTTGCTACCAATCGTGCCTTGTAGGTAAGTACCTTACCATCAGGCCCAAGTTTTCTCTTGTAGATCCATTTACAACCTATTGGAACAATTCCATTAGGAGGATCTACTAAAGACCAAACTTGGTTTGTATGCATCGAGTCTATTTCCGACTGCATAGCTTCAAGCCATAAATTAGAATTCGCATCAGAAATTGCTTCCTTGAAGTTTCTTGGATCACATCCAATGTCGGGTTCACTTTGATCCCCTTCAAGAAGAAGACCATATCGAATAGGAGGTCTAGAAGTCCTCTCGGATCTCCTAGATATAGGCGTGTGCATTGAAGGTTCTTCAGGTGTGTGGTCGTTATTTTGTATCTCGAGTTCTTCTCGAATTTCTTCGAGTTCCATCATCTTGCCTTTCTTATCTAATAAGAACTCCTTCTCTATGAAGGTGGCATTCCTCGAAACAAACACTTTTGTCTCATAAGGATGATAGAAATAATATCCGATTGAATTCTTTGGATATCCTACAAAATAACATAAGGTGGATCGACTATCCAACTTATCTCCCACTGTCTTCTTCACGTATGCAGGACATCCTCAAATCCTTAAGTAAAAATACTTAGGAGCTTTGCCATTCCATAACTCGTATGGAGTTTTATCTACTGCTTTAGTGTGGACATTGTTCAACAACAATACTGCCGTTTCAAGCGCATAGCCCCAAAACAAAGGTGGGAGCTCAGTGAAGCTCATCATAGATCGAACCATGTCCAACAAAGTTCGATTGCGACGCTCCGAGACACCATTCAGCTGAGGTGTCATAGGAGGAGTCCACTGAGAGAGAATCCCATTCTCTTTTAGATAGCTCAAAAACTCGGTACTTAAGTATTCTCCACCTCGATCCGATCGAAGTGCTTTAATACTTCTACCTTGTTTGTTTTCTACTTCAGCCTTGAATTCTTTGAACTTTTCAAATGATTCAGACTTATATTTCATTAAATATAAATACCCATACCTCGAATAATCATCAGTAAAGGTAATGAAGTAGGTGTGTCCAAATTTAGTACCGATACTAAATGGTCCACAGACATCTGTATGGATCAAATCCAACAGGTTTTGACTACGCTCAGGCTTCCCTTTGAAAGGAGATTTAGTCATTTTTCCTTTTAGGCAGGACTCACAAGTAGGTAGAGAGTTAATATCAGACATATCAAACATGCCCTCTCCCACTAACTTGTTCATCCTCCTTGAGGAAATATGACCTAGCCTAGCATGCCAAAGGTTTGCCGGGTTTTGACTATCGTTTTTCCTCTTGTTTGTTGTTACCGGCTTATCAACATAATTAATTAGAACGTTTTTTAATTTTAAGTTATATAGATCGTTTTCAAGTTGTCCATTTCTAATCAAACATTCATTCTTGTAAATATTGCAAATCCCATTCACAAAATTACAAGAAAAAAACCATTTCTATCAAGCATAGAAATAGAAATAATGTTTTTAATCGAATCTGGCACAAATAAAATGTCTCTAAAAAATAACTTAAAATCGTTCTGCAAAACTAAATAAATGTCTCCTATAGCTTGGGCTTCAACTCTAAAACCATTTTCGAGTCTTAGCTGGGTCTCACCCTTCCTAAGCTTATTACTTCTTGTCATCATTTGCAACTCATTGCAAATGTGAGATCTACATCTGGTATCCAATACCCAAGAAGTAGTATTAAGTAAAACATTTATTTCAATGTATAACATACCCTTTGCAGTTACGTTTCCAATGATCGGGTTTCTTGCAGTGATGGCAAACTTGTTTAGACTTGTCCAATTTTGCATGCAACATTTGTCCTTGAGATCATGGTCCAACCATTTCTCTAGTTCGGCCAACCTTTCGGCAGTTACATCAGCCGGGGCTGTTTTTGGAGAAGCCTTTTCCACTTAAAAAATCTTTTCCGAACTCAGGACAATCTTAACTTATGGAACCATCCTGTATAGATTGCGCTAGAAAATTTGTTTTGTTCGAGAATTGAAACATGTGGATTACGAAGATTCATCATAATGATATACTGAGATGAAACAGACAATAATCGATGATTGTTTAATTAATTTACTAAGACATAAAATATGGCGAATTTTAATTTTATGAATTACACTCCCACTATTTTAACGATTTCACATCCCTCTAGTGAAAAACGGGAAACTCCTTTCCTTAGTGGGAACATAGAGTCCAATTGACAAATCATAGTCCCGAATAATATCAGCCAACCATAATTTTCAAAAGGTAGAGCCCAATTACTTCCAAAGCAACCCCCATGTTTTTACCTCATGTCCAATAAGGGCCCAATAATATGACGCCGTTTAATGTGACATGTCAAGATGACCCATCAATATTAAGTTGTGATGGACGGTCGCCATGTGGATCCCCAATAATATGAGCCAATCCCATGGGAGTTCCACCCAACTTACAACATGTGTCGATCCAATGTACAGCTTTCCGACGAACGGGCCCCCCAATAATATGAGCCGGACCGTGCCCGCGGGTAGCATCTCATACATTGATCGTTGATGGAAGGTAGGAATATTTAAACAATATTTAAATTCCCTTTTGTTTATCTTGATATCAATTTTAAATCATATTTAAAATGAGAGATTTTTAATTTTTGAAAATCTGTCTCATCATGCAATTTATGTATGCTTGCGGGATTCATATAATTTAGTCTAAACATGCATACATCAATAATATCATATATTATTTAAGGATAATCGATCTCATTATCTAATCAAACCGTGGTTGCCAATCACGAATCTAAGTCCAATCCTAGGTGATATGCAAGTATGCAATGCAATCCTATTACATTGAGCTTCCATTTACATTTCTTCGGTCTTTATCGTCTGCTGGGCCCACCATTGTCTTCAAATCTTTATCTCCCACTAAGTCTAACAAATTTACAATAAATTTCGATGACAAGTAGGGGATACATATTTAAGGGGTGGGAACGGGCCATAAACCAAGCCCACTTTTTATTACAAATGACAATTCAAATTGGGCCATAAACCAAGCCCATTAATAAAACCCAACAACAATAAAACCAAATGTAAACTACCTAACATACACCTACAATATTGGTCATGACAATCGATCATCCTTTTATCCAATAATTAATTCAATAATTAAAACATTGGATAACATTCAATGACATCATAATTAAAATATAAAATCATATTTAATCTAATACATTCATAAGATCATATCTTATCATCAATTGTACCAAAATAATTAATTTTATAAAATCTAATTTAACGGATAAGATTTACAAATTTTCCAAAAATTCAAATTATCCAAAAATCAATTTTAAAAATTTCGGACTCAAACAATTTGATCCGATGCCTCGTGAACCAATCAAAAAACAATTTTCGATCGGACCAAAAAATAAAATTCCAAAATATTAAAATTTTGGAAAAAAAAAAATTTAATTTTTCGGGCTGCCCGGGACGTTCCCGGGCAGCCCCGCCCCCACGTGGGGTGTAGGGCAGCCCCTTGGCTGCCCTGGGCAGCGATCTCGCTGCCCTGGGCAGCAACAATTGCTGCCCTGTCTCTGATACCACTGTTAGAAAAACGTGTTCAGATCAATTAAGAATTGATACCTGGTGCAGCGGAAGTTTAAAAATTTTATTTTTATATATGGAACGATTCCATATCATGGGTATCAAAACTTTACGATTAAATTATGCAAGTAAAAATAAAATCACAATTAAATTTTTACCTCTTCAAGCAACGTCTTGATTATGGACACCAACAGAATTTAATCTGTTCTTCTTGTATATCCCGGGAACCGATGGCTTCACGATCAATCTCCGGAATAAGGTCCACGAACAGAAAACAGAAACCCTCTGATTGATTGCACTAGAAATCAATCAGATGTTTATCGATGAGAATAAACAAATTTGATCTGTCAATTCAGAATGTAATTTTCCGTAAAAATCACAAACTGAATTTTCTCAAAAAAGGGACAGAGGATTTCGAAAATCCCCTTGAAATAATAAGAGTGATTTTCAAAAATTGCTAGAATGAATTCATCTGATTTTCGAACACTACTCATCTATTTATAGATAATTTTTAGACTAGATTAAATTATGATTGTATTAGGACTCTAACTCCTTAAGGCCCACAATCCATAACTCAAGCCCAACAAGCCAAGCCCGTTATTATAGAAATTAATATAAAATTCATCATGACTCCGATTGATAAACCGATTTCACCAATGTGCACATAAACCATTTCTGCACCTTTTAAAGTCAAGATAATTTTTCTGAATCCGAATTCAGTGATTTCCCAAAATGTCAATCCCTATGTCATTTTAGGAAATTCCACTCCCTTTTAGTTAAGAAGTCCAACTTCTCTTTCATTAAATTTAACTCTTTAAATTTAACTATCTCAACGGGGTTTAGTAATCCATTACTTGTGTGACCCTCAATGGTTCAGGGATACAGCTAGCTGTGGGCTCATAACTCCTTGTGACTCGGAACAACAATTTCCGACTTGCCCAACGAATCATGGTAAGAACGTCTAGCAACATCGCCCCATGATTCCCTAGGTATCACTGATAGTGCCTGCAAGAACCAGTAGATTTTGGTTAACGTACAGTACGGTCCCTTCATCCAAATATCCCGATCGAATCAACAACCATTGGTGCATCGAGAGTCGTTCGAGATTCGATAACTATGCATTACATCTTGGAGATCAAATAGTGACATCGCATGTGTTACTAGGAAAACCGAGTAACCTAAAACACATCATGTACTCTGGCCAGAGATTCGTCACACTAATATCTCCTCAGATCGCATAGGATATCCACACTCGCAAGTATGTGATGAATCCTTGACAACAAAGCATCGACTCCTATATGTGTCGTAACTGTACCCAATCCCGACACCTGATGACCCCAACAGAGTCAGTAAACGAGTCAAAGTACAGTACTAGCATATAGAGTCTCAATGATGTTTCAAGTAGTAAGGACTAATGGTGTACAACCAAAACCGCGGACTTTATCCACTCGATAAGTGATAACCACTTGGAAAGTCCGAATAGGGTAGTTCGATCATTCATCATATGAATATCCATTTGCATGCTTTGAACATCTCCATGTCCATTACCAATGAAACGTGGTACTTGACATCACAAATGCTAGTCTCAATCTCGAGCGATCCTTATCCTTATTAGCGGACGGCTCAATTGGCTAGGAACTGTTTAGAATATACAGTGACTATAAGATGTGTTTCATAATAGTGATCTCTCTTTATTCACTATCTCATCTTATTTACACTATAGTATATTCAAGGTCTTTATCAAAACATCAATAGTATATCACAATATAACAATATGAAGAAAGACAAAGAAAATGCCATTAATGAATGTAAATTATATTAAACAAAGATTGTTTATACATAGAGTCACAAAAACCCTTAGCCACAAGTTGGCTAACCGGGCACCCACTCTTTCATCACGTGCGAGAACTACCCGTCCAGAATATTCACTTGTCAAGGAATCCTTTCCAAGACTATTCTATCCACGGAAACGAAAGTTTGTATCTCTGATGAAGTCAGACGATAACTCAAATCCCTTGGAACTAATCCAGTACCAAGTATAACTCCAGAAGACTCAAATAAATCCTGAATATTCTCCTGATAATTATACCTATTGCTATGACTATACAAACAACGAGACTGAGGTAATTCTCTGGACCAAAATCATTGGTCAAGGAAAATTCTCTGTAGAGGCACAACTCAAATCCCGAGTCTGCAAGCATCTGATAATTAAATCCTGTTGAATATCAATTCAACTAATCTCCTGGATTAAATCCCGATATCACAAATCAAGATCAAAAAATTATCTACTCAGAACAATTACTTGTCAAGGAAAAATCCATTCCAAGACTGTTCTGACAACGAAACATCTTTATCTCAAATAAACGATAACTAAACCTTGATACCATACCTGGTATCTGTCTTATCCAAAGTCATACCCTGTTGTGACTGTTGCCAACTTTCTAAACTGAGTAGCCTTCCCTATATAGTCCCTGGAGCACCAAGGCCTCCAAACAATCTCCGAAGTATAGAAACTTCCAGAGGAATAACCGACTAAGGGTGGCGCCCCCTCATGTCTTGTAATGGTCACAATCCACAACTCTTTAATCTGTCATCCTGATGAAAATCCATCAATACTAGGTAACAACCTAAAAAGATCAAAGCAACCAACTGTTCTAAGAAAATACGTCTAGAACAAACATTCATGCGTCTTGATGAGTCACATCATCCCTGGCAAACACTTGGCTTAATAGAATATTTTAAGTAAAACATCTAGAACTATTCATTGAAAACATGCAAAATTCCCAAGTACTCATTTAAAACAATGATCAGTCTTTTATTCAAAATAACCAAGTTAATCTCAAAGATTACAACACTTGAACCACAAATCCAGGTTCTAATACAATCTTTATTACAATCCCATGTAATACATAACTTAATCAAAAGATTACACTGAAAGATGTACAATATAACAATAACTGAGTACATCAAATACTGAAATCTTTAATACATCTGATTACAACTGAAATATTGTTTACAACCAAATACAGTATTTAAATTCATGCGGAAGTCTTTCATTCCATCTACTGATCTTGAACGTGAAGTTTCCCGTCTGCTACTCATGTCAGCAGAACTTCTAACTCACAAGATCTCAAAGAATAAAATCTTGCTAATCTACCGGATCCTTCCAATATTGTTGGGTTCCTTATCTGGTAGATGAGACAAGATTTTCCCGTCAATCTCTGCAACTACTAGAGGAGAGTCTTCCGGGGTGGCTTCCTTGGTCGACTCAGAATGGATGACTACATGTCACACATTCCTTTCAACCTGGAGAAGCACCTGGCGTTGAAAACTGGATCTTCTCTACCAGCTCCATCCTGCTGGGATCCACATAATACGAACTTCTGCTGCCAACCTTGGCAATGACGATCTTGGAAAAGCCTAGACATCCTGCTATTCCAATTCCTGATACTGCTATCGTTATTGAATCCAACTTGTAATCCTACAAAGGATAACCCAAAATCAATACTATGTCCGAAAGAATCTTATTGCATGCTCTGATACCATAAATGTAGTGACCCGCACCGTGATCACCTACTAATCAGAACTTAAGCATGCAATTAATTAATAAAATAATCTTAATCAGAGAAACTGCGGAATTAAAGTAAGTCAAATACCAGGTAAGCAAAACCTAGTGGTCAACCCCGCTATCCAGCCTTGGTCACCACCTAACCTCCCTGTCTCCAGGAGAACTACCTGCATCTGCCCCATGGAATAGGGCATCCAGCCAACAAAAAATAACCGGAAGTGAGCCTAACATGCTCAGTACGAGAGTATGAGTATACGGTATTATGTGTGCATGTATGCAAGTGAACTGGGTACCAAGACTCTCAGATCAAGAAACAAGCTCATAGACCGGGCCCAGGGTATATAGCACGCTGCGTCGTCGCATCAGGAGGTGGCTCATATACCCAGTGGATAATGGTGACCTGATACTAGTACATGTTTCCAACCATAAAGGTGACCTGACACAAGAATTACGTATCCAACCATCCACAGACTCGTAGGGTGAGCGCCCTACTACAGGATACCTCTAAGATAAAAGCTCAATATGCTCATGTATGCAACATACAGTCATGACATGCTGTATATATAAAGGCATATAAAACATGCAATCACATAATCCATGCAAACACATAATACATGCATACTCAATCTGAATATCTCGAATAATACTTCCGTACCTTACTAAGGCAGATCCTAGAAGCTCTCCCTCAAGGTCCAAGCCTACCATGCAGCACTACAACATAAATAACCATGCATTACCTAGCATGCCAAACATCACCTACTAGGCTCTAAAAGCCTTAATTAAACTATAGCCTACTCCCAATTTACTATAGGGAACCAAAGCCATACCTTCGTCCGTCGTCAGCCCGCTGATGTCGCATGCCCCAGAGCCTGGGCATAGCCTAGATACGACTCCTAGACGCCTCGCCAGAGCTCCGCTGCCTGGCTGCTACTGCGGACACTGTCCGCTATAAAATAAACTATTTCCTACTCCAACTCTTAAAGAAAGAGTCCCGAAGTCCTTAAATAGAGCAATTACCGGGAGAGGAGAGGGAAAATTGCACTTAAAAATGAGGGATTCGGACCCCTATTTATAGGCCACGATCGGAAGCTCCGATCGGTGCATGTTTGCCACGTTTTGGACGGCCGAGATCGGAAGCTCTGATCGCAGGATCGGAAGCTCCGATCTCCTGTATCTGGCCACGTGTTTCAATCTCCTTGACACCTATTTTTGGTTGAGATCGGAAGCTCCGTTCTCGGATCGGAAGCTCCTATCTCGGATCGGAAGCTCCTATCTCGGATCGGAAGCTCCGATCTGCCCGATAGCTCCGAACTGTTTCTCATGCTTCCGAACTAGTTTTGGTCCTCCGGGACCCCCGGGACCTACCCCACCATTTTTGGACGTTCCGGATCTGATTTTCCACTTATTTTAACCAAATAAGGACTCCTTAAACATGTTTTGACACTTTTAAAATTATATGTCATTTTCTAACATGTTTAAAATCACTTAATCTTGTAAAATGGAACCGGGCTACTACACCAACCTTAAAATAAGAGTACCCAAAGCCCTAAATAGAGCCACGTGGGCGAAGGAGAGGAATTCGGAATTCGCACCGAATAAAGAGCTCGAACCTCATATTTATAGAACACGTTCGGACCTTCCGAACCTGTCTTCGGACCGTCCGAACTCTACATGCATGACAAGTGTCACCTGATAGCACTTCGGACCGCCCAATTGGGACTTCGAATCGTCCAATCCGGATATTACGTCATTCATGACGTCACTCATTCGGACACCTGGCCGAGGCACTGTTCGGACCATCCGATCCATCACTTCGGATCATCCGAACTCTGGTTTTGGCCAATCACTTAATTTCCTTATCTTATCTTATCTGATGGAGATCGGGCCATCCGATTCCTCTTTGGATCGTCCGAACTTCACCCTCCCGAACAATCTCAGGCCCTGCGAACATGGACACTTCGGGTCACCCGAACTCAGGTTCGGAGCCTCCAATCATGTCTAAGACTCGGAATCTTCCCGACCATTTTTGAGTGTTCTAGATCAACTTCCGAACTCCTTTAATCCATTTGGAATTTCCTTAACCATGTTTTACTTAATCTAAACATGATTACATGATTAATTTCTCATTAATCGTTAATCCCGGATACGGGTCACTACATTCTCCCTCCCTTAAAAGATTTCATCCTCGAAATCTAGGGTAAAACCTCGAGAACGCATTAAAATCGTTATTGCGCGTCTGGTCGAATAGCTTTCGACATACTCAGACTCTTGTCTAACTTCCTGTAAGCTCCATTAATGTTGAACTGCTTTAGCATTCTCGCAGCTTAAAACTACCGCGCTTCTTGACGATAGTCAAACTTTTCTGGCACTAATATATCACAACACTGATACATCTTCCATTCTGACCACTAGCTCACTGATCACGAAGGATACAAATACCCGCTCGATCGAGATCATCATCACAAGGAAAATATTAGACTAACGAAGACCAAGTCATAACCTGACCGGCTTACGACATTGTCGAATCACTAACTGAATTTAACCATTCTAATGGTTCCAAAATATCTTGGTGCATAACACCTCTAGTTAAGAAATACCGATCCCAACACTGTGCTGACACAACAATGCCCGAATTTCTCCCCAAGAGAATCTAGTTAACACAAAGCTATACTCCAATGTAACTGCTTAACATGATTTCCAGACTGGTCATCCTTTCCATGTTCCACCGAAGCAAACAAGCTTCCCAAGCAGTACTGGGAATTCAGCCCAGCATGTCTAGTGCGAATCACAGTTCATGTTTCTCAGTATAACTCAACGTTATATCCTGATGAAAACTATCATTGCTCGAAATTAATGACGCTAAGTCATCTCTTAACCATTGTCCTGCGAAGCCACGCATACACTGCAATGGAAGTCATCACACCTCTGATGATCTACATCATCTCGACCATAGGTTATTCACCCATGAATTCAATCAATAGACATACTCCTGATAGTCATAAATACTCGCAATCACTGTACACACATCAAGACTAAGGCAAGCTCCCACCAATATGCTCAACTGGGACATTCCACAGTGCACAGACATATGGAAACACTTCTTATTCCGTCTCGAAACTCGACAGTCATTGCACCTGGTATAACTCACCTCGGAGAGTCTGATGACACCATCATCACTAGTTACCTATCACACACCCGACCCTTGTCCATTGCTAAAATGCAATATCCTTGACAAACAGTCTGCACGGACGTGACTCACTGATTGGAAAGAACAAATTTGATCCGTCCCGATCTTGCGAAGTCTTCGATCCCAAAGGCAACTTCGTTGGCTACTAAGTCGATCCTTGACTATCTCAGTCACCTCAGAGAAATCGCACATCACTTGCTGAAATATTAGTGACACAACTTTCTAGACCTCGAAAACTAGATCCTAGCTAATGCCACATCTCACGATCAGACAACTGATGTCCTCTTGCTAATGTCCATTAGCTCTTCCAACACTCGTCGGATTAAACATTACGGTTCAACATAAGAACACTCCGTAGAAATGTTCTGTTGCCACCCTTGATATCGTTGTTAGTGGACAATTCTCACACGAAGCAGAAATCTTGATCCCTTCCGTTACTCAACCCGAGCATGCGATTACTATCACTAAGAAATTGCTGGAATCAATTTCCCTTTCTTGTCTCTAATGTCAAGTTATCGCCTAACTTGATCATACAAGTTCAATTGCAATCGTCCCCGATTACAGTCATCCCAAAAGATCCATCTCTGGTAATCCTTAGAGATTCTAAATTACCCAAATCGCCGACTGCTCTGAGATCGTACCAAGTATATATCCCCTTAAGCATTACGCGACAAAATACTATCCCAAGTATTTCTCGTGATCTATCAACCTATATCATTTCCATCTCGCGGAAAATCATACGCTTAATTCTGAAAACATCAGACAATATTCAACGCAATCACTTGACTCACTCTCCTTGCCTCGTTCATCCAAGATGAATGCCACGGTTCATCAAGTACAAGAATCATAACTAACGAATCCCAAAGATTCTCACAATATCCGGACACGAACCTGATTATATCCCTCACTAAGATTGTGCAACAATTCAAGATTGTGGTAGCCCATCACAATGTCCACTTGGAATCACCATCAAGTGTACACTGGCATAAGTCAAGCGTCCCTCACATCTCAAATATTTCTGTACAATCCTTAGCGTCTGATATAATCCATTACTGATGAAGTCAATCATCATGGAGTAGTTCTCCTATCACAGAGAAACCCTAACCACAACTCTGATGACAATCCCTAGTCATCGCTGGTAAAAATCCGTCTACCTACTAGATCGATCCATCCAGCAGTATCTACTAGGTTAGACCTATCTGCTCAGAACACACGCTCGTCAAAGAAATCCCTCCAAGACTGGTTCTCATAGCAGAACATTTAAACTAATGTCCCTGACACAATTCAGATGACATCAAAATCATGATACCAAACTAGGCATCTAATCCAAGGTCATACCCCGTCGTGACTGTTACCAAAACTCTAGACTAAGTAGCCTCCCCACCGCCGATCCTGAGCACGAAGGCTCCCAGGTAACCTCTGAAGTACAAAGACTCCCAGAGTAGCACTGGCATAGGGTCGCGCCCCATCACGTCTAGTCATGGTCATAGTCCACAACTCTCGGCATATACTAGACCTGGCATCCTGATGAAACTCATCATCACAAATTCGCAACCTACGAAGGTCAGAATACTGTTTTAAGGAATCAACCTAGAACAATGATAAGTGAAATTTATTTACTTGATTTATATATGATTTGTCTTGCATTTTGTGATTTATTGAGTGGATATTATGCATGTTAGTTGTTGCTTTTGTGAGTTGCAAGAATTGACGCGAAAGTAGTAAGAAGAAGCGGAAGGATGCATTATGGAGTATCAACTTCAGAAAATTATTGGGAATTATTGATGCATCAAAATCCAATCTCCACTATTCATATTCAGGTTTAGGATGTTTTGAATCTTTTGTCAAAATTTCAGCTCACTCCGACAATTAGATTGTGAGATATGATTTTTTCAAAATTATCGCGCGATGCAGATTTTTTTCTAACCAGAGAGGCGTGCGCGGGCGCGCGTCAGGGCAAATTTGAGCATCCGGGAGACAGAGAGTCATGTGAGGGCGCCCATCTCTTCAGGCGCGGGCGCGCCATCACGAAAGTCAATTTATTTAGTTTTTCGGGAAGGAAACTTGTGGATCTTCTTGGGATTTTATTTATTGGATTTGAAGCACATATAAAAGGGATTCTTTTGCACATAATAGAAGGGGAAGCCGCCGCACATCAGAGGAGAATCACATGCACGATCGAGAGAGAAATTTGAAGGAAAAATCTGCGCAAACTTGAAGAGAAAATCTGGAGCAAGGAAGAAGACCGCGTTATCCGGACACGACATCGCATCTTTGGATTTGTTTTCTTTATATTTTGTCATTAAACTTTGATTTGATGTTTAGTTTCATGAACATGAATTGTTTTTGCAATATTTTGATTATGAACTAAACTTTTTAAGCCTAGAGATTGATGGAACCTGGTGTAGACACTTTCATGAATTTTTGATTTTATTGAATTGAGTTTCTTCTAGATTAATTGTTTTTCTAGAATTGATTGTCTTTTTAATTATCTGATCAATAATTTATTTGTAATATTTATTTGAAATCTGGCACTCGGGAGAGGAGATTTTGAAGAGGACCATTAGAACATACACTGTTAATTATTTATATTACTCGGGAGAGTGTATAAAATTAGCAGAGCTTTTAAAAAGAACATTGTTTTGAATTCATCACTACAATTAGATTCTGAATAGGGATATTGGAATTGAATTTTAGTTGATATATTTTATTCGGCACTCGGGAGAGAGAATAATACACTTAAGTGTTCTTGGCTATTAATTGATTGAAATTAATGAAGATTAATTAATTAGGATTGACTGTTGTTGAAATCAGGTGAAATCTAAACCTTTAGACCATTTTTCTCTGATTGATATTTATTTGAAAGTTGTGTGCGTGCTATCAAGAACTCGTTTGATTATTTATTTTTTTTCAAAATTATGAGATTTTAATTTTCTTGATAAAGTTTAGACTATTTTAATTACAAGTACTAGATATTTTCATTTTACTCTCTGTGGGATCGATACTTGATTTTATCACTATATTAAAACTTGACACTCGTACGCTTGCGAGTATTTTTCACAACAAGTTTTTGGCGCCGTTGCCGGGGAGTAAATTTTGATTATTTTTTAGTCTTGTTAACAATTAGTCTAGATTTTAATTTAGAGTTTTTTTAATTTTAATTTACTAATTGATTTCTTCTTATTTTTAATTGCAGTCTATGCGACGATCTTAAAGTGCGAATTCTATACTGTTTGATCCGGAGATCGAGCGCACTACACGTGCTTTAAGAAGAATTAGAAGAGAAGCAGTCAATATAATGGCTGAAGAGAATGTAAATCAAGCTCCCCTGGTGCCAATTAGAGATCACTTCCGGCCGACGATCCAGGCTCACTATTTTGGAATTGCTCGAGGGACCATTAACGCCAACAATTTTGAACTGAAGCTGGCCTTGATCAACATGGTTCAACAGAACCAATTTAATGGGAGCGCCACTGCTGATCCTCACCTACACCTACGCACTTTCTTGGAGATAACCTTTATGGTAAAAATTAATGGTATGTCTGAGGATATTATACGCTTACGCTTGTTTCCGTTTTCTCTCAAGGATCAGGCCAGAAGTTGGCTCCAATCACTGCCGCTAGGAAGCATCACTACTTGGGAGGGGATGGCAGAAAAATTTCTTGCAAAATATTTTCCACCTGCCAAATCCACCCAACTGAAGATCGAAATCACCACTTTCCGGCAGATGGAGTCTGAATAGCTCTACGAGGCATGGGAAATGTACAAAGATTTACTTAGACGTTGTCCTAACCACAATTTTGCAGATTGGGAGCAGATCGAGTGGTTTTACTACGGATTGAATGCGCCCACGAGAATGTCTGTGGACTCTGCTGCTGGAGGTACTATTTTTTCTAAGGACCATGTACAAGCCTATGATTTGTTGGAGCAGATGACGATCAATAGTTTTCAATGGCCATCTGAGCGTATGGAAGTTAAGAAGCCTGTTGGAGTGTATGCAGTGGATCCTCTCACATCTATTACTGCTCAATTATCTGCACTGACTACACAGGTAGCTGCTTTGAATAAAGTGAGTGTTGCAGAACCAGCAGGTGTGCCGGGTGCTATAGAAGAATCTCACCATTCTGAACAGGTGCAGTACATAAATCAAAGAGGTTATGGGGGCTACAGAGGTAATCTTATTCCCAATACTTATCACCCTAGTTTGAGGAATCATGAAAAATTTTCTTATGCTAACAATAACAATGTGTTGAATCCTCCGGGGTTCATTACAAATAAGGGTGAGGGTAATTCATCTTTGGAGAATGTTGTTAGTACTTTCGTGCAGGAATCGAGTAAGAGAATGGCGAGGACTGAGACTCACCTGGACAGCTTAGAGACGCACATGGCCAACATGGGCGCGGTGTTGCAATCCATGGAGACTAGCATTGGACAGTTGGCGAATGCACTGAAAGATAACAACCGCGGCCAGTTCCCAAGTAATACTGAGGTGAATCCCATAGAAAACTTTAAGGCCATAGAATTGAGTAGTGGGAAAGCAGTTGGAGTCAAAGAACCTGCTATTGAAGAGAAGAAAATTGAGGAAGAATTCGAGGAGCAACAGTGTGAACCTGAGCTGAAACCGATGTACAAGCCGCCACTTTCATACCCGCAGAGATTCAAGAAGAAGGTGTTGGACGAACAGTTTGCCAAGTTTCTTGACATCTTCAAGAAACTTCAAATCAATATTCCATTCGCCGATGCTTTGCTGCAAATGCCGAATTATGCTAAATTCTTGAGGGAGGTGATGTCTAAGAAGAGGAAGTTAAAGGAGTTTGAGACCGTGAATATGACTGAAGAGTGCAGTGCTATCTTACAAAAGAAGCTACCACAGAAATTAAACGATCCAGGGAGTTTTACGATTCCTTGTATTATTGGTTCTTCTAATTTTAATAAAGCACTTTGTGATTTAGGAGCTAGCATTAATTTAATGTCTTTGTCTATTTTCAGAAGTCTAGGACTTGGGGAGGTGAAGCCCACGACAATCGCATTGAAACTCGCCGATAAATCTATCAAATATCCGCGTGGAATCATTGAGGATGTTCTGGTAAAAGTAGATAATTATTTTTCCGATGGATTTTGTTGTGTTGGATATGGAGGAAGATGGAAATATGCCTTTAATTTTGGGGATACCATTCTTGGCTACTGCTGAAGCCAAGATTGATGTTCAGAAAGGTCCGTTGAAGATGAGTGTAGAAGGTGAGAAAGTTACTTTTAATATGTTCAAGGAGGCTGAAAAACCATCCACGGAGAAGGTGTTCCTGGTTGAACAATCAAAGAAGATGGAATGTTGTTGCAAAGTTGTTAGTGCTGTAAAATTGCCAAGAGAGATTAATCTGAAGTTGGTGAAGATGAAGAAAAAGAAAAAGAGATCTAAGTTCAAGAGGGTTGTTGAGTTTGTTTGGAGGGTGAAGGAGAATGGAAAACCTCCAACAAATCGAGGGAACCTGGCTGAAAGCGGCATCGAGTCGGGCTATGGACTATAAACTAAGCGCTTCTTGGGTGACAACCCAAGTTATTTTTATTTATTTGCTTTATTTTTATTTGTTTAATTTTAGTTATTTTTGTTTCATTTTTTTTTCATGTAGAAACTAGACATCAATAATAATTTTGAGTTGTGTAGGTGAAAAAGTTGAAGCGGTGAAAGTTTAGATGCCACCCCTGCATGAAGATCTTTGAGTGATTAAGATGATTCCGAGTACTGACGCTCGGTTCCCAAGATATGTGTTCTTGGTTTTATTTTAATTTTTTGTACATTGAGGACAATGCACAATTTAAGTTTGGGGGGGTGTTTAAAAAATTCTGAAAATTTTGAAATTTTTTCATGAGTTAGTTTGAGTTGAATAAATGATGTGTACTTGTGTTGGCCTATGATGAAAATAATTTTTGGTGTTAAAAATGTTAATGTTAGTTATATTTAATCTTGAGTTCTCACCCATATGCACTATGCCTTGATTGTCTAGACTTAAGTGATTAGAGAAGCTTTGTGATTTTGTAAGTGAACTGGATGATTTGATTCTTAACTTTGATGATTTATGCTTGAAACTGAGGTAGAATTCAACGAGCTTAGAAATGAATTAGGCATTAAAATATGAAAAGATTAATAATAACTCCATCCGGGTCATTGATAAGGAATTGAAATCTTAATTCCTTTGTCCTTGGCTAAGTATGCGGAATAAATGGAGTTGCAAAAGTGAAAGAGTTAATTTTTGAAAAAAAATTAACAACTCCATCCGAGCTTGGAAAGTGTTTGAAATTCTATTCACTGTTCCATGCTAAGTTTGCGAAAAAAAAAAATGGGGTTGATGTTCCATCCGGGCAATAGACGAGGGGATTGAAATTCGAATCCTATTTTTAGTTATAGCTAAGTATGCGGGTAATTATTGGGGCTAAATAAAATAAAATCGGATGCAAAATCTGGTGATTTTATAAAAAAAAAATGATATGTCTTGAACTTAGTGAGTAGAAGTTGAACTTGGTGGAGAGTGTTTTGAAACTAGAGAGCGAAATTGATGATTCTGTGAAACAAACTTGTTGCATTAGTGTATCGAAAGCGAGGAGAATAGAGAAGATTGGCAAATCACACACACACGAGAACTCTTGAGAAAATTAGCTTACATGTGTATTTAATCTTGGAATGTAAAAATTCGGAGGCCGACTATATTACTCATTATTGTTTTGCTCGGGACTAGCAAAAGTCTAAGTTTGGAGGAATTTGATGAGTGTAATTTATTCACTTGATTTATATATGATTTTTGTTGACTTTTGTGATGTATCGAGTGGATATTATGCATGTTAGTTGTTATTTTTGTGAGTTGCAAGAATTGGCGCGAAAGTAGCAAGAAGAAGCGGAAGGATGCATTATGGAGTATCAACTTTAGAAAATTACTGGGATTATTGAAGAATCAAAATCCAATCTTCACCATTCATATTCAAGTTTAGGATGTTTTGAAGCTTCTGTCAAAATTTCAGCTCACTCCGACGGTTAGATTGTGAGATATAATTTTTTGAAAATTGTCGCGCGATGCAGATTTTTTTCTAACCAGAGAGGCATGCATGGGCGGGCCTCATTCCTGCGCGGGCGCGCGTCAGGGAAAATTTGAGCATCCGAAAGACAGAGAGTCATGCGAGGGCGCCCATCTCTTCACGCGCGGACGCGCCATCGCGAATGTCGATTTTTTTAGTTTTTCGGGAAGGAAACTTGTGGATCTTCTTGGGATTTTATTTATTAGATTTGAAGCACATATAAAAGGGATTATTTTGCACATAATAGAAGGGGAAGCCGCCGCACATCAGAGGAGAATCACATGCACGATCGAGAGAGAAATTTGAAGGAAAAATCTGCGCAAACTTGAAGAGAAAATCTGGAGCAAGGAAGAAGATCGAGTTATCCAGACACGACATCACATCTTTTGATTTGTTTTCTTTATCTTTTGTCATTAAACTTTGATTTGATGTATAGTTTCATGAACATGAATTGTTTTTGCAATATTTTGATTATGAACTAAACTTTTTAAGTCTAGAGGTTGATGGAACCTGGTGTAGACACTTTCATGAATTTTGATTTTATTGAATTGAGTTTCTTCTAGATTAATTGTTTTTCTAGAATTGATTGTCTTTTCAATTATCTGATCAATAATTGATTTGTAATATTTATTTGAAATCTGACACTCGGGAGAGGAGATTTTGAATAGGACCATTAGAACATACACTGTTAATTATTTATATTACTCGGGAGAGAGTATAATTTTAATAGAGGTTTTAAAAAGAACATTGTTTTGAATTGATCACTGCAATTAGATTCTGAATAGGGATATTGGAATTGAATTGTAGTTGATATATTTTATTCGGCACTCGGGAGAGGGAATAATACACTTAAGTGTTTTTGGCTATTAATTGATTGAAATTCATGAAGATTAATTAATTAGGATTGACTGTTGTTCAAACCAGGTAAAATCTAAACCTCTAGACCATTTTTCTCTGATTGATATTTATCTGAAAGTTGTGTGCGTGCTATCAAGAACTCGTTTGATTATTTATTTTTCTGCAAAATTCTGAGATTTTAATTTTTTAGATAAAGTTTAGACTATTTTAATTACAAGTACTAGATATTTTTATTTTATTCTCTGTGGGATGGATACTTGATTTTATCACTATATTAAAACTTGACACTCGTACGCTTGCGAGTATTTTTCACAACAAACAAGCCCAATGTTCTAACCCGAACAATATTCTCATGCCTCCAGATGAATCATCTCATTACTGGCACTAACTCAGCCTGCTGACTAACTAGGTCAATCCTAGGAAAACACCTAGACTAACCACAAGTCAAACAGTTACAGTTGGCTTACTCAAGATCCATGAGTTACCACAGTTGAACACTAATCAACTAACGTCATGCCAAAACTTAGAAAAATCACTTGAAATCATTCATAATTGCTGGATAAATAATACATGTATTATTACTTGAATTTATGTACAATTTATTTATTTTAATCCCATGTAATACATACAGTATTCAAAATACAATGAAATGTACAACCAAACTTGAAATGATACAACCAAAGTATGATGATTCATTACAACTGAAATATTATTTACAACTACAATAATACAGTATTTAATTCATCGTACTAGTCTTCGTTCCTTGAGCATGAAGCTTCTAATCAACACACGCATCAATGATAGCGTACTCTTGACCCAATCTCTCTACCCGTCCTCCTGCAAAGACATCCGGAGATATGACCCGCGCTCGGTAACCAGCTATGCTCTGCATCAATGCCTGTCAGTTGACCTTTTTTGCTCATGATCTACCGTCAGATTTCTTCTTGTATTCATATCATGCTTTTGAACATGAAGTTTCCCGTGTGCCTACCGAACGCATCGATACAAGCATACCGACAAAACCATGTTCTACATGAGTTTAATGACCTTACGCTCGAAACCAGTCATGCCTTACCCACTTGAGGCATTCCCTGGTGAAGGTCTTTATGACAATCTCTCCAACTACGACTGGAGAATCTTCAGAATAGTTTCATCATGGTACAGACTGTACAGATGCAACATCAAGTAAGTCCCCACCAATCCTCTGCCACTGCCTCTGGCATCCGGTACTCGATCCAAAGCTAGGATCCACATGAGTAGAAATCTCGAATGCTCCGACACGATCCATCGCTCCCTTCCACATTTGCTCGAATCCTATAAGCCAAATCTTAAAATTCCTGCCGATGATGATAGTCTTCGAGCAACCTAATTGCCGCATCATCATCTCTTTAAAGGTCTCATCAATCCTACAAGGATAACTCAAAAAGTCTCATTAGTATCTCCCAAGTCTCTTTGCATGCCGCTCTGATACCAATAAATGTAGCGACCCAACCCGGATCCACTACCTAATCAGAGTTAGAGCATAATTAAGCATGCATTTAAAATAAATCGCTGCGGAAGACTTAAATAAAAGCAGACTGGTAGAATACAACCGGTTAAATAAGACAGTATACAACCCAATCGAATTACAAATAATCCTAAGGGTTAAGACCTACAGCAAATCCTACTGTCTTCACTAGTCACTGGCTACTCCAAACTCTTGATGCTCAATCCTACACCTACGCCTGCCCCGTCGAATGGGGTGTCCAGACATACAAAAAATACTGGACGTGAGCTCTAAGCTCAATACGGAAGTAATGATATATAAAATATATGCAACACATAAGTGTATTTAAAACGAGTGCAAAACAGTACTCAGAGGCTTCATGAATATACAGGGCAATATCAGATAGCAAGTCCGTGGTGCCGCTCCTATATACACCTATCAACTATAGCATCAAAACCCACCGTCGTGGCCGCTCTTAGTGATAGCAAAACTAGGGGCTGAGCGTCCCCATACACGAGTCCACAGGAAGTAATGCCTCACTGATGGAAACTGTCATGACTCACATCATACCAAATGCAGTCTACCGTAAAAACATGCATGTGCTAAAGCCGTAAAACATATAAAACAAGTAGCACATACTCATGCAACACATACAATATATATCATACTGGACATCTCAGTCAGTACTTACGTACCTTACTACATGCAGTCCTAGTAGTCCCACTCTAGGTTCCAAGCCTATCATCAGCTCTACAATGCAAATACCCATGCATCATTCATTATGCTCTAAAAGCCTTGACTAAGCTATTGCATAATCCTAAATAATTTAAGAAGACCATAGCTATACCTGCGTCCGTCGTTAGCCCGCTGATGGCGACTATCCCGCAACTAGGGGCACCCTCTGCTGCAGCTCCACAGCCTTGAGCACGACTCCACTACACGAGCACTGCTCTGCTACTATGTCAGACACTGTCTGACTATGCTAAAATATATATATTCCATACTCCAACTCTAAAATAAGAGTACCCAAAGCCCTAAATAGAGCCACATGGGCGAAGGAGAGGAATTCGAAATTCGCACCAAATGAGGAGCTCGGACCTCATATTTATAGAACACGTTCGGACCGTCCGAACTCTACATGCATGACAAGTGTCACCTGATAGCACTTAGGACCGTCCGATCGGGACTTTGGATCGTCCGATCTCGATATTACATCATTCATGATGTCACTCCTTCGAACACCTTGTCGAGGCACTGTTCGGACCGTCCGATCCATCACTTCGGATCGTCCGAATTCTGGTTTTGGCCAATCACATAATTTCCTTATCTTATCTTATCTTATCTTATCTTATCTTATCTGATGGAGATCGGGCCGTCCGATCCCTCTTTGGATAATCCGAACTTCTCCCTCCCGAACAACCTCAGGCCCTCCGAACTTGGACACTTCGGATCACCCGAACTCAGGTTCGGAGCCTCTGATCCCGTCTAAGACTCAAAATATTCCCGACCATTTTCGAGTATTCTGGATCCATTTCCAGAATCCTTTAATCCATTTGGAATTTCATTAACCATATTTTACTTAATCTAAACATGATTACATGATTAATTGCTCATTAATCATTAATCCCAGATACGGGTCACTACACTTCAGTTTATAACCGTTATGCCATCGGTTTGAGTTTTTGGATTTCAAACCGTTTGAATCGTAGAACTTTGGAAATTGGGTTTGTTCATCATTGTTGATCATCTTTTGCCTATGTACAGATTCGTTTGGAGTTTGTCGAGCCCAGAGTTAGCATAAGTCGATTGTCGAAAAGTTGGACGAAGAACGGTAAAGAGATTTACCTTGAGCGGTTGTTGTTGTTTAGGTTGTATAGTTTTTTATATAACCTTTTATTGTAGCTTATCCAGAGTTGGAGCTATTCGTATCGAAAGGTACAAGCAGTCATCATTTTAGCGGGATAGCATAATCGAGACAGTTGGTTCTTGAGTTTTCCATTAAATCACATACTTGCATCAATACTTGTTAGAATGTGGGACATGTATTTTGTTGTTTGAGCTTTGTTATATGACTTAAATGCTTTATGTTTTCTTATCCATTCATCTTGAGTCAAACCTTTGATTTCAGTGGGCAGAACGATCCTTTTTATTTAGATGTTTTGGGGGCTATGTTGCGAGTGGCCTGGGTTGTAGAAGTTCACCTAGTGTCAGCATACTCCTCATAGTCGCACCAAAGTCTAGGGGATTGGGATACGTGGCACCAACTCGATTGGAAGAGTCGGTGAGTCGTTACATGATCTCATCCTCAGGATCCCAAAAGCTTAGCAGCAATCCCTTGTTCATCAGAGTTAATATCCCAATTTTAAAGACATGAATTTTATTCGTATTAGCTTTGAATATGTTTTCTGTATTAAATGTTTTGAATTAATTCTTGTTATTGCATGTCATGTTGCTTTTACTGGGAATATCTTTCTCACCGGAGTTATCCGGCTGCTGCTTTGTTTTGTATTTGTACTTGAAAACAGGTGGGGCAGGATCAAGTCAGCGAAGACCTGGTTAGCATCAAGAGGAAGAGATAGAAGTGAGACTCGGTTTAGAAGTCGTTTCAGCATGTCAATCTAGTTTATATTTTGAAGCATGTTTAGAACTCGAACTTGGTTACTGTTTGTAGTTTCTAATATTCGAATATTGTGGATTGAATGTTGTCGTTGCATGTATTATGAATCTTGTTATGTTTGGAATGACTATTGGTTTGAGTTGGAAAGTTGATTTCTGTTTTTCTATTCTGGTGCAGGGGGCGCCCGATCTGCAGTTTTTAGCAAACCAAGCGCACCCCCTTTTGAGCAAAGCAGTAGGGCTGCTGTTTTGGCCGCGCCCGAGCGGTAGTTTTCTACCGCCCAAGCGCGGCACCCTTTTTTTTAAAAAAAATATTATTCTTTTAACCTTGGATCTTGTATGCTTAATCGTTGTTTAATCCGATATTAGATGTTTAGAACCGAGGTCTCACAATAGTAAAAAAAAGGACAGGGAAACGGAGTCCACTCTTGAGTTGATCTTTGAAGAAGGTATAAAAACCCTCAAGAGGATGGTCAACCCAGCCTAGAGGACCCGAGATGATAATGGAGTAGGAAGGGGGAATGTTACCTATAGCTCGGAGTTCTTCTATAGACTCCGGGCGAAGGGTACTCTGAAGGGAAGAAAACCAAGGGCCATCCAGGGATAGGGTTTTCTTGGGAGGGAGATTGGCAGGGGTATGAGGAATTTTCTCTTTGCCCTTGTTCCCGCGAAGGGTAGTAGAGGGCCCAGCCTGACGGTTTGATTTTTTGGTTTGGAAGAAGTGGCCGGGGCAACAACATGGGCGGAGGAAGAAATATGGATAGGGGAATTGGAGCGCAAAGCGCCAGACTCCACGCTAAAGGAGCCACGCGCATTGGCACCAAAATTAGAAGAAGCATATTCTGACATTTTTAAAGACGAAGAGGAAAGGAAAAATTACAGAAGGTTGAAGGAAACTGACGGGAAGCAAAGGAGGATGCCTGAGTAAGTTGTGCGTGCTCAGAGAAAGCTAGAGAGTCGAGAATGAAAAAGTGAGAAATGAAGGCGGCGAGTACGTATTTATAGAAAATCAAAAGTGATCTGGGTCGTTCATCTTGGAGGGATTGTGCGGTGTATAGGGACTTTGGAACTTGAACCGGGCAGTTCGGGCAGGGTAATGATAAGTTGGGCAACTGAAAGAATAGGTAACAGAATCTGACACTTGCCCATCTTTTCAACTGCTAGGGCCGATGTCCGGATTATGTCAGCCCTAGCCGGCCTAAATTTTGAAAAATAGTGATTTACCGCCCAATATGCGAAGATAGTACTCGGGACAGCGAGCAAGGCTCTAGCCCGACTATTTTGCGAAAGAGTGGTGATACCTCGGGAAGAGTCCAGGGTATCTCCCTAATCAGGCAAAGGTAACATTCGTGTATCAAGTGGCTTACTCAGTACAACGAGCAGGGCTCTAGATCGACTATTTTGGGAAGGAGTGGTGATACCCCGGGAAGAGTCCAGGGTATCTCCCTAATTGGGAAAAGGTAACATTCGTGTATCAAGTGGCTTACTCGGGACAACGAGCAGAGCTCTAGCCCGACTATTTTGGGAAGGAGTGGTGATACCCCTAGAAGAGTCCAAGGTATCTCTCTAATTGGGCAAAGGTAACATTCGTGTATCAAGTGGCTTACTCGGGATAGTGATCAGGGCTCTAGCCCGACTATTTTAGGAAGAAGTGGTAATATCCCGGATAAGGTAGGTTGGACCATCATCGGGCTAGGAGCATAAAATACGGTCTGGAGAAGGGACAAGAGCCGAGATGTCAAGCCACAAGCTCGGGACTGGAACGGTAGATCAGCCCGGGCAGAAACTTGGAGAAGAGGGGAAGTGGGAAGACCAAGTCAAAACCCAGCCAACATTTATTTTTCAGGAGCATATTCCCCACGTTGTCATGACCCTGGACATCCAGGCCTGGTCACCCACAACATGGGAACGTGGCCAACTTAATCATCCATGACGCAGATCGTGGCCACTACTCGGAAATTGCGGAATAACCATCTCATTTTAAGGCTTATAAATACCTTCCAACATATATTAATAGAGGTATGTTCATTTAAGCCTAAAATCACTATATTTGCTCTAAATACTCTTTATAAGCTCACTTCATATCTGAGTCTGACTTAAGCATCGGAGTGGCCCCACCGAAAAATCTTCCGACGCCCCACTAACGAGCTTCTTGTGCTTTTCCTTGTGTGCAGAGATCGCCACGGAAGGAAAGTGTTTAGTCCAACATATTATTCATCTTTTAACCCACAAAGCCCGGCCTGTCGATCAGTCCATTTTAGCCATCTTATTGACCCGGGCTCCCGGTTTACTAAAACCACAAACATACATCTAGCATGATGTGATAAAGGATCAATGAGAAAGGTCACTCTAGCTAGGGGTGGAATAGGGTCGAGACCCTTCCCGTAAACCCCCTACCCAACTCCCACCCCGAAAAGAATTAAGAAACTTTTTTTTCTCCCGATCCCGTACCCAAAACATTTCGGGACCCGACTATTCGGGATCCCGAACATTCTGGATCCCTTCGGGTAGGGAGAGAAAATCCCGAATTTTTTTTCATATTCAAAATTTCGTTCAAACAAATTAAAAAATGTGATTATGTATATAAACTTATATTCATAAATAAAAATAAATATTCAACTTAAAACATATAATATTAAAATATTTTGGATAATATTTCAAGGTTTTGTTAAGAAAAAAAATGTATCGGATAATTATAATAAAATGTTCGTATACAATTACTAAATAAATTTAGTTAAATAGATTGTCAAATTAATCTCTTGAGTCTTGTTCTACATATTTGTTCTAATTATAAATATGAATTAATTAAAATATTAATTTATTTTTAAAAAAAAATACAAAAAAATAAAATGTCATTTTGTGATTTTACATGTTGATCGTTCCAAGAATAAAAATTATGCGAATTACGTCAACAATTAAGTGTTATATGAGATGAAACCTAAGAATATTTAGCTTATTATATTAACAAAGTTATTAATAAAATATATTGTTATATTATTTCGGGACGGGTAGGAAATTCCGTAGGGATAAGATTTTATTCCCGATCCTTCTCTCGATATTAATCGGGATGAGAAAAATCCGAAAGTTTGGGTCGGAAAAATTTTGGATTGGGATTTTTTCGGGACGAGAATGAAATGAGATTTGGGAAGGGTCGGGATTTTGGGAATTTTTGACATCTCTAACTCTGGCTACTTGAGAAATGGTAATAGCCAATAGGAGCCATATTGATTAGCAAAGATACATGCATCTCATTCTATGTTGCTTTAAACGTGAAGTAATTAATTGCATGCGTCGAGTACAACTGCATATGTGCTTTGTTCTGGAGCCGCTCGCTTGCTTCCCCATATCGTTTATCTCGTCTGTCGAGGGGGAGGGGGACCATTGATACCTATGACATGATGAGTGCTGATAACTCAAATGTGTACATCATCGATCCATCTCGGATCGAGGAGTCGGTGCTTACATCCTGAAATTCCAAGTTCCATAATCTTCAACTGAGCAGTAAAAGTCCGGTAGCTCGATTTTAAGGGCTGTCGGGTGAGATGTATGCTTAGACCTTGATTTGCTGTCCTTTTTAGGATCATGGACTGGGCAATGTGGTGGAGAACAAGCTGCTCTATCCTGTCATATCAACCGATAGTATATAGTGCAAAAAAACTCGTCGGTAAGCTCGGTTCATTTATAAACGAGCCGAGCCCGAACTTATTTAACGAATATATTCATGGATCGCGAGCTTATTCGAGCTTTTATCGAGCCTAAACGAGCTTAATATATTTAAATTATAAATTTAAATATTCATTAAATTAATTAAAAACTAAATTATATATTTGAAAAAATATAATATTATTACTAAAATTTGTAATTTTATTCTATTAAATTAATTTTTATAGATTTTTCATAAGTAAAGTGTAAACTTATAAATTAACGAGGCGAATATTGTAAAGCTCGAGCTTGGTTCGTTTGCCTTAACGAGCCTCATTAAACGAGTCCGAACGAGCTTTTAACGAGCCGAGACCCGAACAGTTCGCGAACTGTTCGTTTCATTTACATCCCTACTCGTCGGACAGTTAACATATATATTTCGAAAATCTTAATGTAATATTTGTATGTCAGCTTTTTTAAGTGATACATCGTGTTATAGCTATACTATGTGGGAAAGAACAATTTGAACAATTTTTGGTAGCATCATCCTACAAAGGGGAATACAATTTTCTCCCAAAACAAAAACAAAGAGGAAAAAAAAAAGCAGCAGCAAAAATCAATGGGGAATATTTAAATTCAACGCAATTGAGTTTAGATAAAATATTGCTACAATCTAAAGAAGCTGGAGAGCTTCAAGTTCTATGATATAAAATACACAAAGGCTTTATCATCATAATATAATAAGTCTTATGATACTGCAAAGGATCATCACCAAAAAATACATGTCCAAATGCAATATTTTCACTCTTTAGAAAATCATATATTCAGCATTTCATATTTCAGCAGTTCCCAAATTTAATGGCTTGAGGCAGTCGAGTGTTTGCTATCAATGGAAACACTGTCCTCTGTCTCACTCCCATCAAGAAAGTGCGAACTGTTATAGATGCTGGACTTGGAACTGTCGCTGCTCGATGTTAGAGGTGATTCTGTATTGCCAGCTGATGCATATTTAGCAGAGACAGAAGATAAAACACGAGTTGCTATGGTGCGCAAGTCGTCAGGAATGGTTCGTCGAATATCCTGTCCAAGGAAACCGGTCATCAGTGAAACAACAGAACGAATTATGCAGAAAAACACTGTTTGGGACGGTTTCGCATGATTCGGATTTCATTGAGAACTTGTTATGCTAAATGATAAACATACCATATGCCTTATAGCCATGTCTAGAGACTTCTTCGAGAGTGATCTTCCGAAGCCCGAATTGTCATGGAAGGATTTCTTGGAGGTATCATGAGATGAGTGTTCATCTTGTTTGGGTGGAGCTAGTTTCCTCATGTTTACTACTCTTTCAACCATTTTCGAACCTATCAATATAGGATTCACATCATCGTCCCCGTTGCTATGTCCTCGACTTCTTGATTGTATAAGGCTCCTATTTTTATGAGCAGTGTTAGTAATTGGAGTCCGTATTTTAGCAGGAGAGCATGACTTTTGCCTTCTTTTTACGTTACAAGACGAATTAGGAGCATGTCCATTCGGCCTTCCCCTGGAAGCCGAAACTGTCCTTTTAGGCATCAGAATTTTCGGATTCTCAGAGGCATCGTGTGACAAAGACAGAATCTCTGAGGGGTTCGACGTCCTAAATACTAGATTTTTCACAGTAGCAGAGCCCATTTTTCTCACAGAACCAGATACAACAGAAGTGGACAATGCAGTGGCTGGTTTACATGTAGGTGTAGTAGACCTTGGTGCAGGCTTTGAACTGGCCGGCATAGATAGCCTGCCAACCGGAGTTGACGAGAGTGGCGTGGTTCTCACAGGGGTAGAGGATCTCGAATTAGCAGACGTTGGCTTGGAAGGAAGTAGTGTCGGCTTGGATGTAGGCGTGGGAGCACGAGAGGACTTCGATTTTTCAGGCAGAGCTGATTTTCCTCTAGTGGGTGTTGCTGCTCTAGGGGTCTTTCTTCGATCACCTGATGATAAAGGCTTATTGTTCGCAGAAGCAACACAGTCGGTACTGTTGGTTGTAGACCACTGCGTCGAATAGAAGGCGTTATAGCACCATAAAGAACGAAAAATATCGATACGAAATCTTAGAAGTTAGAATCATGTCAAAACAACTCTATTTACAATATGGAAACGTTAAAAAAGAGTTCACCTTAAACACTTACCTCAGATTTCAGTGCAATACCTCCACCATTTGTAATTTCGGTTAAACTCAACTCCGAATCTTTTACTGCCAACGCTTCCGAAGGATGTATAGTGGAATCGGGTTGTGCATAAAGCCTGAGAGAGGTTCAGTGTAAGCATCAGACACGAGAAAGAGGACATCATAAGGCTAAGATGAGGATTACAATATATCGATAAATAACTCGGATTCATCTTCGAAAAAATGCAAAGACATCATTATGTAAGATGCAAATTGACAACTTGGAAACATGATTTGATATTGAAAGAAGATTCAATAAGACAAGCATCCAAAGAAATGAAACTAAAGCCAGAGGGTTGCATGAAGACATACCATAATGAGAAAGCAAAGAATCATATCGCATATACACTCACCAAGTAAAACAGCCAAAATTTGATGAGAAAGTAAATGTTTTACCAATCATAATCATTCTCATCAATCTCCAAATTGAGGGAATTTTCATCAGCTGCACTCTGAACAATCTCGAGCTCTAAACCATTTGGTTCCAAAACGGTTCGATCCGACTTTTGCTCTGCACACAAGTTAGTTCAAACCACATGAACAAAAATCTAAGCACACAGTCTTGATCTCAAATCATAGTAATCAACACACAATATATGTGATTAACTCATAATGATGAGACAAACACAGAAAAAAAATCGACAAATTATGATAGAAACATAGGATTAAACCAAGATCAGACTACCGGCTGACTCATCAAGTTCATCAGAGTCCTTAACAAGATATTCACCCCTCTCCTTTTCAACGTTCCTCATTCCCAAAAAAATAGCCAGATCTTCATCTACTTCCCTCATGACCATTCCAAGATTTCTGTTTTGTGGCCTAAACTGTACGGAGGCCTACATTTTCCAAAGAAATTAAATCAAAATAAATGCAAATCATCCCAAATATCCAATCTTTTTGATCAAATTCATTCACTAAGTACATACAGCAACAGAAAAAAGGTTCAAAAGTTATTCATTTAACACACACAAAATTACAAATACGATCACAAATGAGTAAATATGAGTGTAATTCCATGAGGAGCGCTAGCATGAATCATTCCATTCGAGCCCGTGCCCGAATTTTCACTTGCAAATATGAGTGTAATAAAATGATCTGCTCTCCATTTCGTAACACAGTGTCAGATCACTTGCAAATCTATCTATTGCTATGCATAAATGAAGCAAAATCCAAGAACAAAAAACTTGCCAAAGTCCCACAGGCTAAAGTCCAACACAAAAAAAAAATCAAGATTTTCTGACCTTTCTCACAAGAAACACAAATATTTACCAACACCATTCAAACCAAACACTCGAGTGCTGCAAACCCATCTGGCATTTCGATCTAAACTATCCAAAGATTCCAACTTTATCACCTCAGAAAAGCTCCCACAGACCAAGAAACACCCATCACAGTCATCAAGACAGAGAAGAACAAAGCCGGAAAACAAAAACAGACAATGTTAAGCACTTACAGCCATTTATCGAAACAGACAGATTATGGATTGAAAAAAAAATGCAGAGAGATTGCTATTCAGTTTGTAGTTTTATGCTGGAAATTGGCTCAAAGACTGGATTTTTTTTATACATATATTTTCAGATGATTTAGATTTTTTTTTTCTCTTGACAGGAACGAGAGAAATGTGAGGAAAAGAAAGAAAAGGAAGTTGATGAATCAGGGGCCTCTTGCTTGATTCTTCTGTGAAATGGGACACTCTGTTTTAAACATATCTTTTTAGAATTAAAAAGACCATTCAAGTGAAGATTTGAAAATCAGTTCACGCTCACTTCCATGTGGCTGGTGGAGTTTAAAAAATCTTGAATTTCATTAATATAATATAGTTCCTATATTATATATGTTTTTCTGAGATTATATTCATAAAATTTTTTTTGAGGACCATGCTTTACATTATTTTATTTCATGTTTAAGGTTTTGAAAGTCTACATAATGCAGAAATTATGGTTTGAATTAATGTTAAATCATTGTCGATCCATGTTTAAAAGTAAAAAGGTTGCTAGGTCATCGTAGTATTTTCATTTTCAAAATAGTAGTATTCTCTACATCTCGATTGTGTAGCCAGCTTTTTATGTCCTATATATAGATTAAGAAAAGTTATTAAAAAATAAAATTATATATTAACTTTTTATTTTAACCTTATTAATTCATTCAAAAATAGTTATATGTTTTTTTTATGATTTTGTCGGTAAGGTTATATTAGTAAAAGAATTGAACAATATTGTTATAAGCTTACATGAATTTCACAATGCACATTTAATTTGGGCACTGTAACTACAACGTTTAAATTTGACATTAAATTTGAATACATAGGAAGATGGGAGTCATGGGACGAGTAATATTTGAAATGAGAGTCTTTAGTGAAAGGTAATAATATTTACTCACTTGCCATCTTTGGTCCATTAGACTTTTTATTTATGCCAATATATACTATAATTAAGATTAGTGGGTCTTGACACCTGCGAATGTGTGGTCCTTGGCACAAATAGAGAAAAGGAATAGTATTTTTTTTAGTCGGGGCATTGTACCAATTGGATCTAGCTCCAACTATAGTTCTCGTCTCAAGACTTAGGAATTTCAATCTACTTAGACTACAATATTTACCCCTAAATTTTTCAATATTTTGAAATTAACTATATGGGTTACCATCAAATTATTCCAAAATCATTCAAAATTAATATATATAAATTTTTTAAAAAAATTTGTGTCAGCCCGGGTAGCAATAAGTGTGGCTCCGCCACTGCATCTCGTACTTGAGATTTTGGTGCGAGATGAGTTACACGTCATCAGCGAAAGAAATAATACTTTAATAAATAATAAAATGAAAGTAATCGATTTTTTCTGAAAGAAGTTTTTTTTTTTTTTTTCAATTTTTGAAACTGAAATGTTAGAATAAAAATAGGATATAAAGAAAACGTAGAGTGGAAAGTTAATTAATTGGTTAAAATTTGTTTTTAAATCTAAAAAAGCATTCACAAGCATACCAAAAGTTAGTCGTTCTATATGTATATTGACTTGAATCAGATACTACAATAGGGGGTTAAGTTAAAATGTTAAATATTTTATCCAACTTTACACATTTTTTTAGATGCACCCTTTCTTATGTTCAATGTTTTTTAACAAAAACACGTAGTCGCAAAATAGGGCAATATTTAAATCTGAATACATCAATTTAAACATATAATTTTTTTTAAAAAAATAGGACAATACTAATTACAAAAATAAATAAATTAGAAGAAGTTTATTATTCTAGAATTTGAAATTTGTGCAAAGTCATATGTCATGTGCCAAATTCTCCTCATCATGGCCCGACTTTGGACAAAGAATTCATAGTTTCAAATATTCCATTATAAAGTTGGTCTTTATCAACTATTTGTCTATAATAGTAAAATAGACTTTATTTCCAAAAAAAAAAAACCTAAAGCAAAAGGTTGAAAAGCATGCTCTTTTGTTCCTATATTAAAATTTCTTATTTTCAAAAAAAATCTTTCTTTTAAATATTTGTTTTTTAAAAATCATAATATATGTATATTATGAATGGAAAAAAAAGAAAGAAATTGATATGAAAATTTCTCCGTGCATTCCTATTCACAATATTTTTTTATTTTGGACAACACGTACTCATCATCAATGCTGCAAATTGGAATCCCACATGGGGGCAATTATTTGAGAGAGAGAAAATAATAATTCTTCGAAATTGAAAAAAAATAAAATAAATACATGTGAGGGGAAGTAGGAGATGTTGGGGAGGTGTATCAAACATGAATGTGTTAGGTTCAAGAATTCGTGACTATAAATGGATTGCATTTCGTTTTTCAACCACTATTCTAAAAATATATTGCACGTTCCCGCAAATCAGTTTCTGTTACGACGAATGTTCAATCTATAATTATATTAGGATCATGATTATGAATTCGAATCTCACCATTTGTATATTCGTTTATGATAAATAAATTTGCATCGTTAAAAATTGACCCATTTCATGTGTATAAATAATTGAGCGAGTTATGTCTACCTAAACCCCCACACAAGAGCATGAAAACGTAAGATATATGGAGAGACTACACGATAATCGTCCTTACTCTATGAGAATTGTTAATCTATGTTGTTAGAAATCAATCAGAACAAAGTTGATATTCCAAGAATTTTAACAGACAAACACACACACAGCAACTCAAGAACATAATCCAAACGATGAATAAGAACACACAACGAAGATCAAACAACAACTCACGCGAAAGCGATTAAACAACACAAGTATTTACGTGGTTCAGCAAATAATTTGCCTACGTCCATGGGAGAGCAACACAACCACTTTATTAATCACGAACAAGAGAAAAAATCCAAGCTCAAACCAAAGCTTATTACAATTCAGATCAGAAAACTCTAACACTAGATACAGACTCAATTCAAGCTTTAAATCCTTGAATCTTCTCGTCACAATCTGCGTTCCAGTTCTCTCTATCTGAATTCTCTCTTTTCTTCTCTCTGGAAATATTATTCTGGAGATTGAAAATCTGTTATGTTCGTTATTTCGATACGGCTGGCTTTCATATCCTTATATAGAAAAAATACACCGACTTTCTTCTTGGGCTTTAGGTCAACAACTTATTACGGCCCAATATTAAAGTCAACATGGTCCAACCCGATAAGTCCTTCTAAATCAATCTGATCTGCTCTCATACATTGATCTGCATTCAGGCTTCACTCCAGCTTTACATACAATTCGTCTGACTTCTAACCAAGTTCCAGTACTCGAGCAACCGATCTACCTGAACTCATCCGAAGACTCATCTGCCTATAGACTTTGATCTGATCCCAGTTTTAGATCTGACCATGAACTTATCTGATCACTAAGTTTATCTAATATGTACTCTTCGATCCGATCTTTTCCAGTCGAGCTGATAGAATCACACTTCAACAATCTCCACCTTGATTCTTTCAGGTTGACTGCTGCTCTCCAATGTAGCCTCCTTTGGAAAATTTCTAATCACCGCATTAACTAAGTCCAAACACTTTTTGAACTTAGCATACGGCAGGGACTTCGTCATAACATCTGCAGTGTTTTCTTCTGATGCTATCTTCTCAAGGATCACATCTCCTTTTTCAATCACATATCTTACGAAATGCATCTTCACATCTATGTGTTTCGAATGTTCATGATAGACTTGGTGTTTTGTCAAGTGTATCGCACTTTGGTTTTCATAGTATACTACAACTTGATCTTGTTTCACACCAAGCTCCGCTATCATCCCTTTTAGCCACAATATTTCTTTTATGGCCTCGGTAACAACTATGAATTCTGCTTCAGTGGTAGAAAGGAAAACCACTGACTGTAGATTAGGTAAACACATATCCTATCAATGACTTCCTCGTGTCTACGTTCCCAGAAAAATCTGAATCCACATATCCAACCAGCGGATCAATTTCATCTTGCTGTTTTTCAAACTTCAACCCCAGTCCAGTTGTGTTTATGAGATATCTGAGAATCCATTTAAGAGCTTCCCAATGATATGTACCTGGATTAGCCATAAACCTTGACACAACACTGATTGCATATGCTAGATCAGATTTACTACACACCATTCCATATATGAGACTCCAAACTCCACTAGCATATGGAATACAAGCCATATTTATTTTGTCTTCCTCAATTTCAGGTGACTGACTTGCAGATAGCTTCAAATGCTGTCCCAGAGGGGTCAAGACAATTTTGCTTGATTCATGTTAAACTTCATAACTACTTTCCTCAAATAGTTCTTCTGACTCAGATGAATCTTTTGCTTTTTTCTATTTCTCATTATGTCTATCCCCAAAATTCTCTTTACTTCTCCCAAATATTTCATCTCAAACTCTGAGTTGAGATGTTGTTTCAAGGATAATATCTCTGCTCTATTTTTACTTGCAATTAGAATATCATCAACGTAAATCAGTAGGTACAAGATAACCTGCTCATCATCCTTATTCAGATAGACACATCTGTCATATTGGCTTCTTACAAAACCAATATCAATCATGAACTCATCAAACCTACTGTTTCATTGCCTCGGACTCTGCTTCAGCCCATACAATGTCTTTCTCAGTAAGCAGACCTTATTCTATGTTTTTTGATGTATGTAGCCCTTCGGTTGTTCTATATAGATGTTTTCTTCAAGGTCACCATGTAGGAATGCAGTTTTCACATTGAGCTGCTCAAGATCCAAATTGAGCTGGTTCACCAGTTCTAACATTATCCGGATGGAACAATGTTATAGACTTCATTAAAATCTATCCCTTCTACCTGACCAAAACCCTTTGCAACCAATCTGGCTTTATACTTGATCTGATCTATACCAGGAGTTCCTTCCTTCTGTTTATAGATCCACTTGCATCCCAATATCTTCTGATACTTTGGTCTGTCTACCAATGTCCAGGTTTGATTCTTCTCAAGTGAGTTCATCTCTTCATTCATAGCTTCTATCCACTTATCTTTGTGTTTACTTGCCATAACTTCATCATATGTATTTGGCTATGAATACTCCACCTCCTCAGCTACTGTAATTGCATACCAAGCCAGATCAGGTTCACCAAACCTCTTTAAAGCTCTGATCTCCCTTCTAGTTCTGTCTTTTGCAAGATTTTAAGTACTCAAATCCTCTTTTGGATCACTTGATGTCACATTCTCGTCTTGTATCTCTTCTGACTCAGTGTATCAGAATACTCCACCTCAAACGATAATTTAAGATTCTCACTGATCTGACTGTCCTTTCCATCTGTATTCATTTTATATCCTAGTTTGGTTTCATCAAACTTTAAATCTCTGGTGTTGAAACACTTAGGACCTCTTGACTCTAGGTTCCAAACTTTATACCCTTTCACACTATCCAGATACCCAATGAATATACATCTCACTACCCTTGCTTCCAACTTGTCTTGTTTAAGATGAGAATATGCAAGACATCTAAATACTCTCAAGTTTGAATAGTCTGCAAGTGTCCCACTCCAATTTTCCATTGGAATCTTGAAACCAATTGCACTGGATGGGCACCTATTGACCAGATAAGACGCAGTAGATAATGCTTCTCCTCAGAAGGACTTAGGAAGAAAAGCATTGATCAATATACATCTTACCATTTCCAGAAGAGTTCTGTTCATTCTCTTTGCTAGGCCATTCTGCTATGGTGTTCCTGTCACCGTTCTATGTTTGGTAATGTATTTCTCCTTACATAGCTTAACAAACGTATCTGATAAGTATTCCAGCCCATTATATGTTCTCAAGTGTTTAACTCTTCGATCACTCTTGTTCTCAATTGACAACAGTCATTCTCTGAATTTGTCATAAGCTTCATCCTTAGTCTTTAAGATGAATATTCATACTCTCCTTGAGTAATCATCTATCAAAGACATGAAGTATCTGCCTCTACCATGAGTTTCTGTCCGAGAAAGACCCCATAGATCTGAATGAATGTAGGCCAATGGTTGCTTAGTTGTGTGACTTCCTTGACCAAATGATGCTCTTTTTGATTTCCTAAGAGCACAGCTATCACACAACTCCAGTGATTCGATTTTGTCTCCACCCAACAGACCCTGTTTAGACAGCTCATGTAATCTCTTCTCACTTACATGTCCAAGTCTCAGATGCCATAGTTTGGTTCGGTCTTGCTGTTCCTGAATACTTGCTGTACTTTCTGTGACTATCTCACCTTGTAGTACATATAGGAGGTTCCTTTTGACAGCCTTCATTATAACCAGAGACCCTTTAGACCTGAGAGGCTTCCTGCTCCTGATTTGAATGAGTAACCCTGAGCATCAAGCGTTCCCAATAATATCAAGTTTCTCTTCAACTCGGGCATATACCTCACATTAGTGAGTACTTTGTAAATCTCATCATGCATCCTTATTATGATATTCCCATAGTCTTTTATCTTTCATGATTGATTATTCCTCAACAGTACCATGCCCTGATCAGATTCTTTCACCTTTTAAAACCAAGATCTTATAGGACACATGTGAAAGAAGCACCCTGAATCCAGTATCCATTCATGGTTTACATCACCTTTACAAACCACCAATACTTCTACTGAATCATATCCATTTGAAGCTATGGCCAGAGTACCATCATCTTTGGGTTTTTCTTGCTGCTTCTCTTTCCTTTCTGGACAATCTCTCCTAAGATGCCCAACCTTATGACATGCAAACCACTTCAGATTCTCCAAATTTCTGTTCTGGTATCTTCCTTGGCTCTTCGATCTGGATTTTGGCCTATATTTCTCATTGGATGTCCTCTTATCACTTCTTCTCCTTACCATAAGACCCTCTTCATGTGATTCAGTTTTTGTGTTTGACTTTCTCTGAAGTTTCTTGGATTGTATGGCAAACATAACTTCTTCCAACGTTATTGTAAGGACTCGATGATAATTACTCTCTTATTTGGCCAGATTTGTTAATAAATATTTCAAAGTGCTAAATTAGAATAATTAAGCCAAATAATAAATTGTGTGTTAAAAAAATATATGTATTAGTAAATATCGGAATATAGACGATATAAAAGTACATATTTAATTTTTATGGCACACATGAGTTGGAATAAAACTGATCGGGTCAAGTTTGGGCTCAATTAAATAAATAGACACACACATATACATACAAGATAATATTATTCCTTTCCTCTCTCCTCCAGCATTCACGCCCCGTCTCTGTTCTCTTCTTCCACTTCCATTTTTGTTTCTGCTTTTGCCAATATCTCCGCCGTCGTTTGACAAATTTAAAATCCAAAAATAGTTCTGGAATCCACGCGAAGAGATCTTCCTTTTGGTACCAATTTCCCCAAATTTTGAGCTCGTTTTTCGGAACCCATTTTGGGCAGCTAGCGCCGTTCGCCGCCCCTATTGCCGCCGACCACCGCCGGAGTCTAGAGGAGGGCTGTGTCTGGTGTTTGGACCTTTAGTTTGAAGCTTTGAGGTAATTTCGTGGCTAGGGTTTCGAAAATTTGGGTATTTTGGTGCAATTGAATTCCAATAATTGATCTATGTTTAATTGTTGGTTGTAGGTGCTATATTTGAGCCAAATTGAGGTACTGGTTATTTTTTAGATTTTATTTAAGCATTATTTCGAAATTTCAGATTTAGTGGATTAAGTATTTCGAGTTTTAATGCTTGATAAATTATGTTTGGATGTTTATAAGTGTTAGAAAGTGTAGATATGAATTTTTGGAATTTTATGAAATTTTTGAAAAATTCAGAATGTTATTAAATTGGGTTTTTGAAGTTCTAAGGTTATAGAAATTGGTTATTCGATCATATTATGCCTTAGGATTGTTGTGTATTAGCCTTGGAAATTATTTTGAAATTTTAGGCTAAATCGTTGAATTGTTGGAATTTTATATAATTTAATTTTGGAAATAAATATTTTCCACATATTTGGAGTCTTCATAAAGTCCTTAAGAATTGTGATAAATTTAAGTGTTCAGTGAGGTACGCTTACGATGTTTATGAAGTCATGTAATTGTATTAAATGCTTTGTAATTGCTATTATGTGCCTTGGATGACTATATGTGCATTCATGCATAAATTGAGATTATGTGCTGAGTTGAGTAATTATCAATAGTTTTTATTTTTAAATAAATAATATATTTTCTTTTTAAATAAATTAAAAAAGAGATATTCGTCAACTAGTCACATTAATCGAATGACATAGAATGTTGAGCCTTGACTCCTTTGACGGCTATTTTGTTGGACTCTTGAGATGTATGTTGATTCATCAAAGGGACGAGTGGGATAGGTTTAGCCACATTCCCAGATGACTTCTCGGGATGAGCGGCCTTGCAAACTGCATTGCTAGAGCTACGTGCATGGACGAGCGACGATTTGATGCTGCATTCCTGGCACGGGTGGCCACTGTTGTTGACGTTATTTGTTGGTACTCCAGTTGGTATCCGTTATTCCATTTGTTACCGTTCACGCATTGCATAGCATTGCATTGCATTTACTTGGTATTATTATATGTCATTTATTTACATCGCAATTTACTAGTTTGTCGTACTGGGGTCCGACCCCTGTTTTTCTTTTATGTTGTGGTTGTTTTTTATGCCATGACAGGATTTCCAGGGACTTTTGACGCTTCTGTTGGAGCATCAGGTAGCGGTTCCCAGTGACGGCTAGTAGTTTTTTTGTTCCCAGATATACTTATATGTATTGTGTCTGGTTTGGTATTCTGCCGGGGAGATGCCCCGAGTAGTTGTATTATATACTTTGCTGTTGGTTTGATTTGAATTTGGAGTGATCGAGCCTTGTCGGCTCTGCTTGTGGTTCAGTCCTGGCCAGTGCGGCTGTAGGATTTATGTTTTTTTAATGTGACTCTATTTTCGAGTATATAATGTTGTGTTGTATTGTTTGAATTTTTCGGGATGTCCTATTTACGGGGAGGTCATGCCGAAATTTCTGTAGGCCCAAAAAGGAAAATTTTTACTCGTTTTCGTTGTTTACACTAATTAATTCTGGTTGTTTGTTCATTAAACATTACTCAGGAGCACAGGCCCTCACATTTGGTATCAAAGCGTAACTGCGATATGCTCTAATTAGAGTCTAAGACACTCGAGTCTAGACATGTAAAAATTATTGCGCATGTGACTGAATAACTTGCTAATGACTGCTTATTAGCTATGTTAATATTGACCCAGCATAGTCAGAGCTAGTATTTGACATAAGTTTTAATTCTTAGTTTAGTATTTTGCCTTATTAGAATAAGATCTGCTTTTAGTCGTTTATGTTTTAGGATTAACCATTGTATCTTTTTAGATGACGCCTAGAATGAGAGGTGGTAAAGGCAAGAAAGTGGTGCAAGAATCTGGAGCTCATAACTTCAGGGCATTGGATGATATCGTCAAGGGAAAGCGTGGTCGCCCAGCTGGTGGGACAACTCATATTGTGATTGAAGAGGCTAAAGTTGAGTAAGTACCACATATCCCTAGAGCAAGACAAAAAGTCAGAAATGTTGAACTTGATCACAATGTAGAGCTTTTAACTAGAAGAATTGGGGGAATGGAGTTGATGATGGCACGATTTCATAGTATGCGTCCTGCTCGATTCTTTGGTACTGAAGATGGTGAGAAAGCTGCTGGTTGGCTGAAAGGCATGTAAAATCTGTTTAGAGTGATGGGATATACCTCTGAGGAGAAGCTGAATTTGGCTATTTGTCAGCTCAAGGACAGAGCCCAGCTATGGTGGGAAGCTACAGAAGCTGCCTTGATTGGTGCAGGTCAGAAAATAAATTGGAAATCGTTTTGTGCTCAGTTCCTTCAAGAATTTGCACCACCGTCTTACTTCTCTTCCAAAGAAACTGAGTTTAACAGACTAGTTTAGGGGAACTCCACAGTGGGGGAGTATCACTCGAAGTTCTCATCTCTTCTTGCTTATGTACCACATGTTGCATCAAATGACAAGAACAAGTTGTCACGATTTATGCAAGGGCTGAACCAAACCATTTACACCTTGGTGAAGACTAGTAAGCCTACTAGTTATGCTGCTGCTGTTGAAAGTGCAAAGGAAATAGAGGAAGGTTTACTATTGGAAGATTCCCAGCATAATCCTGTGTATCCTCAGAACTTTGGGAGCAATGCTCCAATGTCATCAGGTGCACATCTATACCGACCTTTATTGGCATATTCACCTTCACAACCATCTCATCAGCCGAGGCAGCAGAAATTCAAAGCCAAGGGGAAACAATTTAAGAAGAAATCTCAAAGCAGTTCCTCAAGCTCTAGTGGTCATGGAGGAGGTTCATTTGGGTGATCAACTGGTAGAGCTAATGATGTGTTTTGTGACCGTTGTGGTGGTAAGCACTCCACTGCTCAGTGTGTTGGAGTCCAAGAAACTTGTCATGTTTGTGGTCAGACAGGGCACTATGCTAGAGTTTGCCCTAATGGTGGGAAACAACAATTCCGGCCTCCACAGTATAGTCAGGGTCCTAGAGGACCAACAGTCAGACCATATGCTCCTGCCCAGTCATCACATCAGTCCAGCCATCCACCACCTAGAGGTCCCTATCAGCAGCAATTTCCAGGGCCACAGCAGGCTCAGGTGCATGCACTGACGCAAGACCAATCTAGAGATGCTGCAGGAGGTGTTATTGCAGGTTTTTGTTATATCTTTGATCACCCTGCACGTATTTTAGTAGACACTGGGGCATCTCATTCATTTTTATCTGATAAGTTCATCGATGAGTATGAGATTGCTACTACTTCTTTGATGGATACCTTGTCTGTTTCTACTCCTGCTGGCGTCTATTTGAGGTCTCATGATATAGTCTTGAATTGCATGATTAGATTCGATGAAAATATTATGATAACTAATCTAATCAAATTATCTGTGTCCGATTTTGATTATTCTGGGTATGGATACATTGACTAATTATCGAGCTACTGTTGATTGTTTTCACGGAGTTGTGAGATTCAGGCCGTTCTATGGTAGTAAATGGAATTTTTATGGTAGTGATTCGCAGTATCGTAAACCATTGGTATCAGCAATGGAAATGTTCCGATTGTTATTAGCTGAGAATGAAGGGTTTATGATTTATGCTCTTGACGCAACCCAGGAAATAGGATTGACAGTGTCAGACATTCCTGTTGTTAGAGATTTTCCTGATGTGTTTCCAGATGATATTCCAGGCTTTTTGCCTCAAAGAGAAATAGATTTCAGCATTGATTTAATGCCAGGAACGAATCCTATTTCTATAGCACCATACCGTTTAGCCCCAGCTGAGTTGAAAGAACTTAAGGAACAATTGCAGGATCTTATGGAGAACTAGAGAAGGGCTATATCAGACCAAGTATGTCGCCTTGGGGAGCTCCAATCCTGTTTGTAAAGAAAAAAGATGGAACAATGCGAATGTGTATCGATTACAGGCAGTTGAACCGTGCTACAGTGAAAAATAAATATCCTCTGCCACGTATCGATGATCTGTTCGATCAGTTACAGGGTACATCGGTGTATTCCAAAATTGATCTTCGTTATGGTTTTCATCAGCTCCGAGTTAGAGAAGAAGATGTTCCTAAGACAGCTTTTAGGGCTCGTTATGGACATTTTTAGTTTTTAGTCATGCCTTTTAGATTGACTAATGCGCTAGCTATTTTTATGGACTTAATGAACCATGTGTTTCGAGAATTCATCGACAAATTTGTAATCGTCTTTATTGATGACATTCTGATTTATTAAAAGTCGAAAAAGGAACACAAAGAACACTTGAAAATTGTTCTGCAGATGCTTAGGGCAGCTCAGTTGTATGCAAAGTTTTCGAAGTGTGAATTCTGGTTGGAAAAAGTGGTGTTCTTAGGTCATGTTATATCAGCTCAAGGATTCTCCATTGATCCTAGTAAAAATGAGGCATTTATCAGTTGGCCAAGACCGAGCAATGTTTCTGAAATTCGCAGTTTCTTGGGTTTGGTTGGTTATTATAGACGTTTTATTGAAGGATTCTCTAGTATAGCCAAGCCTATGACCCAGCTGACACAAAATGATCGTCGTTTTGTGTGGACTAAGGAGTGTGAGTCTTGTTTCCAGACCTTGAAAGAAAAATTGACCACAACTCCAGTGTTAGCCTTACCTTCAGGCTCAGGTGGATTTGTTGTGTGTACAGATGCTTCTCTTAATGGACTGGATTGTGTATTAATGCAGAACGAGCGAGTGATTGCATATGCATCCCATAAATTGAAGCCACATGAGACCAGATATCTAGTTCATGACTTAGAGTTGGCAGTCATTGTTTTTGCACTGAAAATATAGCGTCATTATCTGTACGGTGAACAGTTTGTGATTTATTCTGATCACAAAAGTCTGAAATATCTTTTCACACAGTATGATTTGAATATGAGACAACGTAGATGGATGGAATTGCTTAAAGACTTTGATTGTGAGATCCAATATCAGCCAGGTCGAATGAATCAAGTTGCAGATGCTCTCAGCAGAAAAGTTCAGAATGCTATGCTGACATCTCTTACCATCTACAAGGTTCACGAACATTTGGGTACTTCGGGATGGACGTATCAATCGAGTGGTGACTACTTTATAGTTTCATCTATCCAAGTCGAACCACAGTTAATTTCTAACATCAAAGAAGCTCAGTGGACTGATGATCCTCACATCCACAGATTGAAAGAATTAGCTCAAACAGAACAGTCAAACAAGTTCAATGTTTCTTCGGATGGATTTTTGCGCTATAATGGAATACTTGTGGTTCCAAATTTGATAGATTTGAAATAAGCTTTGCTGCATGAAGCACATTGTAGTCGTCATAGCGTTCACCCAGAAATCAAAAAAATGTATCATATCTTGAGATCTCACTATTGGTGGGAAAGTATGAAGAAAGAGATATCTGATTTGTGGCTAAGTGTTTGACGTGCCAACAAGTTAAGGCTGAAATACTGAGACCTGTTGGTATGTTACATAGTTTGGAAGTTCCACAATGGAATTGGTAACACATTGCTATGGATTTTGTGACACACCTGCCTCGTTCTACTCGTGGTTGTGATGCAATTTGGGTGATTGTTGATAGATTATCGAAATCAGCCCATTTCATTCCTTATGATCGTACTAGTACCTATAAGAAAATGGCAAGGTTGTACATTGATCATATAGTGAGATTGCATGGTGTGCCAGTGACTATAGTATCATATTATGATCCTCGGTTTACTTCAAAGTTTTGGGGTAGTCTGTAATCAGCTTTGGGTTCAAAGTTGGCAATGAGTACTGCTTATCACCCACAAACAGATGGTCAGTCTGAGAGAACCATTCAGACACTCGAAGATTTGTTGCAAGCTGTTGTAATGGATTTCAGTGGTGGTTGGCAAGAATCTTTATCTCTGATAGAATTCTCTTATAATAATAGTTACCAAGTGTCAATTGGAATGACACCATTTGAAGCTTTGTAGGGTAGAAATTTTAGGTCTCCGATATGTTGGGAAGAGATAGGAGAACGGCTGATGTCGGGACCAGAATTTCTTCAAGAGATGAAAGACAAATTTGAGTTAATAAGAAAAAGGATAAAAGCAGCTCAAGATCGTCAAGCCATGTATGCTAATAAAAGGCGCAGACCTTTATAATTTCAAGTTGGCAATTTTGTTTTCTTGAAAGTATCACCGTTTCGTGGTACCATGAGATTTGGGCGTAAATGAAAGTTAGCTCCTCGTTATATCGGACCTTAAGCGATTGTTGAGAGGATTGGTATTTTGGCTTATCGTTTGGATTTGCCGTAGAGTTTGTCCCTGATACATGATGTATTTCACGTGTCTATGTTGCGGAATTATGAGCCAGATCCATCTCATGTTTTGAGGACCAAAGATGTGGAGTTGGACAGTTCCCTTAGTTATGTGGAGCAACCAATGCAGATTTTGGATCGCAAGGAGAAACAACTCAGGAACAAGACGATTCATTTAGTTTTGGTTCAGTGGAGCAGACATGGGAAAGAAGAGGCTACTTGGGAGTTAGAGGCTAGAATGCATCAAGAATGACCTCATTTATTTGAAAGTGTGATGAATTACTCCTTGTACTCTGAATTTCCCGTGTATTATCAGTGGTAGATGCTTAAAACACTTTGTATGTTGTCTTGTGTGTGTTTGATTTCGAGGACGAAATCCTCTTTTTAGTGGGGGAGAATTGTAAGGACCCGATGTTAATTACTCTGTAATTTGGCCAGATTTGTTAATAATTATTTTAAAGTGCTAAATTAGAATAATTAAGCCAAATAATAAATTGTGTTAAAAAAATATATGTATTAGTAAATATCGGAATATAAACGATATAAAAGTACATATTTAATTTTTATGGCACATAGGAGTTGGAATAAAACTGACCAGCTCAAGTTTGGACTCAATTAAATAAATAGACACATACATATACATACAAGATAATATTATTCCTTTCCTCTCTCCTTCACCATTCACGCCCCGTCTCTGTTCTCTTCTTCCCCTTCCATTTTTGTTTCTTCTTTTGCCAATATCTCCGTCGTTGTTCGCCAGATTTCAAATCCAAAAATAGTTCTGGAATCCTCGCAACAAGATCTTCCTTTTGGTACCGATTTCCCCAAATTTTGAGCTTGTTTTTCGGAACCCATTTTGGGCAGCTAGCGCCGTTCGCCGCCCCTATTGCCGCCGACCGTCGCCAGAGTCTAGAGGAGGTTTGTGTCGGGTGTTTGGACCTTTAGTTTGAAGCTTTGAGGTAATTTCATGGCTAGGGTTTTGAAAATTTGGGTATTTTGGTCCAATTGAATTCCAATAATTGATATATGTTTAATTGTTGGTTGAAGGTGCTATATTTGAGCCGAATTGAGGTACTGGTTATTTTCAGATTTTATTTAAGCATTATTTCGAAATTTCAGATTTAGTGGATTAAGGATTTCGAGTTTTAATGCTTGATAATTTATGTTTGAATGTTTAGAAGTGTTAGAAAGTGTAAATATGAATTTTTGGAATTTTATGGAATTTCTGAAAAATTCAGAATGTTATTAAATTGGGTTTTTAAACTTCTAAGGTTATAGAAATTGGTTATTCGATCATATTATGCCTTAGGATTGTTGTGTATTAGCCTTGGAAATTATTTTGGAATTTTAGGCAAAATCATTGAATTGTTGGAATTTTATATAAGTTAATTTTGGAAATAAATATTTGCCACAGGTTTGGAGTCTTCAGAAAGTCCTTAAGAATTGTGAGTGTTCAGTGAGGTACGCTCAAAACGGTATCTTACGATGTTTATGAAGTCATGTAATTGTATTAAGTGCTTTGTTAATTGCTATTATGTGCCTTGGATGACTATATGTGCATTCATGCATAAATTGAGATTATGTGTTGAGTTGAGTGATTATCCCTAGTTTTTATTTTTAAATAAATAATATTTTTTATTTTTAAATAAATTAAAAAGGGATATTCGTCAACTAGTCACATTAATCGAATGACATAGCATGTTGAGCCTTGACTTCTTTGACGGCTATTTTGTTGGACTCTTGAGATGTATGTTGAGTCACAGAGGGACGAGTGGGATATGTTTAGCCACATTCCTAGATGACAGCTCGGGACGAGAGGCCTTGCAAACCTGCATTCCTAGAGCTACATGCATGGACGAGCGGCGATTTGATGCTGCATTCCTGGCACGGGTGGCCACTGTTGTTGACGTTATTCGTTAGTACTCCAGTTGATATCCGTTATTCCATTTGTTACCGTTCACGCATTGCATAGCATTGCATTGCATTTACTTGGTATTATTACATGTCATTTATTTACATCGCAATTTACTGGTTTGTCGTACTGGGGTCCGACCCCTGTTTTTCTTTTATGTCGTGGTTGTTTTTGATGCCATGACAGGATTTCCAGGGACTTCTGACGCTTCTGTTGGAGCGTCAGGTAGCGGTGCCCAGTGACGGCTAGTAGTTGTTGTGTTCCCAGATATACTTATATGTATTGTATTTGGTTTGGTATTCTGCCGGGGAGATGCCCCGAGTAGTTGTATTATATACTTTGCTGTTGGTTTGATTTGAATTTGGAGTGATCGAGCCTTGCCGGCTCTGCTTGTGGTTTAGTCCTGGCCAGTGCGGCTGTAGGATTTATGTTTGTTGAATGTGACTCTATTTTCGAGTATATAATGTAATGTTGTGTTGTTTTGATTTTTTGGGATGTCGTATTTACGGGAAGATCATGTCGAAATTTCTGTAGGCCCAAAAAGGAAATTTTTTACTCGTTTTTGCTATTTACACTAATTAATCCTGGTTGTTTGGTCATTAAACATTAATCAGGAGCACGGGCCCTCACAATTATCATCTGTTCTCTTTCATAGAGCAATGCATCCCTAAAGTTTTCATAGGTTTTAGGGAGTGCATTCAGAAGTATCAAAACCCAATCTTCATCCTCAAGCTTTACTTCAATATTCTCTAAATCATTCAATATCTTGGTGAATTATTCGATATGGTCTTCGAGATTCTTATCATTCTTTATCACAAAAGAATACAACCTCTGTTTCAGATGGTAAGCCATGAATTTTGTCATATATAAATTCTTGAGTTTAAGCCACACAGCCGCTACAGATTCCTCTCTCGCCACTTCTCGAAGAGTCTATCACCCATACAGAGAATTATCGCACTGTGTGCTTTCTCGAGTAATTCATCCTTGTTCTTGATATCGTCGAACATCTCCTCCTTCTTCTTGAGGGCTTCCACCAAACCTTGTTTTATCAGGATCGCTCGCTTCTTGATTCTCCAGAGCGATAAATCATTCTTGCCAGTAAACTTCTCAATATCAAATTTCATTGATCCCACCGTCTTTGCTTAGTTTCCCATAGACGGCGCCACTTGTTAGGAATCTATCAGAACAAAGTTGATATTCCAAGAACTTTATCAAACAAACACACACACAGCAACTCAAGAACACAATCCCAACGATGAATAAGAACACACAACGCAGATCAAACACCAACTCATACGAAATCGATTAAACAACACAAGTATTTACGTGGTTCGGCAAAGAATTTTCCTACGTCCACGGGAAAGCAACACAACCACTTTATTAATCACGAACAAGAGAACAAATCCAAGCTCAAACCAGAGCTTATTACAATTCAGACCAGAAAACTCTAACGCTAGATACAGACTCAATTCAAGCTTTAAATCCTTGAATCTTCCTGTCAAAATCTGCGCCCCAGTTCTCTCTCTCTATGAATTCTCTCTTCTCTTCTCTCTGAAAATATTATTCTGGAGATTGAAAATATGTTATGTTCGTTTTTTCGATACGACTGACTTTCATCTTCTTATATAGAGAAAATACACCGACTTTATTCTTGGACTTTAGGTCAACAAATTATTACGGCCCAATCTTAAAGTCAACATGGTACAACCCGATAAGTCCTCCTAAATCAGTTTGATCTGCTCTTGTACATTGATCTGCATTCAAGTTTCACTCCAGCTTTACGGACAATTCATCTAACTTCAAACCAAGTCCCAGTACTCGAGCAACCGATCTACCTGAACTCATTCGAAGAACTCATCTGCCCATAAATTTTGATCTGATCCCAGTTTTCGATCTGACCATGAACTTATCTGATCACTAAGTTCATCTGACTGTACTCTTCGATCCGATCTTTCCCAATCGAGTTGATAGAAACACACTTCAACATATGTTTTAGAAATTAATTGTTATTTGTTAAAATTTGAAAAAAAAACTATTTTTATGTTATGTTAGATAGAGGTATAACAATATATATGCCTATGTTTTTCATATAAATCAAGAAAACTACTGAATAAATAAATTATATTCAAAGTTCTATTTAATACATTTAAAAAATGATTACACTTTTTTTAAAAAAATAGCTATTAAGAGTATATTAGTAAAAGGTTAAACAAAATGTTGTTAGATATATTGTACAAGTCTATATATTTGGAACAAATAAAAAATGAAGTGTTATGATAAACTTGTAAATAATTTTCTTTAATAAAAAGATAGGCGTCAAATTATATTTGTATGAAAAGGGATATTCTTTTAATATAAATAGTTGAACATTGATTTTGAAAAATAAATTTTATATATATATATATATATATATATATATATATATATATATATATGAACCCCAAAAAATGGTTAATCACCAAAAGAAGAAAAAAAAAAGTAAACATCTGAGATGGGTTGGGCTTTCGTGGGTCTCGAGAGTCGTGTAGTTCAAAATCGTTGTGGGCCCTTTTCTATTTCCGATATAATTTGAGCCTTTTGTACTTTGCAGGTTCCTTTCATTTGATTTCAGGTTTGACCACTAGCTCCTCGTGTCAAAAATAATTAAGTTCAAATTTATCTGCTTAACTAATATAATAAAGAATTCCAAGGTTTGATTTGTGTGGGCTTCACTTCAACTAATTCAAACCTGATAACTAAATACTCCACTCATTCTAGTTATTTAGATTTACTGGTGTTTTCATACTAATTAAAAAAGTGTTTGGAAATGTAAATTTTATACAATAATTTCTCATTCTGCCCATATTAAATGAAGATTTAAACGAATAAAAAAATGCCACCTAAATAACAGAAAATACACTTTAAAGCACTTGAATTATTAAAAGGATGAGATTCTATATTGCGTTGGTAATTCAAAACTTCTAAGATTATATGGATTCGAAAGTTTGGCGGACCCTTAGGATTCAAATTTTTGATATAGCGACAAATGCTCGAGCTTATAATTGATATAAAAATTAAAATATCACATTCGATTAAAACATGTTAAAAGTTGGTGGAAATATTAAGGGTAATTAGCAATTAATGAATACCCTTCGGCCAGCTTGAGTCGTCCAGATACGGTCACATGAGTCAGACATTGAACGATACAGAGTTGGATCAGGGCCCATCAACCGTGGGGACTCATTGAAGTTGCCATCTTGGGCCCAAATTAAGGCGGGCCAAGCCCATCTCGGCAAATAGATGTATAATCATTAATATATAGCAAAATCCAAACTAAAGTCGAGAAATAAATTTGGTTAAACGAACTTCTTGAGCCAAACATCCAGCAAGCAAGCAACATGGCTATTTTCACGAGCACAATGCAAATTAAATTCGAAAAATGATGAAAAAAGAAAAGAAAAAAAGGTTCATCCCAAGAAACTGGAATCTACTTCTACATGTGCACTTGTAACGGGTAAAAGATTATAGATTCAACTAAAAGAAAATAGAGTAGGAGGATATACAGTCCAAAGACCTTGGATTTAGAGCGAGTACTTTCGACATTTATTCAAACGTCTTCCGCATCGCTTCCAGCCATATCGGTTCCATCAGGACCCAATACTTGAAACCTGCTCAAACGGGGGAAAATAATGAGTTTTGAATGATGAAGTGACAGTATACAACATCACAGACAGAGGCGAACAGGGAGGACGAGAAGGGGAATTTTTTTTTAAATTTTATGTAATTTCTTGAACAATATAGGTTTCAGCCCAAATATGTTGTCTCTCCCCCCACGTACTGATCTCAGCTTCTATTGAAGATTTCCGGGTCTGTCACAGATAAAAGCAAACACTACTTCGTATACCTCTCGAGAATAAATTTTCCTTCCTTGTACTTCTGATTCCTCTCGCGAGCGACTTCCTGCAATGGAGAAAATAGCAAATGGACGACGAATTAAGGTGTCCCAAGCAAAGGAGATAGAAACATGATAAGAAACAAGCAGCATGATTCAATTTTTCACGACAAGAACTCACGTATTTCCATCCAACAGTGGAGCCACACCCCACGCAAAAAATGTCAACAACTGTATGTAATCCAGTGATCATCATTCGCTGTTCTTTCTCTCCAACAGTGATATTCACACTGACATCAAGTAACACACATATATAGCACTTCTAAATAGGCAAAACTTCGGCAAGAATTACTGCTGATGGAAACATGTAACTTTTTCATGGCCTAATCATTTTTTGCTCTTAAACCTGTTCTAACTTTTTACTCTTCAAAGCAACAGTTTTTACCAAAGAATAATAATTTTTTAGAATTATTCCAATTAAGAACACATAGTAGATAATCAGAAGACGAATCATGAGTTGAATTTCTCAGCAATGAGCTCCGAGAATTCAGCCAAAGATTTACAATGTAAAAGAAGAACACTTATAGTTTGTCGAAGAGATAAGCCTTCCCATGTTTGCAGAGGAAAGCCTGAAAACATGTGTAATAAAAACGTGTAAGAGTTCATGCCAAAGAGGCACACTCTCATATCAAAGTTCTAACAGCTTAAAGCACCACATTTTAATTTATCTCACGGCTTTTTTAGCTAAACTCATATTAGTGTTCCCATCTACAACATTATATTATTGTTTGATTCTAAGCATATGAATCATCTTTGAATCGAATAAGAAACAACTATATATGTTTTCAAAGTATCTTTGAATTGAACTACAAAACAAAATTCATACCAAATCAAAAGGCAAAAGCTATTCTGGCAAAAGAGTATGCAGAATAGATGAGTCATCCAAATCCTCTAGACACATAGAAAATAATATATCTCATTGCCACCGAATTCAATCAAAGATGAACTCTCTTATCCGGGGAGAAGATGGAGAACTCAATGACATTACAAAAACTTAATGGGATTGTTGAACAGGGGATGAGAAAAAAAATTTATGTCCAAAATCAAGAGAATAGACCAATACAAAGTTTCTAGTTAATCAATTATCATTGCTTACTGATCACAAATTGTGTAGAACCGAACTTTTTGTCATTTTACCAAAAACTATATCTAATGGTAACAGTACAACTGAAATCTTTAAAAAAGTACAGTAGTACACGAACTCAAGAGTCACATTTGATTGTTCTAATCATTCAAAGATCTTTTTCTCAATGATTTCACTCATTGGTTGCAAGGAGAATCGAAGCAGTGACCTTAACTGTGATATTAATAGTAAGACTGAGTAAGTCATACCAATTTTAAGACCGAGCATTTGACACATGATTGGATGTTAACGGTGTAAGTCAAATAATATTTTATTAAGAAAAATTTGGGTAGTCATGTTTCGATTACTCTAAAAGACAATTATTGCACTCAAAAAATTATAAACTTTTACTTGATATTAAACTGAGTAAAAATAAAATAAAAAAATGTGGCGCAAAGATCACCTTAGAGATGATGGCATTGTATAGACCGAGATGGGTTTGGCAGTGCTTGCAACTGTACGCTTCCCCTTCAAGATAAATCAAGTATATCAACCTCATAATACCTTCCCCACTCTTCGACTATATAATCAAAACCCAAAAAGGCTTTCATTTTTGTGAACCCGAGAAGAATCCCAGGAAAAAAAACTTACGACAGATGTCCAAAAAAGTAATAAAACACATCAAGAATCAACACGGATACAGAACTACGAAGTATGGCAAAAAATAGATAGTGGAGAAGCGCAGATTGAGTATAGGATGAAAATCAACCTCCAACCCTGTAGTAGCCTGTATCCGAAATCAGTGATTAAGTGTTAATCAATTCATTAATCTTACTAATTAAGAGTAAACGTGATTAAGGGAAACTCTTAATGGGTTAACGGAGTTCGGAATTGGATTCAGAACACTTGCAAATGGTTTGAGGGTCATCGAGTTCGGAGGCTCCAAAGTCAAGTTTCGGACGGTCCGAAGTCAGGGTTCGGACGATCCGAAGAGTGGTTCGGACGCTCCGAACGTCCTGCCGACAGTCGTCATGGATGACGTCATCATGCTGACGTAAGCAATGACATAATATCGGGTTCGAACGACCCGAACGTGTTCGGACGACCCGAAGTCCAGTTCGGACGATCCGAACTCCGTCTATAAATAGGAGGGCCGAGATTCAGATTTAGACGCACCAATCACCTCTTCTCTCTCGATTCCTTAGCCTTCTAACTCCGATCTAGGGATTCTAGGCGTCCCATCGGGAATCCAGTAGTGGCATAGCAATCCAGGCATCGTAGCGGAGCTGTGGCCTAGTTTTGAGGCACTCGATAGCAAAGGGCTAACGACGAACGAAGGTATAGCTTTTGCTTCCTATAAATATTTAGGAGTATGAAATAGCTTAGTTAAGGCTTTTAGAGCACTATAATGAAAGTAGTATCATTTGGCAGTGTAGAGCAGACTATAGGCGTGGACTTAGAGTTGGTAGAGCTTGCACTGATTTGAGGTACGAAAATATTGTTCGAGATATCCTGACTGAGTATGCATGTATTATGTGACTGCATGATTTATATGTCATTGATTTATTCTGCATTCATTTGCATACTGAGCTATCTCCTTCGAGATGTCTGTTAGTAGGGTTTTTCCCTATCCTGTTAGTGGTTGGACTTCCATCAATTTGGGTCCGGCATATCCACTGGTATTATGGTATGGGAGCCACCTCCTGAAGCGACGGCACATCGTGCTACATACCAAGGCCCGGTCTGTCTCTGTTATCTGATCCTTGACCTCGAGTTTATAGGAAGTTCACTTTGCATGCATGTATACTCATACTCTCGTACTGAGCGTTTTATGCTCACGTCCCGTACTCTGTGTTTCTGGACACCCTATTCCATGGGCAGGTTTGCGATTGGATGAGGCGGGTGGATCCAAGAGGAGCTAGGCAGTGGTTGGCCAGCTGGAGCTTCGTCTAGGTTTTATTTCTGTTGTTTTGGGTTGATACAGCTATTCGATTTTGGTTGTATACTATTTGGATAAATTACAGATTTTTTTCCTTGGGATTGTATTTTATTTATGGTTTCCGCAAGTTTATTCTGATATCTGTTTTATTAAGTTAATTGCATGCCTAAGTTCTGTTTAGTAGGTGATTCGGGTAAGAGTCACTACATTTATGGTATCAGAGCATGCAAAAGTATTCTTGGGATTTAGTCTCATCATGAGGTATTTTTTGTAGATGGCAAACTACGATGATGAGAGTAGCCACGGTAGTGGAGGCGGTCGTTGGGGCGATGCCGACCGAGAGCATCGTCGAGAACGGCGTCATCGTCATCATGACGACGAGCGTTTCACTATGCGTCGATTCTTAGCTATGGGTCCTAAGCCCTTAGTTGGAGGTGAGTCTCCGGAGGATTCGGAGAACTGGTTAGATCGCATGGATATGACTTTTCAGACTTTCCACTGCACCAAGGAGCAGAAGATGGAGACCCTGGGTTATCTTCTGGATGGACGTGCGCACAGGTGGTGGAGGTTTACTTCTGCACCTTTTGTTGTGGCGAGAGGAGTGGCCACCTGGGCCGAGTTCCGCACAGCTTTTCAGAAGCTGTATTTTTCTCCTGCACTCCGTCAGTCGAAGGCAGGCGAGCTACTGAGTCTACGACAGGGAGCCATGTCTATCGATGAGTATCAACAGAATTTCTTTGATCTGCTATCCTATTGCCCCGAGATTGCTGACAGCTCTGGGATGAAGTATAATCTGTTCCTTCAAGGCCTTAACCCTGAGATCCATGACCATGTGGCGGTTGGCGACGACATGTCCTACGAGGGTTTGGTGAGCCGTTGTCACCAGGCGGAGGACAGCATTCGGCAGAACAGGTCTTTTCCTCAGTCGAGGCCTGCTAGTTCTTTGGGTCCACGTGCCCAATCTTTCAAGAAGTCTGGATCTACTTCTTCTTCCTCTGGCTCTGCTGGTGTTGTCCGTTTCGAAAAGAAGGACAAGTGTGATCACTGTGGGAAGAACCATCCATCCGACAAGTGCCGTAGAGCTTCTGGAGCTTGTTTCCGCTGTGGAGAGACTGGTCATATCCGGAGGGATTGTCCACTATCTGGGGAAGGAGGTTCTGGTTCTGGTTCAAGATCTGGTTCTCAGGCCACCGTTCAGCAGAGGTCGCAGGGACAGCCTGTTGGGAGTTCTCATTTGAGGCCACGAGCTTCTGTCCAGGTGTTTGCCCTGAGACATGATCAGGCAGTGGAGGAGAATGAGAAAGTCATTGCAGGTACATTTCTGCTTTATGGTATACCTGCTCTTGTACTTATTGACACTGGTGCATCTCATTCCTTCATTTCTGCACGTTTTGTTAAGAGGCATAAGTTACCATGCATTGCACTAGACGTAGTGATGTCTGTTTCTACTCCGACGGGCCAATCTGCTTTGGCTAAGCGTCTAGTGATGGGTTGCCCTTTAGAGTTCGAAGGGAACATTCTATTAGCAAATTTCATGGTCCTGGCGATGGACGAATTTGATTGCATTATGGGAATAGATATGTTGACTACCTATCGAGCTTCAGTGGACTGCTATCAGAGATTAGTACGCTTTCATCCGGAGGGGAGTGAGAGCTGGTTTTTCTATGGTGAGGGAGCACGACCCCCGATGCCTTTGGTATCAGCTTTGAGAGCCTGTCAAGCTCTAGAGTCTAGTGGGGAAGGCTACCTTATCTATGCAGTTGATTTATCCGCTGAGAGTATTGGGATAGAGAGCATTCCTGTTGTGGATGAATTCCCAGATGTATTTCCTGATGAGATTCCGGGTTTTCCTCCTGCTAGGGAAGTCGAGTTTGGCATAGAGTTGATGCCGGGTACTTCACCTATTTCTCGAGCACCGTATCGTTTGGCTCCGTCAGAGATGCGTGAATTGAAGAATCAGCTACAGAATCTTTTGGACAAGGGGTACATTCGTCCTAGTCTATCTCCTTGGGGAGCTTCTGTTCTTTTTGTAAAGAAGAAGGATGGGTCGATGCGGCTGTGCATTGACTATCGGCAGCTGAATCGAGTCACTGTGAAGAACAAGTATCCGTTGCCTCATATTGATGACTTGTTTGATGAGCTGCAGGGCACGTCAGTTTACTCCAAGATTGACTTGAGATCTGGGTATCATCAGTTGAGAGTCCGTGATCAGGACGTAGCCAAGACTGCATTCCGTACTCGCTATGGGCATTACGAGTTCCTAGTGATGCCATTTGGTTTGACTAATGCGCCGGCTATGTTCATGGATCTGATGAACCGTGTCTTCAAGGAGTATTTGAACAAGTTTGTCGTGGTCTTCATTGACGACATCTTGATGTATTCGCGTAATACGGAAGAGCATTTTCTCACTTGCGGGTGGTACTGTAGACTCTTCGAGATGAGCAGTTGTACGCCAAGCTGAGAAAGTGTGAGTTCTGTATGGATCGAGTGGTCTTTCTTGGCCATATCATATCCAAGGAGGGGATTTCTGTTGATCCAAGAAAGATTGAGGCGGTGCTTAATTGGTCGCGTCCGACGACAGTTGCTGAGATCCGTAGTTTTCTGGGTCTAGCAGGTTATTATCGTCGCTTCATTCTGAACTTCTCTCAGTTAGCTCGACCTTTGACGCAGCTTACCCGCAAGGGTGTGGATTTCGAGTGGTCCTCCGAGTGTGAGGAGAATTTTTGTGAGCTTCGACGGCGGTTGACTTCTGCACCGGTGTTGGCATTACCGTCAGGATCTGGAGGGTATGTGGTGTACACTGATGCTTCTCTTCAGGGGTTAGGTTGTGTCCTGACTCAGAATGGGCATGTGATCGCATACGCTTCTAGAAAACTGAAGCTTCACGAGGACAACTACCCAGTCCATGATTTGGAGTTAGCAGCCATTGTGTTCGCTTTGAAGATCTGGCGTCATTATCTGTATGACGAGAAATTTGAGATCTTCACCGACCATAAGAATCTCAAATATTTTTTCACTCAGGCGGAGTTGAACATGAGGCAGAGACGTTGGATGGACTTGCTTAAGGACTATGATTGCGAGATTAAGTACCATCCGGAAGCTGCTAATCTTACTGCTGATTCTTTGAGTCGCAAGGTGCGACTATCCGCACTTCAGACTTGTTCGATGTCTAGTGCGATCAGTGGCTGTTGTACTTCAGGTTATACCTTCAAGCATAAGAAAGGTGTGCAGAGTATCCAGATGTTTGCAATATTATCTGAGCCAGCTTTGTATTCACGGATTCGAGATGCTCAGATGTCTGATTCGAAGACCCAGCGTTTAGCTCGTCTAGCTAACGAGGGTAGCTCGTCTGGATTTCATTATCAGTCAGATGGCTTTCTGTGTTTGTCTGGTAGGCTTATGATTCCGCAAGATGAAGATTTGCGAGAGGAGATTTTGTCTCAGGCACATCGCACTAAGTTGAGTATTCATCCTGGGAGCAACAAGATGTACAAGGATCTGCGTACTCGTTTTTGTTGGAAGGGAATGAAACGCAGTTTTTTTCAGTTTGTTTCGAGATGTTTGGTGTGTCAACAGGTCAAGGCAGAGCACCGATGACCTGGAGGATTGCTTCACAGTCTGCCTATTCCTGAATGGAAATGAGTGTTTATCACAATGGACTTTGTGACCCATTTGCCGGTATCCCCGAGAAACTGTGATGCTATCTGGGTTGAGGTGGACCGACTCACCAAGTCAGCGCATTTCATTGCCTATAGCCGGGAGTACAATATGGATCGTATGGCTCGGTTGTACATTCAGGAGATCGTTCGAATTCATGGAGTGCCTGTGAGCATTGTCAGCGATCGTGACCCCAGGTTCACTTCTAGATTCTAGGGGAGTGTTCAGCGTGCGATGGGTACTACTCTCAGTTTGAGTACTGCCTATCATCCGGAGACTGATGGTCAGTCAGAGCGCACTATCCGTACTTTGGAGGATATGCTTAGAGCGTGCGTCATGGATTTTGGTTCAGCCTGGCAGGATCATTTGCCGTTGATCGAGTTTGCGTACAACAATAGCTGTCATACTAGTATTGGGATGACACCTTTTGAGGCGTTGTACGGGCGACGTTGTCGTACTCCACTCTTTTGAGAAGAAGTGGGGGAGAGAAAGGATGAGAAACCAGAGTTTATCCAGCAGGCGATAGACATTGTTGATCAGATCAAGAAACAGATTAAGACTGCACAGGATCGTCAGGCCAGCTACGCTAATACCAAGCGTAGGCCTTTGCAGTTCGATGTCGGGGAGAAAGTGTTTCTGAGAGTGTCATCTTTCCGCAAGATTCTCAGATTTGGCCTTAAGGGCAAGTTGTCTCCCAGGTTTATCGGTCCGTTTGAGATCTTGGAGAGCATTGGCGATTTGGCTTATCGACTAGATTTGCCAGTGCATCTATCCAGTATCCACGACGTGTTCCACGTATCTCTGTTGCGACGATATTTGGCAGATTAATCTCATATTCTGTAGCGGTCTGAGGTTCAGGTGAGCAAGGATTTGACTTATGTTGAGAAACCTATTCGTATCCTGGATTATAAGGATAAGGTTTTGCGGAACAAAGTCATTCCTTTGGTTTTAGTTCAGTGGCAACGCCGACGCACTGAGGAAGCTACTTGGGAGCTTGAAGACAGGATGCGTGAAGACCATCCTGAGTTGTTTTGATTTCATTCTTTTAGTTTTATTCAGTTGCAAACTCTGTAAACGTTTGATTTGAATAAAGAATGTTTCTGATTTCTGTTTTACATTCAGTACTTAAGATCTGTTTTCGAGGACGAAACATCTTAAGTGGGGAAGAATGTAGTAGCCCGTACCCGAAATCAGTGATTAAGTGTTAATCAATTCATTAATCCTACTAATTAAGAGTAAACGTGATTAAGGGAAACTCTTAATGGGTTAACGGAGTCCGGAATTGGATTCAGAACACTTGAAAATGGTTTGAGGGTCATCGAGTTCGGAGGCTCCGAAGTCAAGGTTCGGACGGTCCAAAGTCAGGGTTCAGACGATCCGAAGAGTGGTTCGGACGCTCCGAACGTGCTGCCGACAGTCGTCATGGATGATGTCATCATGCTGACATAAGAAATGACGCAATATCGGGTTCGAACGACCCGAAGCCCAGCTCGGACGACCCGAACGTGTTCGGACGACCCGAAGTCCAGTTCGGACAATCCGAACTCCGTCTATAAATAGGAGGGACGAGATTCAGATTTAGACGCACCAATCACCTCTTCTCTCTCGATTCCTTAGCCTTCTAACTCCGATCTAGGGAATTCTAGGCGTCCCATCGGGAATCCGATAGTGGCATAGCGATCCAGGCATCGTAGCGGAGCTGTAGCCTAGTTTTGAGGCGCTCGACAGCAAAGGGCTAACGACGGACGAAGGTATAGCTTTTGCTTCCTATAAATATTTAGGAATATGCAATAGCTTAGTTAAGGCTTTTAGAGCACTATAATGATAGTAGTATCATTTGGCAGTGTAGAGCAGACTATAGGCGTGGACCTAGAGTTGGTAGAGCTTGCACTGATTTGAGGTACGAAAGTATTGTTCGAGATATCCTGACTGAGTATGCATGTATTATGTGACTGCATGATTTATATGTAATTGATTTATGCTGCATTCATTTGCATACTGAGCTATCTCCTTCGAGATATCTGTTAGTAGGGTTTTTCTCTATCCTGTTAGTGGTTGGACTTCCATTGATTTGGGTCCGGCATATCCACTGGTATTATGGTATGGGAGCCACCTCCTGAAGCGACGGCGCAGTGTGCTACATACCAGGGCCCAGTCTGTCTCTGTTATCTGATCCTTGACCTCGAGTTTATAGGGAGTTTAATTTGCATGCATGTATACTCATACTCTCGTACTAAGTGTTTTATGCTCACGTCTCGTACTCTGTGTTTCTGGACACCCTATTCCATGGGTCAGGTTTGCGATTGGACGAGGCGGGTGGATCCAAGAGGGGCTAGGCGGTGGTTGGCCAGCTGGAGCTTCGTCTAGGTTTTATTTTTGTTGTTTTGGGTTGATACAGCTATTCGATTTTGGTTGTATATTATTTGGATAAATTACAGATTCCTTTCCTTGGAATTTTATTTTATTTATGGTTTTCGCAAGTTTATTCTGATATCTGTTTTATTAAGTTAATTGCATGCCTAAGTTCTGTTTAGTAGGTGATCCGGGTAAGGGTCACTACAAACCCAGCGGCGAGGGGAGAGGGCCAACGGGAGAAAGCAGACTCCTCACACCGATGGGTCTCTCATTTTATACTAGTGTCATATGATGTGGGGCCGATAAAATATATAAGCCCAATTCTGTTTTCAATTTATGAGTAGACTGTAGACCTGGCCCGGTCGGATTTGTCGGGTCCGAGTTGGTAAAATACCAACCCTTAACCAGTCCGTCCATGATCGGTTCGGACCAGATTGGTGAACCGGCGGTTCGGGTCTGAGTCCAGGTCCGATTAACCGCCGGTTCCGAACTAACCCTTAATTAATTAAAAAAAAAAGGAAAATTCTTGGCAAAGAGCACCCACGCGGGGAGGGCACGCGAGCATTACACCCCGCATGAATTGCCCAGGGCCCCCTGAATGGGTAGCCTAAATATGTTTTTTGTGCATCCACGCGGAGGGGCATGTTTAAAAAAAAATCACATTCACTTGCATTTCCTCCCATCGTAGTTTCGGATGTTTCTTCGGTATCATCTTGATCTTCTTCATCACTTTTAATATGTTGTGTTCGGCTAGCGAATTTTGACCAATCATTGAGTAAATATTAGGCTTCCAAATTTCCGGCCTTAAATTAGAATCTCTCTCGTCCAATGTATTTTCTCCAATACTAAAAGCTCGCTCCACTGCAACTGTTGAAACCAGACAAGCCAGCAGGGGCGGATAGAGGGGGTGGCAATTTGGCCCATATTGGATATATACTTTATTTTTAAAAAAATCATTTATATCTCTAGCCCAAATTGATTAAGCCCAGCCCATTTTTATGTATTACTTTTGATATATTCTATGAATTTTATTGATACATTGATTTTTTAAAAATATTAACCACCCCTTCCTATGAATTTTATTGATACATTGATTTTTTTTCAAAAATCTTAGCCACACTTTTATTTATTTCTGGCTCCGCCCCTGTCTCTGAGTTTCTTTGAAAAAGTGGTTCTTGTTTGAGTAGAGGGAAGAGGAATAATTTTTATTTTGAATTTTGAATTATTTATAATATTTAAAATTTGTGTATAAATTTTATTTTTGAATTTTGGATTATGAATAATTTATAATATTAAAAAATTGTAAGTTAAATTTTTTTTTTTGTTTTATAACTGAAAAAACAAGGATGAAAAAACGTTGTCTATTTTCGATTTAAAACCGATGTTATAAGTCTTTTTGTTAAAAATACACTCAAAGACAACTGTTTTTTACCGTTGTCTTTTGAGCCAACGACAACGGTTTTACAACGGTGAAAAACTGTTGTCGTTGGCTCAAAAGACAAGGGTGAAAAACCGTTGTCTTTGACCGTACTTTTTAACAACATGCCTTTTAACATCAGTTTTAAAAGGCAATAGACAACGTTTTTTCACCCTTGTTTTTTAGTGTTTTTTTTGTAATTGGATTAATTGCATGCTCCTGAAACTTTTCAATGATCTTTGGCACAGAATCTCCATTGGTCTTGATTAATATCACCTCTCATATAACTCATGACTGTGATCATTAGTCTATGTGCTTCCTTCATACGTTCCATGGTGCTAGCGACCATCAGATACATGTCCTCAAACTTCTTCGAGACCATGAAATTAAAGTGTTCAGAAGGAACCACCAACATCTCCGGAATATCACCAGATCCTCCTCATTCATTTTGTTTGTTCTTCTCAATATGTTCAACCATCGGATGAACAATATTTTCAGCAGCAACATCCTGGGGAACAAAATCTCCAGGTTTGTCATCTTGTGACGACGGTTTGCCATCGCTCTTATCTGGATCTTTGCGGTTCTTCGACGACATGTGGTCCCATTATTCCAGAATTATGTTTGCACACAAAAATGGCTCGAGTGGGCATGTTGCAGGCGTGCCAGGCACGATTATGTCAAAATTGATAAGAACAAAAAGAGAATAAATCTAACTTCTAAACCAAGTGAAATGTGAGCCTTGGTTTCATCTTCGATCTCAATTTCACCGGTTATATGCCAAAGAACTCAAGAAATTATGAACAAAAAGTCATAATAACAATCGAAATATTGACTTCGTTAATACAAACTTCAAAATGACAAATGTTTGCCATCAAAACATAAAATATATGCTACTGGACAGTACGAGGAACCAACAACAAGTGCTGAAAATGTGCATTACAATTTCTGGAAATAAGCAGAAAGATTATAATGTTTTGAAAATTTTGTAGAAATATGCTGTAGAATCAGGGCTTTTTTGGAGCTTGAGATTGTTGTGTATTGATTGTGAATATTATTCTGTAAGGCTTCCGTCCAATTTTCTTCAAGGTTTGGGTAACTATCCACAACTTCTCTTTCTATCATGGGCCACGTTTTTTCTTTATCTCTCTATAACTTAATTTTGACCTGGTCTTGATTTTTGAATTAAACTTTCATTTCAATTTTCCGCTGCCATTAATTTTTTGTTGGGCCTTGGACTCTTCTTTATGTTGATGGACCGAAATGGTCGGACTGCAAGACTTTAGGAACTGGGCATTGGGCTGAGAAAATAGCTTTCTATTTTATGGACTAAACACTTACACATCTATAATCCATGTAAAATGGCAGTAAGTTATCCTGCCAAAACAGACACTGGTTGATAAGTGTATTTTATACACTTAATTTATATATGATTTTTATTGTTAATTGTTTGTTTCGAGCAGATTTATGTCTGGATTTTGTTGTTTTTGTGGTTGTAGGAGATTATTGAATTTATTTGGAAAAGTGAAAAAAAATAAGAAGTTGAGAATAGAAAAGAATAAAATGGAGACAAGAGGAACTAAAGAAGAATAAAAGAAAGAACGATCAGACAAGAAGAGAAAAGGCTTTGGGCTTTCTTAATGGACTTTGTTGTTAGCGCTAAAAGTTAGCGCTAAAGAAGAGAAAATGAAGTGCTAACACGCTGTGAAGATTTGAGATTCAACGAAACTAAGGCGCGCCCGCGTGGAGTTATAGAGCGCCCGCCCCGATTGCAATCCTAGAATTTTATTATTTCGGGCAATTATTATATGGGCTTTTGAGTTGGCTTTTGTGCACGATATAAAAGGGATTCTTTGTCAGAGAAAAAATCCAGCCGCCACAATACACGTACAGATTAGAGAACATAGATTGATCGTGAATTTTCTGGGTGATTTCTGGAATATCTGGAGCTTAACTTGAAGAACGAAGACGGAGATCGAGAGACCGGATACGGCATCGCATCGAAGGATTTGTTTTCTATCTTTTATTTATTTCTGAATATGTTTGGATTTATGAATTATTTTTTTATTCAGAATTTTATTATGAACTAATTTTTTTAGAGTCTAGAGATCGGATGGAACCTGGTGTAGACGCTTTCATGAATTTTTGATTTTATTGAATTAAATTTCTTCTAGATTAATATTTTTTCTAGAATTGATTGTCTTTTCAATTATGTGATCAATAATTGATTTGTAATATTTATTTGAAATCTGGCACTCGGGAGAGGAGATTTTGAAAAGGACCATTAGAAAATACACTGTTAATTATTTATATAACTCGGGAGAGTGTATAATTTTAACAGAGCTTTAAAAAAAATATTGTTTTGTGATAGATCACTGCAAGTAGATTCTTAATAGGGATATTGGAATTGAATTGTAGTTGATAAAAATTATTTGTTGCTCGGGAAGGAAAATAATAAACTTAAGTGTTCTTGGCTATTAATTGATTGAAATTCATGAAGATTAATTAATTAGGATTGATTGTTGTTGAAACCAGGTGAAATCTATACCTCTAGACCATTAATCTCTGATTGATTTTTATCTGAAAGTTGTGTGCGTGCTTATAAAAACTTCATTGTTATTTTATTTTTCTGCAAAAGTTCTGAAATTTTGATTTTCTAGATAAAGTTTGGACTATTTTAATTACAAGCACTGAATATTTTTATTTTACTCCCTGTGGGATCGATATCTGATTTTATCACTATATTAAAAATTGACACTCGTACGCTTGCGAGCATTTTTCACAACAAGATTTTGACGCCATTGCCGGGAAGTAAATTTTGATTATTTTTTAGTCTTGTTACCAATTAGTCTAGATTTTAATTTAGAGTTTTTTTATTTTATTTTTAAGTTACTAATTAATTTCTTATTTTTTTTAATTGCAGTCTATGCGACGATCTCAAAGTGCGAATTCTCTACTTTTTGATCCTGAGATCGAGCGCACTGCACGTGCTTTAAGAAGAATTAGAAGAGAAGAAATTGAGAGAATGGCTGAACAAGAAGCACAACAAGCTCCTCTGGTTCCAATCAGAGGCCACTTCAGACCGACGATCCAGGCTCACTATTCTAGAATCGCTCGAGGGACCATAAACGCCAACAATTTTGAATTGAAGCCGGCGTTAATCAACATGGTTCAACAGAACCAATTTAATGGGAGCGCCACTGCTGATCCTCACCTACACCTACGCACTTTTTTGGAAATAACCGATACGATAAAAATTAATGGTTTGTCTGAGGATATTATTCGTTTACGCTTGTTTCTTTTTTCTCTCAGGGATCAAGCAAGGAGTTGGTTGCAGTCACTGCCGCTAGGGAGCATTACTACTTGGGAGGGGATGGCAGAAAGATTTCTTGCTAAACATTTTCCACCTGCTAAATCCACCCAGTTGAGGATAGAGATCAGCAGCTTCCGGCAAATAGACACTGAACAGCTATACGAGGCGTGGGAAAGGTATAAAGAATTATTAAGACATTTTCCTAACCACAATTTTGCATATTGGGAACAGATCGAGTGGTTTTAAAACGGACTGGATGCGCCTACGAGGATGAACGTGGATTCTGCTTCTGGAGGTACTATTTTTGCAAAGGACCCCGCTCAAGCCTATGACATGCTAGAACAGATGACGATCAACAGTTTTCAATGACCATCTGATCGTACGGGAGTCAAGAAGCCAGCTGGAGTGTATGCAGTGGATCCTCTCACATCCATCACTGCTCAATTATCTGCACTGACTACACAGGTAGCTTCTTTGAATAAGATTAATGTTGAAGATTCAACTGGAGTTGAAGGATCATATACCCCAGAAGAAGTTAATTATATCAATCCTAATGGCTACCGAGGTTATGGAGCTTACAGAGGAAACCCTGTCCCTAATACTTATCATCCTAGCTTGCGAAATCATGAAAATTTTTCTTATGCTAACAACAAAAATGTGTTGAATCCTCCGGGGTTCAATACAAACAAGGATGAGGATAAGCCTTTTTTGGAAGATGTGGTTAATACTTTTGTACAGGAATCAGGTAAGAGGATGGCGAGGACTGAGACTCGCCTTGACAGTTTGGAGACGTACATGGCCAACATGGGTGCTGTACTTCAATCCTTGGAAACTAGCATAGGGCAGTTGGCGAACGCACTGAAGGATAATAACAGAGGCCAGTTTCCGAGCAACACTGAGGTAAATCCCAAGGAGCAGTGCAATTCCATAGAGTTGAGGAGTGGGAAAGAAGTTGGAGTCCAAGAACTTGCTGTTGAAGAGAAGAAATTTGAGAAGAAGGAGCCTGAACCTGAGCACAAACCGATGTACAAGCCTTCACTCCCCTACCCGCAGAGGTTCAAAAAGAAGGCTCTTGATGAGAAGTTCTCCAAATTTTTGGAGATTTTCAAAAAAATTCACATCAACATACCCTTTGCTGATGCTTTTGAGCAAATGCCAAATTACGCTAAATTCATCAAAGAGGTGATGTCCAAGAAGAGAAGGCTGCTAGAGAACGAGGTGGTGAATTTAACGGAAGAGTGCAGTGTTATGCTCCAAAAGAAGATTCCACAAAAGCTAAAGGATCCAGGGAGTTTTAATATTCCTTGCACTATTGGTTCTTCTTATTTTAATAATGCACTTTGCGATTTAGGAGCTAGCATTAATCTAATGCCTTTGTCTGTTTTCAAGAGCTTAGGACTTGGTGAGGTGAAACCCACAATGATTGCATTACAGTTGGCTGATAGATCTATTATATATCCTCTTGGAATTATTGAAGATGTTTTGGTAAAAGTAGATAAATTTATTTTTCCTGCGGATTTTGTTGTGCTAGATATGGAGGAGGATACAAATATGTCACTGATATTGGGGAGACCATTCTTGGCCACTGCGGATACCAAGATCGAGGTAAAAAAGGGTGAATTATCGATGGGTGTGGAAGGCGAGAGAGTGATTTTCACTTTATTCATGAAGACACTTAATCCACCCATCGAAGAATTATGCTTAATTGAGCCGGTTGTGAAGAAGAAAGCATCAAGTTCATCAACAAAGAAGACCACGACAAAGATAGCAAAATTTAAAAGGCGGTTCATGGAATTTATTTGGCGAGTAAAAGAGAAGGGGAAGACTTGATACTGGTGAACGTTGGGCTGACGACTTTAAACCAAGCGCTACTTGGGAGGCAACCCAAGCTTTTTCTTTTATTTTTTTTGCTTTTATTTTCAGTTTTTTTTTATTTTTTGTTTTTTATTTATTGTTAAGTTTTTTATTATAAATATTTGAAGACTAATTCTTGTAATTTTTCAAAATTTTGCAGGCTTAATATTCTCAAATTCGAGCAAGAGATGCGCCCGCCCCATTCATCTGAGCACCCGCGCAGCTCCTAGACAAAACAGGCTTGATTTGCGAGCACGCGGCGCGCCCGCGCCACTTCTCTCGAGCGCCTGCGCTTCCTCTGCGCCACACTGATGCAAGAACAGCGCAAGAACTAGCGCAAACGTGCACACAATCCGCGCTTCCCTTAGCGATATCGTGCCTTACCTTGCGCGAACAAGATGCCATCTGCGCTTAACCTTGCGCAATCGCGCTCAAGCTAGCCACAACTCTGCGCAAACGAATCCTCATCTGCGCTACATTCTAGTGCAAACACGCGACCCCAGCTAGCTACAACTCTGCGCAAATGAGTCCTCATCTGCGCTCCTTCCATGCGCAAACGCGCACCATCCCAGCTGAAGCAGTTCACCATGCGTCAACACCCATACACCATGCACAACTTGAACTTCCAGCAGCCCCAAAACCAGCAACTTCAAGCCCACAATCATCGCATGACATCAAACCAAGCATACACTATGAGCAATCGCACATCCAAAGCCTGCCATGCCATGGATTTGTGTTTCTTCCCGCAATATTGTCTTGATCGATTGCTTTGAGTTTAAATTTTTGTGTTTTAATAGTGTGCATGTATTATTTTCAGGTTAATTTGGATGTTCATGTGGTGCTTCTCAACCATGTTAACCATGACATTGCCACTGCGAAATTATTTTCCATGAATATAGAGATGATGATGACGCCGAGTGCTGATGCTCGGTATTAAGGTATGTGTCCCTTGTTCATTTTGTTGTTTTTAATCATTAGGGACAATGATTTTAATAAGTTTTTTTTTTTGGAGGGGGGGGGGGGGGTGAATCAATGTTTGATTTAGTTGTTTGTTTGAAAGTTGAGTAGTTGAGTAGTTGAGTTTTATTGTATGCTTCATAGATAAATTTTTTTGAGTTTATTTATTGTTTAAGTGAGTTTGTTGAGTTTAAAAGAAGTCAAGAAAGAAATGGATGCATGGCCAATGATGAAATATTTTTTGCTATAACTGAAATCCATGATTGTTTACCTATCTGACAAATATTTTGGAAAAAATGGAACCAAGTGTGTTACCCCGAGAAAATATTTCAACCCGAGCCCGTTTATAATTGGTCTACCCGATATGGCCCAACATGTTAAGGTCCAGCCCAGTTTGGACTATATTGGACTTTGACCGGGGCTGGTCATTATGGGCCGATCTAGACTGTTTCTAATGGGCCGCAAGTATTCTTTTCGAGTTCAAGTAGGACTCTGATATATATGAGATAAGCCTGGATCTTTTCAAATATTCACGAGATAGAGATAAGCTTACAAAGGGACCAATGGATGAAGAGTCCTAGTCCAGGACATGTTATAATTCGACTAGGTACCTTACTATTTTTCCCCTATAAATACAGGTATTGTTATGGTTGTGATGATTCATTATTCATTATTCATTATTCATTATTCATTACTCACTATTCATTATTTATCACACATTCACTCTCACTTTTATATTCACGCACTCATATCTCTCAGTTTTCGCACTCGTCATACCTCTGCCTTCAAGACACTGACTTAAGCATCGGAGGGGTCACGCCGAAAACACTTTCGGCGCCCCCTGACCTAGTTGTTGCTCGTGCAGATATTATTGAAACCCGACCCTATTTGTTTGAATTGGAGAATTTGAGGATCCATTCTACGAGACCAAACCCGAGATAAAAAAATCGACATCATCAAAGTGAATGAACAATTTCCTATATACTCTGTGATTAATGCTTGAATCTGATTTTTGAGATATACAGACATAGAGATGATTGAGGCATTGTTTGAATTTTTGGGCCTGATTTTCATTGAAAAAATTTATCCTTAGTTTCCCATTTGAGCCTACACGTATATTAGTACATTGAGGTACATAATCTGAAATTGTTGTTGAAAATCATCGTTTACTATTGATGATTGTTTTTTTTTGCACTGATTGATTTTTGTATGATTTAATTATGGATTGAGACTTGTCTAGAACTAGTTCGAACACTCTTCGAGGCGAAATACGGGCAAAACTGTGATTAGGGATGATTTAGTTAATTTTTCTGAATTTGTTTGAGCCTTTCAAGCTACCTAATTATATATGTTATCTCTAGTACCTTGTTTGAACCTTATTGAAAATTGAATGGCATGCGTGTAAATGTGTGACTAAACCCTCATTCGTCATTATTTCAAGGTCCTACATTTACTACCTGAATAGCCAATACACTAATTCCTACCTTTAAGGGAGTAATTTGAATGCTAAAATGTTATATGCTCCTAGTTTTATTTGTGAAAATGGAATGGTGTGGTGGATGAATTGAAATGAAGAAGGTAGTTGTGAAAAGAAAAAGGTAGTAGAAAATAAAAAGTTGTGAAAGAGTTGTGAAAAAATTGAAAAATAATTGAACTGAAGTGAAAATAGGTGTGAAATTGTGAATGAAAAGGAGTCGAATTTAGAATTTAAGCATGAATATAAATTACTCCTTATTTTGAATTCTTATCCTTCATTTGTAGCCATGAGCCAGGCCTTATATTATAAGCTGATTAAGTCATATTGACCGAGTCTCAGTTGCCCAATATACTAGTGGAGAAGAGTTGCGAGAATTTAGCCTATGGACTGTTGATTGATACTTTTAATGATTATGAATTTTGATCGAAACACGCACACACTATTATTCTTTGCATTTATCTATTTGTGAGTGTTTTTTATTAATATCCTATATTTGATCCTATTCTACCATGAAAAGTTCTCATGATCTATGAATGTGTGAATTGAACTTGGATAAGGGTGTTTTGAACGTGAGTTGCGGAGATTGTGAGTTTATGCGGTTATTTTGTTATGATTAAAACTTTCAAGTGTTAGTTGGGTGTGATATGATTGGATTTGAAATTTTTTTAAAATCATTGCTGAGGCCATTGCTCCATAATATTTCTTGGCTATTCTTGTTGGTTTTGGTGATATGAAGTTTTTAGAATTTATTTGTTTGGTAGTTTTTCTCGGGACTAGCAAAAGTCTAAGTTTGGGGGTATTTGATAAGTGTATTTTATACACTTAATTTATATATGATTTTTATTGTTAATTGTTTGTTTCGAGCAGATTTATGCCTGGGTTTTGTTATTTTGTGGTTGTAGGAAATTATTGAATTTATTTGAAAAAGTGAAGAAAAATAAGAAGTTGAGAATAGAAAAGAATAAAATGGAGACAAGAGGAATTAAAGAAGAATAAAAGAAAGAAAAGAAAGAACGATCAGACAAAAAGAGAAAAGGCTTTGGGCTTTCTTAATGGGCTTTGTTGTTAGCGCTAAAAATTAGCGCTAAAGAAGAGAAAATGAAGTGCTAACGCGCTGTGAAGATTTGAGATTCAACGAAACTAAGGCGCGCCCGCGTGGAGTTATAGAGCGCCCGCCCCGATCGCAATCCTAGAATTTATTATTTCGGACAATTATTATATGGGCTTTTGAGTGGGATTTTGTGCACGATATAAAAGAGATTCTTTGTCAAAGAAAAAAGCCAGCCGCCACAACACACGTACAGATTAGAGAACATAGATTGATCGTGAATTTTCTGGGTGATTTATGGAATATCTGGAGCTTAACTTGAAGAACGAAGACGGAGATCGAGAGACCGGACACGGCATCGCATCGACGGATTTTTTTTCTATCTTTTATTTATTTCTGAATATGTTTAGATTTATGAATTATTGTTTTATTCAGAATTTTATTATGAACTAATTTTTTTAGAGTCTAGAGCCAACGGAACCTGGTGTAGACGCTTTCATGAATTTTTGATTTTATTGAATTGAATTTCTTCTAGATTAATTGTTTTTTCTAGAATTGATTGTCTTTTCAATTATGTGATCAATAATTGATTTGTAATATTTATTTGAAATCTGGCACTCGGGAGAGGAGATTTTGAAAAAGACCATTATAAAATACACTGTTAATTATTTATATAGCTCGAAAGAGTGTATAATTTTAACAGAGCTTTTAAAAAAAGAACATTGTTTTGTGATAGATCACTGCAAGTAGATTCTTAATAGGGATATTGAAATTGAATTATAGTTGATAAAAATTATTTGTTGCTCGAAAGAGGGAAATAATAAACTTAAGTGTTCTTGGCTATTAATTGATTGAAATTCATGAAGATTAATTAATTAGGATTGATTGTTGTTGAAATCAGGTGAAATCTATACCTCTAGACCATTATTCTCTGATTGATTTTTATCTGAAAATTGTGTGTGTGCTTATAAAAACTTCATTGTTATTTTATTTTTTTGCAAAAATTCTGAAAGTTTGATTTTTTAGATAAAGTTTGGACTATTTTAATTACAAACACTGAATATTTTTATTTTACTTCGTGTGGGATCGATATCTGATTTTATCACTATATTAAAACTTAACACTCGTACGCTTGCGAACATTTTTTACAACAGTGGTCTTCGAATTATATTAGCCGAAGCAGTCACCACATTTCCATAATGATCTCGAATAAAAATTCCAGTCGAGAATTTCCCTCTCACCTCGTCATTCCCCACGTCAACATCCACTCTATACTGTCTCATATCGGGAGCCTGAGCCTCCCACTTTGAATTCACCACTATTTCAATATTGACAGAGCAGGTATCAACAACGTGGATTGGGACCTTCTAAATTCATTAAGATATCATTTGTTATCATGGATAGGATGTACGATAGATGAATAAAAACATGATTAGATATGGATAAACAAAACATAAATATGGATAATATGTTGTTTTGTATATTTTTGATTTTGTAGGATTATTGTGTTTATTATCTTAATTACCATTGTCAATTTGACATAATTTCACTTATATGACACTGATCATCCACTAATACTATGAGTTGAGAGGTATTTGTCATCAAGCCTACATCTAATGTCATACCGGGCCATGAGATATCATTGAGTTAACAAAAAATGAGAAAAACATGAGATGAGTAAAAATTTGTGTCTCATCCTACTTTCATCTCATATACCAAACGGTACCTAAGAAAAGAACATACCCAGTTTACTCTTATCGGATGAGTAGAAGCAGAATCCTCATGTTTTCTGCAGTAAATCTCTTGCCAAATTGCCCATGCCATTATCATCTTATCAAACTAGTTATATAGTTTTACTATATTATTATTATTTTTATTTATTTTTATCTCCTATAAATTAAGTCTCAAAAGTTAATAATTTTTATTTAAAATTGAAAAAAAAATACTTCTTATGAAACGCATGCGTAACGTGTGTCACGATGAACGAAAAAATATGAAATAAAATAATAATTACTCGAAGAAAATAGAGAGAAAAATATGTGATGTAAATTTAGGGTTGGTTATAACATTTGCTTCCTTACTCTCATCTTTCTTCCAATTTCATATATATAACTCATTTAATATTTTGTTAATTAAGCTATAAACCTAAGTAGACGTTGAGAAAGTAACCGGAAATATCGAGCTTCCATCTCACCAACTCCCCCATATTTTTAGCAATATTTTTTTCCGGTGCACATAGGATTAACACAATGACATGTACATTTTTTTTTACTCGGTACCCAAAGTGATTTATGTGTTAGATAACATAAATTTTAACGAACGAATTCGAAAATCAATGAAGCTCAAAAACCACATTAATTCAATGGAAATTCAAGATATTCTCAAATGAAATCTAAAAATATAATAAAATAGAAATAATAAAAAATTCATTATTTTATCTTTATTAATAATAACATCGGATTGATTTGAATGATAAATATCAAGTCTCTACAACACAATTGAGGAATTCTAAGAGTTGAAGCAATTGAAAGCTTCATCTGGATTGTACACGGGTGGCTGTTAAGAAGATTTATGATTGAATTTCATTTTTTTTTAAAACAAAAAGAAAAATAAGAAAAAGAATTAGTGAAAAAATAATTTCATTCGAGTTTCCGAAGATTGTTTATCCTATGTCATTGAAAGGTATTGGTCTAATCTCTCTTTTATCTCATATGATGTTACGAGAATTTTCAATAATAACACACCTCAGTCGGAAGTCCTTTTACTTGGAGCAAACCCAAATAGGACATCACATTACAAGGACATGTCACATTGCCTAGAGAGATACAGAATTATAATCAAGTTATCGATACAAAACATGAGTAGGAGTATTACAATCTTTACAAGACAACAAATAACCTCGCAATTGCGATTTAATACACGAGGCATGCACTAATTAATTGATTGATTATAGTAGTAGTAGTAGAGCTTTAATTTAATTTAATTTAATTTAAGAGAAAAATCCGAAGGTGTCGAAAATGGTGGTGTGGAGCGGGTCGCTCAAATGGGTAGCCCAGTTGTTGAGTGGGCCTTTGCCAGTGGCAGCGGCCTGCACGGCGAAGCCCAAGAAGCCGACCATGGCAAGGCGGGCGTGCTTGATCTCGGCGAGCTGGAGGGTGGCCTTCTTCTCCGGGTCGGACGCAAGGCCCAATGGGTCGAAGTAGGATCCACCCGGGTACAACCTCTTCTCCGGGTCGAGTTCGGCGTTCCTCTGGAACTCGATGTACCCGATCACCAACACCTCGATCCAGATCAATGTGGTCATGGAGAATGGGAGTGATAGCCCAAGATATGAGGATCCATCCACCAACTCAACCTGCAGTGTATCATTTATATACATTATTATTTGATAAGCAAATGATAAACTTAATTACTTATTGCCTTAGAAATTATAATAATACTTCCTCAAATGCATTTTTTTAAATTAAAGTAGAGTTCATATAGTTCTATGTATAATTTCAATATCAATGTGTAACAAACATTTGTGGTACACTTTCTTGAAACACACATACATATACGACATAATTATTAGCCCTTAAATTTGTATCATTTGACAAATAAATTAACTAATTATCATAAGGCTATTTTTATTTAATCAATTTGTTACAATTGAGTCTCAAATTTTTTAGAATCCTAAAACATCGATCACATCATACCATAAGTTATACGTCATCGAAAACAACAGTTCATTATGATGAATACACAACCACGTATTTCTTGATTTGAAGAAGTATAATAATAATAATGGTACCTTTCCGGCATCTTGCCAGGTGACACCGGTGAGCCACTCAACAGTAATGGCGCCGAGAGTAGCGAGCATGGCCCACCGGCCATGGATAAGCTCGCATTCCCTGAACCTCTGCAGTCCAAAAACCTCGCTGTAAGGCTGGAACGGCGTCGATTTCACGTCGGCGGCCTCAGTTCTGGTCCCGATAATGTCTCCGGCGTTGTTCTTGGCCAGGTTCTGGTCGAGCGAGTCCAACTCGAACTGCAGGTACTCGGCGGGCTTTCCCAGGCCAAACGGGTCGAATCCGTAGTCTCCGATAAGGGACCCGTCGAGATAATCGGGAGCTGTGGCGCCGGGATACCACAACGGCCGGTCGGGAGCGAACTTCTTCGCGGGTTTCTTGGTGGCCGCTTTCTTCTTTGATCCGAAGCCGAACCGGGCCTGAACCCTGAAAGAACCGGAGCGGGATACGGGGAGGCGGGCGCCGATGAAGGAGGATGCCGCGGCGGCGGTGGTGGAGGCGGCGGCCATTTTTGGGAATGGAGTTGTGATGGGTGTAGGAAATTGTGGTTTGGGAGGATATAGAGCAGGACATGGGTGGGATGGAGAAACGGGGGGCGTTGGATTAAGGGAGTGAATCCATCTGAGGGTTGTGGGAGGCTGGGCCTTATCTGATTCTTATCTGGTCGTACACGTAGGATGGGTTTCTGTGGTTGACACGAGTGCTGCAGATTACTAATTGAATATCTACCCTCTAAAGGAGACACAAACTCGTCTGGGCCTATGGATGGAGAATTGGATTCCCATTCTATTCAGGCGTAAAATAATTTATTCAAGTAAAAATTTAATCAAGTTCCGTTCGAAATGTATGAACTTATATATCCAGGAAATATCGCTCGAGTGTTAAGATTTGATAATGAAGGTTGCAATCCAAACGTAAAAAACTCTCAAAATGTATATATATTCATATTAATCTATATGAACAAATCACACTAATAAAATATTTTTGACTCAAGTTTAACTTGAAAAAAGAGTTTGCCAACTGACTTCATTTGTTTACAGTCCTGTGGTTGATCATATCCTTCACGCAAAACGCACGAGTCTAATTGATAGGTTTGTCGTTAGCCAACAAACTTAAAATTTCTACTCCTTAACAAAACGAGTATAGCGGTGAGCAGAGTCGAATCCACAGGGAACGAGTATTTATTTATTTCAAGTGAATGTAACTAAAATGGGGGTTTTTGGTTTTGAATAAAAATAACAAATTAAAATTAATGTGAGAATTTAATAAATGAGGAGAGAAAATAATTAAATGAGAAATTCAATATTTTACCAAACTCTGATTTAAGAAATTTTCGTATTCTAATTCTCTCACTGGTCATTGGTTAACAAATAATTTATTAATGCAGTTTCTAATAATTAACTTTAGAATAACAGAGATAACCACTAAAATTCTTGTGTTTTTCTATTTTAATTGACCAAACCCAGAATCCAGTCAAAACTTATCAATAATCAACTGGGCACGATAGCATTCCATGTTGATTAAAAATAGCTTTTCGATTAGCGAAAATAGTTAATCCTAAAATCTAACAATCGATAAAACTACAATTGTTAAATCTAGTTTCGTTGATTTATTTAGACTAAATATGCTATGATAGCACAACACACCTAATCTATCGCTACTCTAATACCATTCATTCATGACAATTACGGATTACTGAATTCATGGATAGCATTCAAAAGACGTAAAAGCAATTAATTTGTCAGATTAATCGACCTACAACTTTCATAAAATAAATCATAAATCAACAAATACCAGAAACAAACAAGAACATATATTTAATCTCAAAACCTCACAGTGATGAATCGAAATACCAAAAAATATCCTTGAATCAGAAATAAAAACTTAGTCAAGCATAGTTGGCTTCATAATTCCCTATAAATATAAAAGATTAAGCCTAGAAATTATGAAGAGGAAAAGAAAAAGAATAATCCTCTGCCTTTGGCAAGGCAGAACGTGTAGATGCAAAAAACAGAAATCTCTCTCTTAAAGTATTATGTGTATGGCGGCTGATAGATCGCTCTCAGGGTCTGAAAAACTCCCTTTTATATGCCCTAAAAAGCGTCCAAGATAAGCCCAAAGATATCCCAAAGTTTTCATAAATTCCAAAACTCCTCGGCTGGAAAAACACGACATGCGGGCACGCATTAGTGCCTGACTTAACATCTCAAAATTCTCTATCACGCGCGGGCGTGCCCAGGAGTATGCGTGGGCGCACACGCCTCTCGGATTTTTCACCTTGAATTCCTTCAGACAGCACGGGCGCGCGTGATAGACTGCGCGGGCACGCATATGGCTCGGCCTTCCCTTCATTTTTTTCTTTAAATTCTTGAATCAGTTCGATCGTTTAGCCTCTTTCTTGATTCCTTTGACTCCAACCAACATCAATTCATTATTTATTGTGTTTCCTAACATCCAACACAAACAACAACAAAACTGCTCGAAACTATGCAATTAACCAATAATATCAATGCAAATTAAATGCACAAAATGCACTTATCAAATTTTCCCAAACTTAAATGTTTGCTAGTCCAGAGCAAAAACCAATTAAAGCCCAAAACCGAACACAGAATATCACTCAACCAACCAAGAACAATCAATAATTAATATGGATCAATGACCTCAGTAATGCGGAGAAAAATTTTCACTCCAATCATATCGAACCTACTAATTCTTTTTCAAAATTAAACAAAAGCTAGTGAACCTCAAAAACTTACAAATTCCGCAACTCACGTTTCAAAATACTCTTATCCAAGTCAATTCAAACATTCATAGATCATGAGGACTTTCATGGTAGTCAGGGATCAACAACAAGATAAAATTTAAATGAAAAACACTCACAATCAAGCTAATTGAAAGAAAAATAGTGTGTGCATGTTTTGATAAAAAATTCATAATCATTAAAAATGTCAATCGACTATCCATATGCTAGATTCTCGCAACCCTTCTTCACTAGTATATTAGGCGACTGTGACTCGGTCAATAGGAATTAATTGGCTTGTAATGTAAGGTCTAACTCATGGCTACAAACGAAGGATTAAGAATTCAAAAGAGCGAGTAAGCAATAATCAATCAATGAATTCCAACTCCTTTTTATTCTCCATCTAATTCAACTTCGTTATACCACTGACTTCACCACTCTTTTCATCCTTTTCATCATTTTTTTTCAGCTTCACATTCTTTTCCTTTTCTACCTTCTTTTCCTTATTTTTTTCAACACATCATTCCATCATGTGCGCAAATTCAAATTAGGATCCTACAAAACATTCATTCATTACTTACTCCCTCAAGGTAGAAAGTAGTGTATAAGTTATTCATTAGGTAGTGAATGTGGGACCTTGAAAAAAATGCCGAATAGGGATTTTATCACACGTTTGCACGCATGCCATTCGTTTTTCAATTAAGCTCAAACAAGGTACTAAAGATAATTAAATCAGTGGGTAGATTGAAAGGCACAAATGATTTTCAGAAAAAATGTCTAAATCATTCCTAAGTCACAGTTTACCCATATTTCGCCTCAAAGGATGTGCGAACTAGTTCTAGACAAATCTCAATTCACAATTAAATCACATGAATTTCAATCAGTGCAGAAATAGCAGTCATCAACAGTAAACGATGATTTTCAACAAATTTCAGAATTTGTACCCAATGCACTCATTTATTTCGTGAAAGCTCAAAGGGCAACTGAGGATACATTTAATTCAACAAAAATCAAGCCCAAAGATCCAAACAATGCCTCAATCATTTTTATGTTTGTATGTTTCAAAATTTAGATTCAAGCACAAATCACAGAATATATAGGAATTCATTCATCTAATTGGTTCACCAATACAAAATTTTTTTATGTAGGTCAACGATCATGGATTTCAGATACCAAAAAAAAATAACTATTTTCATCATTGGCCATTTTTCCATCTCTTTCTTGATTTCTTGAACTTATACGCAATAACCACTCATATACACATAACAATTCCCAACTTCACAACACAACAACAATGTTCAATTCAAATAAAATCATCCAACCACTGACACAACACCGAAAATCCTAAAAATCCAAAACAACTAATGTAAAACAAGAAAAAACAAAAACAATTTAGCAACAAATTTTCCAAATTTGACACCCCCAAACTAGGTACATTCGTTGTCCTCAATGAATTAACAATAAAGAATAAAGGACATGTACCTCAAACAACGACCTTTAGTGGTCGCCGCCTTCATCACCATTAGCATCATGGGAATGGTCTGAAGTACCAAAATTGGGTGGCCACTGTGGATACGGAGGAAAGAGATTAGCCGAACTAGAAGCATGGGGAAACTGGTGGCTCAAAGCGTCTGTAAAGCCCATCATATAATGCATAAAGACACTAGTCGTTTGCTGAAAAGTCCTGAACTCCTGGCGGTGCTGGCAAAGGTCCTCTTCAATAGAAGATACACAAATGTCCATAGAGGGAGGTGCCACCGGCTGTGGGTCGGAGACGCGTCGGGCTGCTGCTCGAGCATTGAATGGTCGCCTTGATTCTCGTTCTCTCAATTCAGTTTCAGACGGTAGCCGGGAGGAAGGAGCTCATGGTATGGCAGTCGTGGGCTTTAACAATTCTTCTTTAAGGTTGTAATCAACTCCCACTGCTTCACACAAATCGGTAATAAGGGATGACAAGGCAAGCCCCCCACTTGAACGACCAAAAATAGAATTCTGAATCGTCTCCTGGCATATCATCCTAAATTCACAGCCTTCCCCACTACAATGCAGTCTCCCCAACACCTTGAACTCAATGTGTTTAACTTTCAAATTCGCATAAAACTCCCTAACCAAGGGCACCACGGTATCTTGCGGCTGTTTAACAAAACTGTGCCAATGTCTCGCTATTACTTCACGACCCGCATTGCTCATAATGATTCCAGCTGGATCAAATCCAATAGACGTATCAAATCCACGCTCTTGCAGAATGCTCTTAGATAAAAACATTTGATAATTCTCCTCAGCCTTAGCATCCCAAAATCGATGGGCATGAAAGGTAGGAGCAACAGAAGAAGATGCACCATTGACCGCTTAAATCGGTGTGATAAAAATCTACTGACAAACGTACCAGATCAAGTAATAGTAAAGTGGACAAAGGTCCAGATATCGAACCCACAGAGACTGTATATGTATGAGTATATGATTATTCCTACTTAATCTAGACTGACCAATAAAAGTGATGAAATTTTAGATTTATAACTAAAAGAAATTAAATTGCAACTAAAGTTCAATTAAAGATGCAACAAAAATTTTGGATTAACTTCAAATATGAGAAAATTTCGATCAAAGACACACGTAGGTACTTGACAAAACATGTAACATGTAGTCGATTCAGGACTCAGATTTAATCTTAAATTACGAGAATTCTCCTAACTTGTTCAAAGGTCTATTTCTAGAACAATCAAACCTATTCAAATATTGACGGATTAATTTTTCGTAATTCTAATAAAATTCAAATGCATGAAGAATTGTGGGAATTCAGTTTTTCACCCAAACCGCACACTGAAACCGAATTTTATTTCTAGTCGGTTTTACCATGTGTTGATTATTAAAGTGATCAAAATCAATCCCTCCTCTGTCGACTTAGGACCGATTAACTTGCACGCAAACATTTGATCAGGCTATTCACAAGACAAATATAAATCTAACAATCAATAAAATAAAATCAAGTCTGAAAAATCCCAAATAAACATCCATGTTTTCTACATAAATTTGTCCGGCCCAATCACATGGCCTTGATCGAAAAGAAAGAACTACTCAAAGTCTAACATGATTCACAAACAAAGTTTTTAATCCAAAACATCAACCACAAATCAAAAATAAAATAAATAAGAAGAGCAGAATGGAAGATGATGTTCGTAGCCGCCTCTTGCCTTCAAAACCCTCTGTCTCCCCTTAATTTGATGAATAAAGTGTCCAAAGATCCCCAAAAGATAGTATCATTCTCGAGCAAGAATTTTCAAATTTAAAAAGTCTGCACACGCATCTTGCTCGAGCGAGAACAACGTGCGCTCGAGCGAGCGTAGCTCTGTCTCGAAACTTTTCTGACCCGTCTTTCTCGCTTGAGCGAGCAAAATGTGCGCTCGAGCGAGAGTACTTCTGAAAATTTTTTCTTTTGCTTTCAGCCTTGCTCGAGCGAGCAGAACGTGCGCTCGAGCGAGTGTAAATATGGCCCAATCTTCATTTTTTCTGAAATTATCCTACAAAATAAACCAGGAGAAGTATTATGCAGACAAATGCATGAAATATGCTAAAAGTAAATAAAAACAACAACAATAACATATAAATGCATGAAAAACAATAACAAAGTATCACTTAAATATGCTTATAAAACACACTTATCAACCATGCTTCAACGTTTTCTTAGGTACCATAACTCAAACACTTGGCGGACGGAATAACAAGCCAAAATTCAATAAACTTAAAAACGTGCAAACCCTTCAATAAAGAAACTTACCACTCAACTTCCACATAACGCAGCACAATCCAAAAAATTCGTCTATGATGAATCCCGATTGTACGGCTGAGGAAGGGGGAGAAAACAAAGGATTGTTGTAGAATGAGACCGAGAAAGGGATGAGATATAAGATATCGAAAGGAGAGAGAATTTAGGTAATGTAGTGAAGATGATTTTTTTTAAGTGTAAAAGGCAATTTAAAGAGCAAGAAGAAGACGACGACGGATTTTAGGGTTGGAAAGTAAGAAAGAAAGAAGAAAGAGAGAAAATGATCGGTCTTAAAAGAAGAACGAGGTGGGCGCGCATTGGACAGGTGCGGGCGTGCACATGAGACAGGGTTGGATTATTTTTGCGCACAAGGTACGCACGGGCGCCCCTAAAGAGAGGGGCGGGCGTGCACGTGTCTCGGCATTTTGCTCTTGGTATCGTAAGATCCATGCGCGGGCGCGCCCCGGAGTAGAAGCGGGCGGGCACGCACAAACTGTTGTATCCATTTTTTTTTCAGGCCAATTCGCGTGGGTGTGCAGATGAATCTGAGATAGTGCGTACCTGAAAAAACAATGAAGAGATCAAAAGAAAGAAAACGGAAATGTAAATAATTTCATGAAAAACAAGTTTACTAAAAAAACAAAAAAAAAAGAAAAAAAATGAAGAAAACGGAAAGGAAACGATTTTTTTTTTGGGTTGCCTCCCAAAAGCGCAATTTTTTAGCGTCGTTATGCTCGACGTCACGAATCCCATCAATTCGTGGAATAATGAGGAATTGTTAACTCAATCTCCATGTATGACACACTTTCATCTTCACAGAATGCCTTCAGTCGATGTCCATTCACTTTGAAAATTTTATCTGTATCCAAACTCTTAATTTCTACTGCACCATAAGGAAACACGTGTGTAACGATAAATGGACCAATCCATTGAGAACGAAGCTTACCTAGCATGAATTTCAACCGAGAATTAAAAAGCAGTACTTTTTGGCCAACAGTAAATTGCTTCCTCAAGATAGAGTTATCATGAAACAACTTGGTTTTCTCTTTATAAATCCTTGAGTTCTCATAAGCCTTCAAACGTAGTCCCTCTAACTCTTGCAGGTGCAGCTTCCTAGTCTCTCCTGCCTCATCCAAATTCATATCACAGTGTTTCACCGCCCAATATGCTTTTTGCTCAATCTCAACCGGCAGATGACATGCCTTTCTAAACACTAATCTGTAAGGGGACATCCCAATAGGTGTTTTGTATGCGGTCCGGTAGGCCTAAATCGCATAATCCAGATGAACACTCCAATCTTTCCTCCCTGGATTTACCATTTTTGCAAGAATAGACTTGATCTCCCTATTGGAAACTTCTGCTTGACCATTCGTCTACGGATGATAAGCGGTGGCGACTCTGTGATACACTCCATATTTTTTTTAGTAAAGCTTCAACAGTTCTATTGCAAAAATGTGTCCCTTGGTCGCTGATTAATGCTCTAGGGATTCCAAACCTAATGAAAATGTTAGACTTGAGGAAACCTACAACAACTTGCGAATCGTTAGTCCTGGTGGGTTTTGCTTCCACCCACTTCGATACATAATCAACCGCCAACAGTATATAAACATTACTATAGGATGAAGGAAATGGGCTCATGAAATCTATACCCCAAATGTCAAAAATTTCACAAACAATAATGGGAGTTTGGGGCATTTGGTTTCTGTGAGACAAAGAACCATTCTTTGGCACTTCTCACAATTTTTACAAAACAAATAAACATCTTTGAACAAATTTTTCCAGTACAAACCACTATCCAGAATTTTTCTAGCAATTTTTTTCGGTCCAAAATGACCACCACATGCGTAATTATGACAGAAAACCAAAACTGACTTATACTCATTTTGAGGTACACATCTCTTGATCACTTGATCATCACAAAATTTCCATAAATCAGGTTCATCCCACACATAATATTTTGCCTCACATCGAATCTTATCCTTACGAGATTTACTAAGGGACGAGGGAAAAATTTCACTGACCAAATAATTTACTATATCTGCATACCAAGGAATCATACCTTTAACTTGGAATAACTACTCATCAGGAAAAAATTCAGAAATAGGTATGGACTCCTCTTCCTTCACCAATCTTCTCAGGTGATCGGCCACCGAATTCTCGATCCCCTTTCGATCCTTTATCTCGATGTCAAACTCTTGGAGTAGGAGTATCCACCTTATAAATCTCCGTTTTGACTCCTTTTTTGCCAATAGATACTTCAGAGCTGCATGATCAGAATACACCAACACTTTAGAACCAAGTAAATATGATCTGAATTTATCTAAAGCAAAAACAATTGCTAAAAGCTCCTTTTCAATAGTTGTGTAGTTGCACTGTGCAGGGTCCAATGTCTTTGATGCATAATATATGACATGACTCTTCTTATCAATCCGTTGGCCTAGAAAAGCTCCCACTACATAATTACTTGCATCACACATAAGTTCAAAAGGAAAGGTCCAGTCCGGAGGCTTAATTATAGGTGTAGTAGTCATCATGTTCTTGAGTTTGTCAAAAGCCTCCTTGCATTTCTCTCCAAATTCGAAGGGCACGTCCTTTTGAAATAAATTGGACATTGGCAAAGCGATCTTTGAAAATTTCTTAATAAACCTGCGATAAAACCCTGCATGCCCAAGAAAATCTCGAACTTCCTTAACGTTAGTGGGGAATGGTAAGTTTGTGATTAGATCAATTTTTACCTTATCAACTTCTATGCCCCTGGAAGAAACAACATGACCCTACACAATACCTTTAGTCAGCATGAAGTGACATTTTTCATAATTCAAAACCAAGTTGGTTTCCATGAATCTTCTCAAAATCTTGGACAAATGATCCAAGCAATCCTCAAATGAACTCCCATAAACAGTGAAATTGTCCATGAAAACTTCAATGAGATTCTCAATATATTCAGAAAAAATACTTAACATACACCTTTGGAACGTACCTGGAGCATTGCAGAGTCCAAATGGCATGCGTCTGTAAGCAAATGTTCCAAAAAGGAACTTGAAGGTTGTTTTCTCCAGATCTTCCTGGGCAATGAATATCTGGTAGTAACTTGAAAATCCATCGAGAAAAAAAAAAGTTTTTCCAGCTAGCCTTTCCAATGTTTGATCAATAAAAGGTAAGGGAAAGTGATCTTTTCTGGTAGCTAAGTTAAGCCTTCAAAAATTAATAACCATTCGCCAACCATTCTGCACCCATGTTGGTACCAACTCATCTTTTTGATTTCTTATCACAGTAATGCCTGTTTTATTTGGTACAACATGGATCGGGCTCACCCATTTACTATCCGAGATAGGATAGATTATGCCTTAATCTAGGAGCTTGATGATTTCTTTCATTAACACTTCCTTCATTACCGCATTCAGTTTTCTTTGGAATTCTCTTACTGGTTTGGCATCATCCTCCAAAAGAATTCTATGCATGCAAATCGATGGACTAATGCCCTTGATATCAGCTAAAGTCCACCCGATTGCAGTTTTGTGCTCCTTAAGTACTGTGGTCAATCTCTCTTCCTGGTCCTCAGTTAATTTCTTTGAGATGATCACTGGTAAAGTCTCTTCATCACCCAGATATATATTTTAAATGATTTGAAAAACTCTTCAACTCTAGTTTGGGTGCCTGCAAAACAGAAGGTATAATTTTTTATGAGAGAATGGAATTTCAACCCTTGAATTTGTTACCCTTGTTTGATCAATTTCTTTTTCTGAAATTTCATAAGCTTCAGCTAATTCTTCTTCCATGTCCAATTGTGCATACATTTGAAAATTTCAAGTCTCACATTCTTTCTCAAAAACTTCCTACACAATTGAATCAACAACATCAATAGAGCATATAAAATGATTTTCACTTGAGTACTTCATAGCATCAAAAATATTAAATTTTACAGTCTCTCCGTCAAATTCGACGGAGAGGGTACCATCATCAACATCAATCTTTGTCCTAGTTGTCTTCATGAATGACCTCTCCAACAGAATTGGAGGTGAATTCGACATGAAATCCTCTTCCATTCGCAAGATATAGAAATCTGCGGAAAATATCAATTCCTTAACCTGCACCAAAACATCCTCAATAAGCATTTGAACGATCAGCCAATTGAATCACCACTCTAGTTTCTTTCAAAGGACCCAGATTTAGAGCACAATAAATAGAATATGGCATGACATTTATGGATACACCTAAATCTAACATGTCACACTCAATTTTCAAATTCCCAATAACACAAGGCATAGTAAACATACCTGGATCCTTGCACTTATTTGGTAATGACTTTTTTTTTTTTTTTTTTTATCACAGTCGATACATTCTCTCCCACACTCACCTTTTCATCACCTCTTAGTTTCCTCTTATTAGTGCACAAATCCTTCAAAAATTTAACATACCTTGGGATTTGCTTGATTGCATATATCAAGGTTATATTGATTTCCACCTTCCGAAACGTCTCCAACACTTCATTCTCATAGTCAGTATTCTTGGATTTTTCCAATCTAGAAGGAAAAGGAGGAACAAACACATTAGATATACCAGATAAAGGAGATGTGGGCTTTACCTTTGTGTGTTACTCAGATGTGTTTTTAACCTCCTTGTCCATGTCTTTTCCTTCACTAGTCTGCTTAGGTGAGGTCGACTCAATTTCGATCTTCTTTCCACTTCTCAACTGAAAGAGTGGGTGCCCGGTTAGCCAACTTGTGGCTAAAGGGCTTTTATGACTCTATGTATAAATAATCTTTGTTTAATATAATTTATATTCATTAATGACATTTTCTTTATCTTTCTTCATATTGTTATATTGTGATATACTATTGCTGTTTTGATAAAGACCTTGAATATACTATAGTGTAAGTAAGATGAGATAGTGAATAAAGAGAGATCACTATTATGAAACACATCTTATAGTCACTGTATATTCTAAACAGTTCCTAGTCAATTGAGCCGTCCGCAAATAAGGATAAGGATCGCTCGAGATTGAGACTAGCATTTGTGATGCCAAGTACCACGTTTCATTGGTAATGAACATGGAGATGTTCAAAGCATGCAAATGGATATTCATATGATGAATGATCGAACTACCCTATTCGGACTTTCCAAGTGGTTATCACTTATCGAGTGGATAAAGGCCGCGGTTTTGGTTGTACACCATTAGTCCTTATTACTTGAAACATCATTGAGACTTTATATGCTAGTACTGTACTTTGACTCGTTTACCGACTCTATTGGGGTCATCAGGTGTCGGGATTGGGTACAGTTACGACACATATATGAGTCGATGCTTTGTTGTCAAGGATTCACCACATACTTGCGAGTGTGGATATCCTATGCGATCTGAGGAGATATTAGTGTGACAAATCTCTGGCCAGAGTACTCGATGTGATTTAGGTTACTTGGTTTCTTAGTAGCACATGCGATGTCAATATTTGATCTTCAAGATGCATTGCATAGTTATCGAATCTCGAACAACTCTCGATGTACCAATGGTTGTTGATTCGATCGGGATATTTGGATGAAGGGACTGTACTGTACGCTAACCAAAATCTACTGGTTCTTGTAGGCACTATCAGTGATACCTAGGGAATCATGGGGCGATGTTGCTAGACGCTCTTACCATGATTCGATGGGTAAGTCGGAAATTGTTGTTCCGAGTCACAAGGAGTTGTGAGCCCACGGCTAGCTGTATCCCTGAACCATTGAGGGTTACACAAGTAATGGATTACTAAAATCCCGTAGAGATAGTTAAATTTAAAGAGTTAAATTTAATGAAAGAGAAGTTGGACTTCTTAACTAAAGGGAGTGGGATTTCTTAAAATGACATAGGGATGGGCATTTTTGGAAATCACTGAATTCGGATTCAGAAAAATTATCTTGACTCTAAAAGATGCAAAAATGGTTTCTGTGCACATTGGTGAAATCAGTTTATCAATCGGAGTCATGATGAATTTTATATTAATTTCTAGAACAACGAGCTTGCCTTGTTGGGCTTATGTTATGGATTGTGGGCTTTAAGGAGTTAGAGTTCTAATACAATTATAACTTAATCTAGTCTAGAAATAATCTATAAATAGGCAGCAGTGTTCGAAAATTCCATACAATTCAGTCTTGAATTTTCGAAAAACACTGCATAATTATTCAAGAGGATTTTCGAATTCTCTGTCCCTTTTGAGAAAATTCGGCTTGTGATTTTTGTGAAAAATTGCAATCCGAATTAACAGATCAAATCTGTTTATTCTCTACGTAAAACTTTTGATTGATTTCTAGTGCAGTCAATCAGAGGGTTTCTGTTTTTCGTTCGTGGACCTAATTCCGGTGATTGATCGTGACGCTATCGGTTCCCGGGATTTACAAGAAGAGCAGATTAAGTTCTGTTGGTGTCCATAATCTCGCTTCGAGATTTTAAGGTAAAATATTTAATTGTGATTATTTGTTTTACTTACACATATTTAATCGTAAAAGTTTTGATACCCTTGATATGGAATCGTTCCATATAATAAAATAAAATTTTTAAACTTCCGCTGCACCGGGTATCAATTCTTGATTGATCTGAACACGTTTTCCAACATTGGTATCAGAGCCAGGTTGCTCAGATCAAACGATTAAATTGATCGATTGTATAAAATTTTTTAAGCCTCGGTTTTTGAAACAAAACGAATTTTTAAAATTAAAATTTAATGGGCAAATCGGGCAGCGATTGGATCGCTGCCCAGGGCAGCGATCTTGGGCAGCGACGGGCTGCCCTGCTTGGGCCCCCTTTTGGGGCGCGGGCTGCCCGGGATTGTCCCGGGCAGCCCGGAAAAATTAATTTTTAATTTTAATTAAAATTTTAATATTTTGAAATTTTAGTTTTTGGTCCGATCGAAAATTATTTTTGATTGGTTCACGAGGCATCAGATCGAATTGTTCGAGTTCGAAAATTTTAAAATTGATTTTGGATAAATTTGAATTTTTTGAAAATTTAAAAACTTTATCCGTTAAATTAGATTTTATAAAATTAATTATTTTGGTACAATTGATGATAAGATATGATCTTATGAAAGGATAAAATAAAATTTGATTTTATATTTTTAAATATGATGATAAGATATGATCTTATGAAAGGATAAGATAAAATTTGATTTTATCTTTTTAAATATGATGCCATTGCATGTTATCCAATTATTTAATTAATTATTGGATAAAAGGATGATCGATTTCCATGACCAAGTTTGTAGGTGTATGTTAGGTTATTTACATTTGGTTTTATTGTTGTTGGGTTTTATTAATGGGCTTGGTTTATGGCCCAATTTGAATTGTCATTTGTAATAAAAAGTGGGCCTGGTTTATGGCCCGTTCCTACCCTTAAATATGTATCCCCTACTTGTCATCGAAATTTATTGTAAATTTATTAGACTTAGTGGGAGATAAAGATTTGAAGACAAAGGTGGGCCTAGCAGACAATAAAGACCGAAGAAATGTAAATTGGAAGCTCAATGTAATAGGATTGCATTGCATACTTGCATATCACCTAGGATTGGACTTAGACTCGTGATTGGCAACCACGGGTCGATTAGTATTGGAGTCGATCATCCTAAATATAATATATGATATTATTGTTGTATGCATGTTTAGAACTAAATTGCATGAATCTCGCAAGCATACAAATGTTGATTGATGAGACAAATTTTTCAAAATTAAAAATCCCTCATTTTAAATATGATTTAAAATTGATATCAAGATAAACAAAAAGAAATTTAAATATTGTTTAAATGTTCCTACCTTTCATCAACGATCAATGTATGAGATGCTACCCGCGGGCACGGTCCGAATCATATTATTGGGGGGGCCCGTTCGTCGGAAAGCTGTACATTGGATCGACACATGTTGTAAGTTGGGTGAAACTCCCATGGGATTGGCTCATATTATTGGGGGATCCACATGGCGACCGTCCATCACAACTTAATATTGATGGGTTATTTTGACATGTCACAATAAACGGCGTCATATTATTGGGCCCTTATTGGACATGAGGTAAAAATATGGGGGTTACTTTGGAAGTAATTGGGCTCTACCTTTTGAAAATTATGGTTGGCTGATATTATTCGGGACTATGATTTGTCAATTGGACTCCATGTTCCCACTAAGGAAAGGAGTTTTCCGTTTTCACTAGAGGGTAGTGAAATCGTTAAAATAGTGGGAGTGTAATTCATAAAATTAAAATTTGCCATATTTTATGTCATAGTAAATTAATTAAACAATCATCGATTATTGTCTGTTTCATCTCAGTATATCATTATGATGAATCTTCGTAATCCACATGTTTCAATTCTCGAACAAAACAAACTTTCTGGCGCAACTATACGGAATGGTTCAATAAGTTAAGATTGTCCAGAGTTCGGAAAAAGATTTTCTAAGTGTTAGAAAAGGCTTCTCCGAAAACAGCCCCGGCTGATGTAACTGCCGAAAGGTTGGCCGAACTAGAGAAATGGTTGGACCATGATCTCAAGGCCAAATGTTACATGCAAAATTGGACAAGTCTAAACAAGTTTGCCATCACTGCAAGAAACCCGGTTACTAGAAGCGCAACTGCAAAGAATGTATATCGAGTAGTTACGAACTACAAAGGATATATTTTATAAATGTTTCACTTAATACTATTTCTTGGGTATTGGATACCAGATGTAAATCTCATATTTGCAATGAGTTGCAGATGATGACAAGAAGTCGTAAGCTTAGGATGGGTGAGACCCAGTTAAGGCTCGGGAATGGTTCCAGAGTTGAATCCAAAAGCTATGGGAAACATTTGTTTAATTTTGCAAAAACAATTTTAAGCTATATTTTGAGAGAGATGTTTTTATTTGTACCAAGATTTCATTAAAACATTATTTCTTTTTCTATTCTTGATAGAGAAGATATTTCTTGAAAATTTGCGAATGGGATTTGCAATATTTACAAGAATGAATGTTTGATTTGAAATGGACAATTTAAAAACGATCTATATAACTTAAAATTAAAAGACGTTTCAGTTGATTATGTTGATAAACCGGTAACAACAAACAAAAGGAAAATCGATAGTCAAAACCCGGCAAACATTTGGCATGCTAGGCTAGGTCATATTTCCTCAAGGAGGATGAACAAGCTAGTGGGAGAGGGCATGTTTGATATGTCTGATATTAACTCTCTACCTACTTGTGAGTCCTGCCTAAAAGGAAAAATGACTAAATCTCCTTTCAAATGGAAGCCTGAGCGTAGTCAAAATCTGTTGAATTTGATCCATACAGATGTTTGCGGACCATTTAGTATCAGTACTAAATTTGGTCACACCTACTTCATTACCTTTACTTATGATTATTCGAGGTATGAGTATTTATATTTAATGAAATATAAGTCTGAATCATTTGAAAAGTTCAAAGAATTCAAGCCTGAAGTAGAAAACAAATAAGGTAGAAGTATTAAAGCACTTCGATCGGATCGAGGTGGAGAATACTTAAGTACCGAGTTTTTGAACTATCTAAAAGAGAATGTGATTCTCTCTCAGTGGACTCCTTCTATGACACCTCAGCTGAATGGTGTCTCGGAGCGTCGCAATCGAACTTTTTTGGACATGGTTCGATCTATGATGAGCTTCACTGAGCTCCCACCTTCGTTTTGGGACTATGCGCTTGAAACGGCGGTATTGTTGTTGAAAAATGTCCACACTAAAGCAGTAGATAACACTCCATACGAGTTATGGAATGGCAAAGCTCCTAAGTATTCATACTTAAGGATTTGGGGATGTCCTGCTTACGTGAAGCAGACAGTGGGAGATAAGTTGGATAGTCGATCCACCTTATATTATTTTGTAGGATATCCGAAGAATTCAATCGAATATTATTTCTATCATCCTACTGAAACAAAAGTGTTTGTTTCAAGGAATTCCACCTTCATGGAGAAGGAGTTCTTATTAGATAAGAAAGGCAAGATGATGGAACTCGAAGAAATTCGAGAAGAACCCGAGATACAAAATAATGATCCTACACCTCAGGAACCATTAATTGACACGCCTATATCTAGGAGATCCGAGAGGACTTCTAGACCTCCTATTCGATATGGTCTTCTTCTTGAAGGGGATCAAAGTGAACCCGAAATTGGATGTGATCCAAAAAACTTCAAGGAAGCAATTTCTGATGCGGATTCTAATTTATGGCTTGAAGCTATGCGGTCGGAAATAGATTCGATGCATTCGAACCAAGTTTGGTCTTTAGTAGATCCTCCCGATGGAATTGTTCCAATTGGGTGTAAATGGATCTACAAGAGAAAACTTGGGCCTGACGGTAAGGTATTGACCTACAAGGCACGATTGGTGGCAAAAGGTTATACTCAAAGACAAGGAGTTGACTATGATGAAACCTTTTCACTAGTCGCAATGTTCAAGTCCATAAGAATCCTTATTGCCATAGCAGCTTGGTATGACTATGAGATATGGCAAATGGATGTAAAGACTGCATTTCTTAATGGAAACATTAAGGAAGAGATCTATATGATGCAACCTGAGGGATACACATTCATAGGAAGCGAGCATAAGGTATGCAAGCTTCAGAGATCAATCTATGGTCTCAAACAAGCATCAAGAAGTTGGAACCAGAAATTTGATGAAACAATAAAGGATTTTGGTTTCATCAAGAACCCGGAGGAACCATGCGTGTACAAGAAAGTAGTTAAGGATGCGGTAACATTCTTAGTACTTTATGTTGATGACATCCTACTCATTGGGAATGACGTAGGGATGTTGCAGTCAACAAAGATATGGTTATCAGGTAGATTCTCGATGAAGGACTTAGGTGAGGAATCTTATATTCTAGGAATACAGATCTATAGAGATATATCTAAAAGAATGATAGGACTCACTCAATCAACCTACATCGATACCATATTGAAAAGGTTTTCAATGGATGGGTCCAAGAGAGGACATCTGCCTATGTGTCATGGAGTTTCTCTATCCAAGTCTATGTGTCCCAAGACTGATGAAGAGATAGAGAAGATGACACACATACCATATGCGTCAGCCATTGGTAGTATCATGTATGGGATGATATCTACCAGACCGGATGTGGCCTATGCTCTGAGCGTCACGAGCAGATATCAAGCCAATCCCGGTCAAATGCATTGGAAAGCCGTGAAGGATATTCTTAAGTACTTGCGAAGGACTAAGAATTTATTCATGGCTTATGGAGGGAGAGAATTGAAGTTGGAAGGCTATACTGACTCTAGCTTCCAATGTGACGTGAATGACTCGAATTCAACCTCTGGATTTGTATTCGTGCTCAATGACGGTGCTGTCTCTTGGAAAAGTTCCAAGCAGGACACCACAGCGGATTCCACCACTGAGGCAAAATACATTGCAGCATCAGCTGCGGCTAAAGAGGCGGTTTGGATAAGGAAATTCATCCAAGAGTTGGGTGTAATTCTTGAAGCTGTTGGTTCAGTCCCGGTGTACTGTGACAACACGGGTGCCATTGCTCAGGCAAAGGAACCAAGGTCTCATCAGAAGTCCAAACACGTACTAAGAAAATACCACATCATCCGGGAGATCGTGGAAAGAGGAGACATCACTGTCGAAAGAGTGGCCTCACAGACAATATCGCTGATCCACTTACTAATCCCTTGCCAGGACCATTGTTTGACAAACATCGCGAAGCAATGGGATTACGTAGTATGACTAGTTGGCTTTAGGGCAAGTGGGAGATTGAAAGAGTGGGTGCCCGGTTAGCCAACTTGTGGCTAAAGGGCTTTTATGACTCTATGTATAAACAATCTTTGTTTAATATAATTTATATTCATTAATGGCATTTTCTTTATCTTTCTTCATATTGTTATATTGTGATATACTATTGCTGTTTTGATAAAGACCTTGAATATACTATAGTGTAAGTAAGATGAGATAGGGAATAAAGAGAGATCACTATTATGAAACACATCTTATAGTCACTGTATATTCTAAACATTTCCTAGTCAATTGAGCCGTCCGCAAATAAGGATAAGGATCGCTCGAGATTGAGACTAGCATTTGTGATGCCAAGTACCACGTTTCATTGGTAATGAACATGGAGATGTTCAAAGAATGCAAATGGATATTCATATGATGAATGATCGAACTACCCTATTTGGACTTTCCAAGTGGTTATCACTTATCTAGTGGATAAAGCTCGCGATTTTGGTTGTACACCATTAGTCCTTATTACTTGAAACATCATTGAGACTTTATATGCTAGTACTGTACTTTGACTCATTTACCGACTCTATTGGGGTCATCAGGTGTCGGGATTGGGTACAGTTATGACACATATAGGAGTCGATTCTTTGTTGTCAAGGATTCATCACATACTTGCGAGTGTGGATATCCTATGCGATCTGAGGAGATATTAGTGTGACAAATCTCTGGCCAGAGTACTCGATGTGATTTAGGTTACTTGGTTTCCTAGTAGCACATGCGATGTCACTATTTGATCTTCAAGATGCATTTCATAGTTATCGAATCTCGAACAACTCTCGATGTACCAATGGTTGTTGATTCGATCGGGATATTTGGATGAAGGGACTGTACTATACACTAACCAAAATCTACTGGTTCTTGCAGGCACTATCAGTGATACCTAGGGAATCATGGGGCGATGTTGCTAGACGCTCTTACCATGATTCGATGGGTAAGTCGGAAATTGTTGTTTCGAGTCACAAGGAGTTGTGAGCCCACGGCTAGCTGTATCCCTGAACCATTGAGGGTTACACAAGTAATGGATTACTAAAACCCCGTAGATATAGTTAAATTTAAAGAGTTAAATTTAATGAAAGAGAAGTTGGACTTCTTAACTAAAGAGAGTGGGATTTCCTAAAATGACATAGGGATGGGCATTTTTGGAAATCACTGAATTCGGATTCAGAAAAATTATCTTGACTCTAAAAGATGCAGAAATGGTTTCTGTGCACATTGCTGAAATCAGTTTATCAATCGGAGTCACGATGAATTTTATATTAATTTCTAGAACAACGGGCTTGCCTTGTTGGGCTTAAGTTATGGATTGTGGCTTTAAGGAGTTAGAGTCCTAATACAATTATAACTTAATCTAGTCTAGAAATTATCTATAAATAGGCAGCAGTGTTCGAAAATTCCATACAATTCAGTCTTGAATTTTCGAAAAACACTGCATAATTATTCAAGAGGATTTTCGAATTCTCTGTCCCTTTTGAGAAAATTCGGCTTGTGATTTTTGTGAAAAATTGCAATCCGAATTAACAGACTAAATCTGTTTATTCTCTACGTAAAACTTCTGATTGATTTCTAGTACAGTCAATCAGAGGGTTTCTATTTTTCGTTCGTGGACCTAATTCCGGTGATTGATCGTGACGCCATCGGTTCCCGGGATTTACAAGAAGAGCAGATTAAGTTCTGTTGGTGTCCATAATCTCACTTCGATATTTTAAGGTAAAATATTTAATTGTGATTATTTGTTTTACTTACACATATTTAATCGTAAAAGTTTTGATACCCTTGATATGGAATCGTTCCATATAATAAAATAAAATTTTTAAACTTCCGCTGCAACGGGTATCAATTCTTGATTGATCTGAACACGTTTTCCTACATCAACACCATTGCACTTGCATTTTCTCTTGGATTTAATATCGTTTGTGATGGTAGTTTTCCAGAATTTTGAGGTAGTTTTCAAGAATTTTTAGTCTCCAAATTGCTGACTGCAGTAGTTAACTGGGTTATCTGATTTCCTAGATTTTGAATGCTAACCCTCGTTTCCTGTTGAAATTTTTGAGTGTTAGTTGCAAGGGTGTAGTGACCCAACCCGAATCAACTACTAATCAGAGTTACAATAAAAGCGCATGCAATTTAAAACTTAAAGCGTAAAGAGCGGATAATTAAAATACAACAAATCCAATCGGCAGACTACAACCGATGATAACAATCGTGTATAAATATTATTATACAACCAAATCGAAGGTTCAGGGTAAACAAATCCCTACCCTCTACAATCTCGCACTCTCCCAAGCTCAATCCTGCTGAGAGCCGCCTGGACCGTCCAGCCTCAAACTTGCCCCGCCACAAGGTACACCACAATACCCAAACACAGGGGCGTGAGGTAGAACGCTCAATACAAAGCAATGATATAAATACAAATATGCGCACACAATATGATTTAAAACTCAAGTGAAAATACTTTCTCATGGCACCGGGAATATACAATACCGGCTAGAGAGCGACTCCGCGGGGTACTCGTATATTCCATATCAGGGCTGAGCCAACCCCATCCTGACCCGAATCCAAAACAGGATACAAGTCCCATATGGAAACTGTCATACCTGACTTGAGTCCAAAATGAGATCATTGTTCCCTATGGAGACTATCAATGACTCACATCTCTCAAGATGCAGTCACACGTAAAATCGTGCATGTGCTAAGGCGGTAAAACATGCTAAAACATGATAAGACATATAACATATACTCATGCAACATACATGCAAATATATCATGCCGGCTATCTCGGTTAGTACTTACGTACCTCTAACACTGCTGGTTAAAACCTAGCTCCACTAGCATATACTCCAAGCCTATTAGTCCAGTCTACTGCTACTACAATGCAAATATCCATGCATCAACAATAAAGCTCTAAAAGCCTTAACTAAGCTAATGCATACTCCTAAATAGTTTTAGGATGCCAAAGCTATACCTGCGTCCGTCGTTAGCCCTTTGTTGTCGATAGCCTCAAAACTAGGCCACAGCTCCGCGACGACGCCTAGATCACTAAGCCACTTCCGGATTTCCCGTAGGACACCTAGATCTCCCTAGATCTGAGTTAGAAGGCCTAGGAATTGAGAGAGAAGAGAGGAAATGAGCGAGTCACAAATGAACTTCGGCTCCTCTATTTATAGACGAAGTTCGGGCCGTCCGAACTAGGATTCGGGCCCTCCGAACTGGTTCGAATCATCCGATCATGACTTCAGATTTTTCGAACACGATCGGATCGTCCGATCCTAACTTCGGGTCCTCCGAAGTCCCATCAGTGACGTCAGCCATGACGTAACCTTGCTGACGTAATTGATGACATAAGCCCTAACCCTGTTCGAGTCCTCCGATTCCATCGACGGAGCCTCCGATCCTCTTCGGATCGTCCGAACTCCTCTTCGGATCGTCCGAACTCCTCGGGCCTCCGATCCTGACTCCGATCACGTTCGGGTCCTCCGAACACCAGTTCGGAGCGTCCGAACCTCCCGAGCCATGCCCACCATTTTCGAGTGTCCTGGATCTATTTTCGAACTCCATTAATCCATTTGGAATTTCTTTAATCATGTTTTATTAAATTTGAACATGATCACTTGATTAATTACCTATTAATCATTAATTTTGGATACGGGTTACTACATTCTCCCCCACTTAAGAAATTTCGTCCTCGAAATTAAAGTCAGAGGAAAAGTACAGGATTCAACACGAATAATCTTTATTACAACTGAACAAGTACAACTCGATACAAAGAAGTACAAAATCTCAAAATAATTCGGGGTGCTCGGCTAACATCTGACTCTCCAACTCCCAAGTGGCTTCCTTTGTACCTCTGCGCTGCCACTGTACCATCACCAACGGTATACGCTTGTTACGAAGTACCTTGTCCTTCCTGTCTAGAATCCGCAGGGGTTTCTCCACATATGATAGATCCTGATCTACCTTTACCTCGGTCGGATGCAAAATATGCGACTCGTCCGCCATGTACTGCCTCAACAAGGACACGTGGAACACATCGTGAATCTCCGAAAGATCGGGTGGCAAGGCCAGACGATAAGCCACATCCCCAACCTTCTCGAGAATCTCGAAAGGACCAATAAATCTCGGTGTCAGCTTACCCTTACGACCAAATCTCATCACCTTCCGGAAAGGTGACACATGCAAGAACACATGCTCTCCCACCTCGAAGTGTAACGGTCTCCGGTGAGTGTTTGCGTAGCTAGCTTGTTGATCCTGGGCCGCCTTAATCCTACGTTGGATCAACTCCACTGCATTAGTCATCTGCTGAATCATCTGAGGACCCTCAACCTGATGCTCGCCAACCTCGTCCTAAAACAAAGGTGTACGACAACGACATCCGTAAAGAGCCTCAAATGGTGCCATGCCAATGCTGCGATGGAAACTATTATTATAAGCGAACTCCACCAAGGGTAAATGATCATGCCACGCTGGGCCAAAATCCATCACCGCCGCGCGAAGAATATCCTCTAAAGTGCGAATAGTATGCTCGGATTGTCCATCCGTCTCTGGATGATAAGCCGCACTCAGGCTCAAAGTAGTACCAAGGGCTCGCTGGAAACTACCCCAAAATCTCGAGGTGAATCTCGGATCTCTATCGCTGACAATGCTCAATGAAATCCCATGCAATAGAACAATCTCCCACATATACAATTGCGCCATCCAATCAAAGGTATAATCGCGGTTATAGGGAAGAAAATGCGCTGACTTCGACAACCGGTCCACGACAACCCAAATAGCATCACAATTCCTGGAAGACATAGGCAAGTGGGTGACAAAGTCCATCGTCACATGCTCCCACTTCCACTCAGGAATCTCTAAGCTGTGAAGTAACCCTCCGGGTCGTCTAAACTCTGCCTTGACCTGCTGACACACAAGGCATCGGGACATGAATTGATAAACGCTGCGCTTCATCCCTTTCCACCAAAATCGAGTGCGAATATCCTTATACATGTTCATGCTGCCTGGATGTACAGAGAATCGACTGCGGTGAGCTTGCGATAGGATCTCATCCCTCAAAGCAGAATCCTTGGGTACCACAACTCGACCTGAAAGACACAACAGACCGTCTCCCTGCAGATGAAGACCAGCAATACTATCACCCTCAGCCAAACGGGCCAACTTCTGCTTCTTCAGATCAGAACTCTGAGCTTCATAGATTTGTCGATACAACTCTGGATCTGCAAGCACAGAAGAAACACGAATTCCTTGCTGTTCTTTATTATGACGGAATGTGAATCCCAAAGAACAACACTCCTCCACTGCCTTCGAAACTGAACTGGTACGAAGGTAACTCACATAGACCTTGCGACTAAGCGCATCAGCAACGGGGTTAGAGGAACCTAGATGGTACTTGATCTCACAGTCATAATCTTTCAACAGATCCATCCAATGACACTGCCGCATGTTCAACTCAGCTTGAGTGAATAGATACTTCAAACTCTTATGATCGGTGAAGATCTCAAATCGTTCTCCATACAAATAGTGACGCCATATCTTCAAGGCAAAGACAATGGCTGCAAGCTCTAGATCATGAACGGGATAGTTCTCCTCGTGAGTCTTCAACTGTCTAGAAGCATAAGCAATCACGTGACCATTCTGAGTCAACACACACCCCAAACCCTGAAGAGAAGCATCAGTGAAGACTAGAAAACCACCTGATCCAGACGACAAAGCAAGAACTGGAGATGTCGTAAAATGACGTCTCAACTCACGAAAACTATCTTCACAAGCATCAGACCACACGAAAGAAACATCCTTCTTCGTCAACTGAGTCAAAGGCTTAGCTATCTGATAGAAGTTCTCCACAAAACGTCGGTAGTATCCTGCTAAACCAAGGAAACTACGAATCTCAGAAGCTGTAGTCGGACGCGACCAATTCAGAATAGCCTCTTTCTTGCTAGGGTCAACAGATACGCCCTCATGAGAAATGACATGACCAAGGAACACAACTCGGTCAATCCAGAAGTCACACTTACTCAACTTTGCGTACAACTGTCTCTCCCTCAAGACCTGCCGTACAGTGTAGAGATGATAGGCATGCTCATCCATGCTGCAAGAATACACCAAAATGTCATCGATGAACACCACCATGAACTTATCCAGAAAGTCGCGGAAAACTCTGTTCATCAGATCCATAAAAATAGCTGGAGCATTTGTCAGACCAAACGGAATCACTAGAAACTCATATTGTCCATACCGTGTACGAAATGCTGTCTTAGAAACATCCTCCTGCCGAACTCGCAATTGATGATACCCAGAACGAAGATCAATATTCGAATAGACAGAAGTACCCTGCAACTGATCAAAGAGATCATCTATCCGCAGAAGAGGATACTTATTCTTCACTGTCACCTGATTCAACTGACGGTAGTCTATACACAACCGCGTTGAACCATCCTTCTTCTTGACAAACAGCACTGGGGCTCCCCACGGCGAAACACTAGGTCGAATGTAACCCTTATCAAGAAGATCTTGCAATTGATTCTGCAGCTCTTTCATCTCTGATGGCGCTAAATGATAAGGAGTTCTGGAAATCGGTGCAGTCCCTGGCAGTAACTCGATGCCAAACTCAATCTCCCTCACTGGTGGCAAACCTGGAATCTCCTCCGGAAATACATCTGGAAAGTCACGAACCACTGGTATCTCTTGGATATCTGGCTCTCCCAAGGATGTTTCAATGGCATAGATAAGGTAGCCTTCCCCGCCAGACTCTAAAGGACGCCGGGCCTTCAGAGCAGAAACTACTGGCATATTTGAATTATGAAAGATTGATCCGTCAATATTTGAATAGGTTTAATTGTTTTAGATATAGAACTTTAAACAAATTATGAGTATTCAGTGTAATTTAAGATTTAATCTGAGTCCTTGTTGGAAAACGGTGTTCAGATCAATTGAATCGATACCCGGTGCAGCGGAAGTTTAAAAATTTTATTTTTCTTTGATATGAAACAATTTCATATCATGGGTATCAAAACGTTTAAAGATTAAATCACACAAGTAAAATAAATAATAATTAATTAAATATTTTACCTCCAATCTCGAAGCGAGATTATGGACACCAACAGAATTTAAGCTGCTCTTCTTGTATATCCCGGGAACCGATGGCGTCACGATCAATCACCAGAATAAGGTCCACGAACAGAAAACAGAAACCCTCTGATTGACTGCACTAGAAATCAATCAGAAGTTTTGCGTAGAGAATAAACAGATATGATCTGTTAATTCAGAATTGTAATTTTTCACAAAAATCACAAGTCTGAATTTTCTCCGGGATGGACAAGGATTTCGAAAAACCCTTAGAATATTTATATTGTAATTTCGAAAATTTTAAGACACAAAGTGTTTGATTTTCGAACCCAACACCTCTATTTATAGATAATTTCTAGTTATAATTGTATCAGGACTCTAACTCCTTAAAGCCCACAATCCATAACTTAAGCCCAACAAGCCAAGCCCGTTGTTATAGAAATTAATATAAAATTCATCGTGATTCCGATTGATAAACTGATTTCACCAATGTGCACAAAAACCATTTCTGCATCTTTTAGAGTCAAGATAATTTTTCTGAATCCGAATTCAGTGATTTCCAAAAATGCCCATCACTATGTCATTTTAGGAAATTCCACTCCCTTTAGTTGAGAAATCCAATTTCTCTTTCATTAAATTTAACTCTTTCAATTTAACTATCTCTACGGGGTTTTAGTAATCCATTACTTGTGTAACCCTCAATGGTTCAGGAATACAGCTAGCCGTGGGCTCACAACTCCTTGTGACTCGGAACAACAATTTCCGACTTACCCAACGAATCATGGTAAGAGCATCTAGCAACATCGTCCCATGATTCCCTAGGTATTACTGATAGTGCCTGCAAGAACCAGTAGATTTTGGTTAGCGTACAGTACGGTCCCTTCAACCAAATATCCCGATCGAATCAACAACCATTGGTGCATCGAGAGTCGTTCGAGATTCGATAACTATGCACAACATCTTGGAGATCTATTAGTGAAATCGCATGTGTTACTAGGATAACCATTAACCTAAAACACATCATGTACTCTGGCCAGAGATTCTTCACACTAATATCTCCTCAGATTGCATAGGATATCCACACTCGCAAGTATGTGGTGAATCCTTGACAACAAAGCATCGACTCCTATATGCATCGTAACTGTACCCAATCCCGACACCTGATGACCCCCATAGAGTCGGTAAACGAGTCAAAGCACAGTACTAGCATATAGAGTCTCAATGATGTTTCAAGTAATAAGGACTAATGGTGTACAACAAAAAACGCGGACTTTATCCACTCGATAAGTGATAACCACTTGGAAAGTCCGAATAGGGTAGTTCGATCATTCATCATATGAATATCCATTTGCATGCTTCGAACATCTCTATGTTCCCTACCAATGAAACGTGGTACTCTGCATCGCAAATGCTAGTCTCAAACTCGAGCGATCCTTATCCTTATTTTCGGACGGCTCAATCGACTAGGAACTGTTTAGAATATACAGTGACTATAAGATGTGTTTCATGATAGTCATCCCCATGTACTACCACATCTTACATACACTATAGTATATTCAAGGTCTTTATCAAAACAACAATAGTATATCACAATATAACAATATGAAGAAAGATAAAGTCATTGCCATTAATAAAATGTAAATTATATTAAACAAAGATTGTTTACACAAAGAGTCATAAAAGCCCTTAGCCACAAGTTGGCTATCCGGGAACCCACTCTTTCAATCTCCCACTTGCCCTAAAGCCAACTAGTCATATTACGTAATCCCATTGCTTCGCGATGATTGTCAAACAATGGTCCTGGCAAGGGCTTCGTAAGCGGATCAGCGATATTGTCTGCAGAGGCCACTCTCTCGACTGTAATGTCTCCTCTTTCCACGATCTCCCGGATGATGTGGTATTTCCTCAGTATGTGTTTGGATCTTTGATGAGACCTTGGTTCCTTTGCCTGAGCAACGGCACCAGTGTTGTCGCAGTACACCGGGACTGGACCAACAGATTCTGGAATCACACCCAACTCTTGGATGAATTTCCTCATCCAAACCGCCTCTTTAGCAGCAGCTGATGCTGCAATGTATTCTGCCTCAGTGGTGGAATCCGCTGTGGTGTCTTGCTTGGAACTCTTCCATGAGACAGCACCGCCATTGAGCACGAATACAAATCCAGAGGTTGATTTCGAGTCATCCACGTCACTTTGGAAGCTAGAGTCGGTGTAGCCTTCCAACTTCAATTCTCTTCCACCATAAACCATGAATATATTCTTAGTTCTTCTCAAGTACTTAAGAATATCCTTCACGGCTTTCCAATGCATTTGACCTGGATTGGCTTGATATCTGCTCGTGACGCTCAGAGCATAGGCCACATCCGGTCTAGTAGATATCATCCCATACATGATACTACCTATGGCTGACGCATATGGTATATGTGTCATTTTTTCTATCTCTTCGTCAGTCTTGGGACACATAGACTTGGATAGAGAAATTCCATGACACATAGGTAGATGTCCTCTCTTGGACTCAACCATTGAAAACCTTTTCAATATAGTGTCGATGTAGGTTGCTTGAGTGAGTCCTATCATTCTCTTAGATCTATCTCTATAGATCTGTATCCCTAGAATATAGGATGCCTCACCCAAATCCTTCATCGAGAATCTACCTGATAACCATATCTTTGTTGACTGCAACATCCCTACGTCATTCCCAATGAGTAGGATGTCATCAACATAAAGTACTAAGAATGTTACCGCATCCTTAACTACTTTCTTGTACACGCATGGTTCCTCCGGGTTCTTGATGAAACCAAAATCCTTTATTGTTTCATCAAATTTCTGGTTCCAACTTCTTGATGCTTGTTTTAGACCATAAATTGATCTCTGAAGCTTGCATACCTTATGCTCGCTTCCCATGGAGGTGAATCCTTCAGGCTGCATCATATAGATTTCATCCTTAATGTTTCCATTAAGAAATTCAGTCTTCACATCCATTTGCCATATCTCATAGTCATACCATGCTACTATGGCAATTAGGATTCTTATGGACTTGAACATTGCGACTGGTGGAAAGGTTTCATCATAGTCAACTCCTAGTCTTTGAGTATAACCTTTTGCAACCAATCGTGCCTTATAGGTCAACACCTTGCCATCAGGCCCAAGTTTTCTTTTGTACATCCATTTACATCCTATTGGAACAATTCCATCAGGAGGATCTACTAAAGACCAAACTTGGTTTGAATGCATCGAGTCTATTTCCGACTACATTGCTTCAAGCCATAAATTAGAATCCGCATCAGAAATTGCTTCCTTGAAGTTTCTTGGATCATATCCAATATCGGGTTCACTTTGATCCCATTCAAGAAGAAGACCATATCTAACAGGAGGCCTAGAAGTCCTCTCGGATCTTCTAGCAATAGGCGTGTCTTGTGATGATTCTTGAGGTATAGGATCGTTAATTTGTATTTCAGGTTCTTCTCGAATTTCTTCGAGTTCCATCATCTTGCCTTTCTTATCCAATAAGAATTCCTTCTCCAAGAATGTGGCATTCCTTAAAACAAACACCTTTGTTTCAGCAGGATGATAGAAATAATATCCGATTGAATTCTTCGGATACCCCACAAAATAACATAAGATGGATCGACTATCCAACTTATCTCCCACTGTCTGCTTCACGTAAGCAGGACATCCCCAAATCCTCAAGTACGAATACTTAGGAGCTTTGCCATTCCATAACTCGTATGGTGTTTTATCTACTGCTTTAGTGTGAACGTTGTTCAACAACAAAACCGCCGTTTCAAGCGCGTAGCCCCAAAATGATGGTGGGAGCTCAGTGAAGCTCATCATGGATCGAACCATGTCCAACAAGGTTCTATTACGACGCTCCAAAACACCATTCAGCTGTGGTGTCATAGGAAGAGTCCACTGAGAGAGAATCCCATTCTCTTTTAGATAGTCCAAAAACTCGGCACTTAAGTATTCTCCACCACGATCCGATCGAAGTGCCTTAATACTTTTGCCTAGTTTGTTTTCTACTTCAGCCTTGAATTCTTTGAACTTTTCAAATGCTTCAGACTTATATTTCATTAAATATAAATACCCATACCTTGAATAATCATCAGTAAAGGTAATGAAGTAGGTGTGGCCAAATTGAGTACCAATTCTAAATGGACCACAAACATCTGTATGGATCAAATCCAACAGATTTTGACTACGCTCAGGTTTCCCCTTGAATGGAGATTTAGTCATTTTTCCTTTCAGGCAGGATTCACAAGTAGGTAGAGAGTTAATATCAGACATATCAAACATGCCCTCTCCCACTAACTTGTTCATCCTCCTTGAGGAAATATGACCTAGCCTAGCATGCCAAAGATTTGCCGGGTTTTGACTATCGTTTTTCCTTTTATTTGTTGTTACCGGTTTATCGACATAATTCATTGAAACGTCTTTTAATTTTAAGTTATATAGATCGTTTTCAAGTTGTCCATTTCCAATCAAACATTCATTCTTGTAAATATTGCAAATCCCATTCACAAAATTGCAAGAATAACCATCTCTATCAAGCATAGAAATAGAAATAATGTTTTTGACCAAATCCGGAACATACAAAACATCTCTCAAAAATAACTTAAAATTGTTTTGCAAAATTAAATAAATGTCTCCTATCTCTTTGGCTTCGACTCTTGAACCATTCTCGAGTCTCAGTTGGGTCTCACCCATCCTTAGCTTACGACTTCTTGTCATCACCTGCAAATCATTGCAAATGTGAGATCCACATCCGGTATCCAATACCCAAGAAGAAGTATTAAGAGAAACATTTATTTCAACGTAAAACATACCCTTTTCAGTTCGCAACTGATCGAGGTATTCCTTGCAGTTAAGTTTCCAATGACCGGGCTTCTTGCAGTAATGGCAAACGTTTTCATCCTTCTTCTCATATGAAACCTTGGACTTCCCCTTCTTATTCGGTACACTCTTCTTGGGCGGGGCATAACGCTTCTTACCCTTTCCAATTGGCCCCTTCTTCGAGTTAGAAGAGGACCCAACCAAGAGTACCGGTTTATCCTTCTTTAGTGTGGCTTCATATGTGACAAGCATATTGACCATCTTTTCAAGGGTGGCCTCTATCTTGTTCATGTTGAAGTTCACCACAAAACCGTCATACGATGAAGAAAGTGAAAGGAGTAACAAGTCCGAGCTGATTTCATGCTCCAAAGTTAAGTCGAGTGTTACCAACTTTTCAATGAGCCCAATCATGCGCACCTCATGCTCACGAACAGAAGTCCCCTCTCGCATGCGGCTTGTCATGAGCTCTCTGACAGTGGCATACCTCTTCGACCTTGACTGAGCTCCAAATAGCTCCTTGAGTGCTTTGTGAATGTCAGCAGCATTCACGGCATCCTCAAATCGCCTCTGGAGTTCATCAGACATCGAAGCCTGCATGTAGCATTTGGCCTTGATATCATGGTCCCATCATAAATCAAGTTTGGCCAACTCTTCCGGACTTGTATTAGCCGGGGCTTCCTTCGGGGGCAGCTTCTCTAACACGTAGAAAGTCTTTTCCGAAGTGAGAATAATCTTTAACTTACGGAACCATTCCGTATAGTTTGCGCCAGTGAGTTTGTTTTGTTCGAGAATTGCAAATAGTGGATTACTCATTGTAACGATATACTGAAAAGGAAACAGACAATAATCAGTGATTGTTTAATTAATTTACTAAGACATAAAATATGGCGAATTTTAATTTTATGAATTACACTCCCACTATTTTAACGATTTCACCACCCTCTAGTGAAAACGGGAAACTTTTTCCTTAGTGAGAACATGGAGTCCAATTGACAAATCATAGTCACGAATAATATCAGCCAACCATAATTTTCAAAAGGTAGAGCCCAATTACTTCCAAAGTAACCCCCATGTATTTACCTCATGTCCAATAAGGGCCCAATAATATGACGCCGTTTATTGTGACATGTCAAGATGACCCATCAATATTAAGTTGTGATGGACGGTCGCCATGTGGATCCCCCAATAATATGAGCCGATCCCATGGGAGTTCCACCCAACTTACAACATTTGTCGATCCAATGTACATCTTTCCGACGAACGGGCCCCCCCAATAATATGAGCCGGACCATATCCGCGGGTAGCATCTCATACATTGATCGTTGATGGAAGGTAGGAAAATTTAAACAATATTTAAATTCCCTTTTATTAATCTTGATATAAATTTTAAATCATATTTAAAATGAGGGATTTTTAATTTTGAAAATTTGTCTCATCATTCATTTTTATGTATGCTTGCGGGATTCATACAATTTGTTCTAAATATGCATACATCAATAATATCATATATTATTTAAGGATGATCGATCCCATTATCTATTCGACCCGTGGTTGCCAATCACGAGTCTAAGTCCAATCCTAGGTAATATGCAGGTATGCAATGCAATCCTATTACATTGAGCTTCCAATTTACATTTCTTCAGTCTTCATTGTCTGCTGGGCCCACCATTTCTTCAAATCTTTGTCTCCCACTAAGTCTAATAAATTTACAATAAATTTCGATGACAAATATGGGATACATTTGTAGGGGTGGGAACGGGCCATAAACCAGTCCCACTTTTATTAAATATGACAATCATATTGGGCTATAAACCAAGCCCATTAATAAACACCAACAACAATAAGACAAATGTAAATTCCTAACATACACCTACAAAATTGGTTATGGCAATCGATCATCCCATTATCCAATTTTAAATTCAAAATTTAAATCATTGGATAAACATGTTGTGGCATCATAATTTAAAAGATAAAATCATATTTTATCTTATCCATCCATAAGATCACATCTTATCATCAATTGTACCAAAATAATAAATTTTCAAAATTCAATTTAACGGATAAAATATTTAAATTTTCCAAAAATTCAAATTTATCCAAAAATCAATTTTAAAAATTTCGGACTCGAACAATTCGATCCGATGCCTCGTGATCTTATCAAAAACATTTTTCGATCGGATCAAACACTAGAATTTCAAAAATTCCAAATTTTCAAAAATCAATTTTTAATTTTTTCGGGCTGCCAGGGACAATCCCGGGCAGCCCGTGCCCTGACCGGGCGCGGGCTGGGCAGCCCGCCGCTGCCCATTGGATCGCTGCCCTTTTTCTTGCCCGTCAGAAAAATAAAATTTTTGATTTTTTAAAAATATGTTTTGTTTCAAAAACCCGAGGCCAAAATTTTTTGTACAATCGATTAATTTAATCGTTTGATCTGAGCAACCTGGCTCTGATACCACTGTTGGAAAACGGTGTTCAGATCAATTGAATCGATACCCGGTGCAGCGGAAGTTTAAAAATTTTATTTTTCTTTGATATGAAACAATTTCATATCATGGGTATCAAAACGTTTAACGATTAAATCACACAAGTAAAATAAATAATAATTAATTAAATATTTTACCTCCAATCTCGAAGCGAGATTATGGACACCAACAGAATTTAATCTGCTCTTCTTGTATATCCCGGGAACCTATGGCGTCACGATCAATCACTGGAATAAGGTCCACGAACAGAAAACAGAAACCCTCTGATTGACTGCACTAGAAATCAATCAGAAGTTTTGCGTAGAGAATAAACAGATATGATCTGTTAATTCAGAATTGTAATTTTTCACAAAAATCACAAGTCTGAATTTTCTCCGGGAGGGACAAGGATTTCGAAAAACCCTTAGAATATTTATATTGTAATTTCGAAAATTATAAGACACAAAGTGTTTGATTTTCGAACCCAACACCTCTATTTATAGATAATTTCTAGTTATAATTGTATCAGGACTCTAACTCCTTAAAGCCCACAATCCATAACTTAAGCCCAACAAGCCAAGCCCGTTGTTATAGAAATTAATATAAAATTCATCGTGATTCCGATTGATAAACTGATTTCACCAATGTGCACAGAAACCATTTCTGCATCTTTTAGAGTCAAGATAATTTTTCTGAATCCGAATTCAGTGATTTCCAAAAATGCCCATCACTATGTCATTTTAGGAAATTCCACTCCCTTTAGTTGAGAAATCCAATTTCTCTTTCATTAAATTTAACTCTTTAAATTTAACTATCTCTACGGGGTTTTAGTAATCCATTACTTGTGTAACCCTCAATGGTTCAGGAATACAGCTAGCCGTGGGCTCACAACTCCTTGTGACTCGGAACAACAATTTTCGACTTACCCAACGAATCATGGTAAGAGCGTCTAGCAACATCGCCCCACGATTCCCTAGGTATTACTGATAGTGCCTGCAAGAACCAGTAGATTTTGGTTAGCGTACAGTACGGTCCCTTCAACCAAATATCCCGATCGAATCAACAACCATTGGTGCATCGAGAGTCGTTCGAGATTCGATAACTATGCACAACATCTTGGAGATCTATTAGTGACATCGCATGTGTTACTAGGATAACCATTAACCTAAAACACATCATGTACTCTGGCCAGAGATTCGTCACACTAATATCTCCTAAGATTGCATAGGATATCCACACTCGCAAGTATGTGGTGAATCCTTGACAAAAAAGCATCGACTCCTATATGCGTCGTAACTGTACCCAATCCCGACACCTGATGACCCCCATAGAGTCGGTAAACGAGTCAAAGCACTGTACTAGCATATAGAGTCTCAATGATGTTTCAAGTAATAAGGACTAATGGTGTACAACCAAAAACGCGGACTTTATCCACTCGATAAGTGATAACCACTTGAAAAGTCCGAATAGGGTAGTTCGATCATTCATCATATGAATATCCATTTGCATGCTTCGAACATCTCTATGTTCCCTACCAATGAAACGTGGTACTCTGCATCGCAAATGCTAGTCTCAAACTCGAGCGATCCTTATCCTTATTTTCGGACGGCTCAATCGACTAGGAACTGTTTAGAATATACAGTGACTATAAGATGAATTTCTTTTATTTACAATTTTATTTGTTAGTTAAAAATCCTGAAATTACTTTTATTGATTAGTCTAGATTAAGTTAAAATAATTATATTTTGGTAATTACATATATCTGTCCTTGTGGGATCGATACTTGAACTCTTGGTCCACTTACTATAACTTGACCTGGTACGCTTGCCAGTAATTATTTTTAATACCGAATTAAGCGATCAAGTTTTTGGCGCCGTTGCCAGGGACTATTTGTGATATCAAAATTGTTATTTTACTTGAGATTAAACTTTATTGTTCTTTATTAGTTCTATTAAATTCTGAAATTTTTCTCTCTTTTCTTTGTGTTTTTCAGGTACTTACTGTTGTGCATGCATAGCATTCGATCGTCTAAGGATCTCGTACCGCTTGAGTCAGAATCTGAACCAGAACAAGAGATGGCGGATAACATAACTGTTCTTGATCTTATTCATCCACCGACGGAAGGCTATGGATCTAGCATAGTTCGCCCTATTGTTAAGGCGAACACTTTTGAATTGAAGCCTTCTATCATATAGATGATTCAGCTGCAAGCAAGATTTGGGGGTACATCTGTGAAAGACCACTATGCTCATCTGGAGCATTTTTTGTCTATTTGCGTCACCTTCAAGTTTAATGGGGTAACATCTGATGCAGTGCGACTACGATTATTCCCATTATCTCTACAAGGAAAAGATTTGGAATGGTTGGATGATTTGCCTGCGGGTTCTATCACTACTTGGACCGGTCTTGTTCAAACTTTTTTGAACAAGTATTTCCCTCCTAAGAAAATGGCAAATTTGTTCTTAGACATTATCTCATTCAAGCAAAAAGAGGGAGAATCTCTACATACATCATGGACCATATTCAAAAAGATGTTGAGGATGTGTCCTCAGCATAATCTCACTCAGAGCCAACAGACTCAGACATTCTACAATGGAACCGATCAGTTGGTTTGATCCATGTTGGACGCTGCTGCTAATGGAAGCCTATTCAGGAAGTTGCCAACAGAAGCTTGGGAGATTATTGGTAACATGGCTGAAAGCAATGTAGGATGGTCGAATGTGAAAAAAGAGAAAAAAGCTGGAGTTCTAGAATACGATGCAGTGACAGCGCTGAATGCTAAGATTTATGAACTCACACATCAGATGGCGATTATGCAGACATCTCCGACTAATCAGGTACAAGTGAAAAAAACCGAGGAGAAGACCATATTTGAAGTTGATGCAACAAACTTTATGAGAAATCAAGGGAGACAACCATAAAATCCTTATAGAAACACCTACAATCCTGGTTGGAAGAACCACCCAAATATCTCATGGAAACCTGCTGATCCCACCTCCAACACTTCAAAGCTAGTGGAGAAGAAGCCAAATTTTGAAGAAATCATGATGAATTATGTAGCGGGTACTGAGACTCGTTTGCATAATCAAGAGGAGATGTTGCAAAAGTTGGAGACACAGATGAGCCAGATAGCCACACAACTATCATCTAGGACAACAGGATCGTTGCCTATCAATACTGAGAAGAATCCAAGAGACATCAATGCTATTCTGGTGGTTACTAGATCGCAAGTGGAGCCAAAGGAGAAGATTGTTGATGAACAGGAAGCAATTGAGCCAATCTGTGGGGACCTCGGGTGCTAATCTCATCTTAAGGGAAAAAGATAGTTAAATACAATTAACTAATAATCATCAACCAAGCATGCAATAAATGCAAACAATTTTTTTTATATAGGTGGCTCGCTCGAACGAGCCTAGGTTGCGCTGGAGCGAGCACCTATCGGGTTCAACACCCAAACATGGCTCGCTCGAGCGAGCCTAGGGTGCTGCTCGAGCGAGCTGTGCTCTGCTCCTGCTGAACATATGCTGCTTTTATGCTGATCTTTCTTGCTTTGCTGATGAACATGCATCTACACATGCTAGATATGCTGTAAAAATGAATAAGAACATGATAACTTCATTTGCAACATGAAAACATCATCCTTAATCTACTTAGATTCTTCCAAAGGAAATACAAACATATAAATTCTCAAGTTACTACAACATCTCATAATAACTTCATCATATACCAAATAAAGAACATCTTGTCTAAGTTCACAATTTGGTGTACCATCTGCTAAAACCCGAAGTCACCACGTGCTATGACTCTTCTCGAACTATCCAAGCCATGATTGACTTTCTCATGCCCCAACCTGATGCAATGCACACATACAACAAAGCAACAGTTGGATAACTCCGGTGAGAATAAATCTCAGTACGAATGACATGCATATAGAACATTTAAGAATATAAACTCATTCAAATCTTGAATGTAAAATAACATGCTTGCATTTATAAACGCATATTCTAAACCATAGAAATCTCTATGTTAATGCATAAATGCAATGCATGTGCCAAGGAATAGGCTATCAAATCTGATATCAATAAATCGTAGTTCTGGGATCCCGGAGAAATAAAATCTTTAACCAACCACCGACTCTCCCACTCGAGGTGGTGTTAAATATCTCAATTCCCCTGACTTTGGTGCAACTATAGTGAGTCATCTAGCTCTGGAAATAAATCTATATTATGTGCCATGAGTCATCTGACTCTCGAAGTAATTCTACATTCCATGCCACTCGACTACAGTTCTCCAAACTTCATCTGCACTCTAGGCTTTTCAACTCTCTGTGCTTTTCAGGCTGGAGTTCAAGATGAATGCAACATAATCTGGATGCATCAACTCATACATAAGCTAAAACAACATCTTGAACACATCAATCATATAATCACTCAAGGATACTGACAAATCTGTAAGCATCACATAGAATACGTAAAACATGTTCAATACAGAACATAATATAAATCAAAGAAGACAAGTAAACATTTACATAAATATTCTGGGAATTCAAGAAGATAGCTATCTTAAATAATCTATCCCATTTATGTAAACATAAACAATAACATATATTAAACATGCATGTATGTGATTTTAGGCAACTCGATAATCAGAAACAATCTCGAGTTATTCTGCCCATCTTATTAATGTCTATTCATACCTTTCGATCTCGAGTTTAGATGATCCAAGTCTGGACAACTGACATCAAAGAACTTCTATCAAAATATGCTAAAATCATTACAATCATTCAAGGCAAACTAGCTTCACACCTTCTTCAGTCTTTCTCGGTTCAAAGGCTAACTTCTCGAGTTCGCCGACTCGAAATCGATATGTTGCAATTCAAATCGGAAATGCAATGATATATACTTCAAGATAAGCTTTCAATATCATTTCATTCTTATTTAGGATCAAACAATCTAATAACTTGATCCCGTGACCGGAATTCAAACCGACGGCGTAACGGATCAAAACCGAAAATTCTAAACACATGAACATCATCAATACTATAATCTCAACATGATATCATCTTCAATTCTTCAGCTGAAATTCGAAATATGCAGCCCCTAAATTTCAGAATTTCAAATAATCTTCAAAAATTTATAAACAGGTTCAAACGACGATCTTTTCTCAATCCATCTTAGATATGCTATCGTCGTATATACTAGAACATGTTTATACAATCAAATCTTAATTCTAACAAAAAATTAAAATTCAAACATGGTATAACTTCTTAAAACTTACGTCAAAACGTAGCACTCAGATCTGTGATCGCAAATATACAATCAATCGGAAATTCTACCGGACGGATAAAAAGATATGGAAGCTTAAAAGATCAAAAATGGACTTGGAACCCTTGTTTCTCTCTTCTCGGTTCCTTGACTGAACTTTCTGATGACTTCCCACATACTTACACGTTTTTATGGCCAAGTTTCAAGAAAAAATTCATTTTGTCCCTGAACTTTGGCCTAATTGCAATTCAGTCCCCGGACAAATGATTTAAATCAATTTCAATTCTAAATAATTTAAGAATAATAAAATTTAATTCTAAACTCTAAACATTCTCAAATTAAATATTCTCGGATTAAAATTAAATCATTTCGGACCTTATCGCATTTTAGTCCTTGAACTGCTCAATATTCGCAAATTGGCCCTTTCTCGGATTTCATCCTCAACTTAAATCCTTGATATTTATAATCTTGAAATTTACATCTTAAATTCCATAAATATCAATTTAAATATTTTTAATCTTTTAATTTAATAATTCCGGATATTAAAATCTTAAAATCCGAAAAATTCTCAAATTAAATATTTTGGACCCGAAATTGAAATATATGATTTCCATAAATTCTTAAATTCATCTTTTCACTCTTATTAGGATTTTAACTCTTAAATCCCATCATTAAGAACTTAATATTTTTGGTCCTTACAATTCCTCCTCTCTAAGGAATGATTTCGTCCCCGAAATCGCATTCGATCTTACTGCTGATTCTCGTAATCGATATAACTGACTGAAGTAATACTTACTTCAATTCTGTGAGTTTTAGATATCTATTCTGATATCTTCTCTTCTATAGTATCTTACTCTTCTTTCTGATCTCTTCAGCAATCATATCTATTCTCATGAACATATAATCACTGAGTCAACTTTGATATAAGTTGCTCTTTCTCGTCAGTTTTCTCTGAATTGAATGCACATACATATTCTAGCTGATATTCTTTAGCCAATGCATATGGATAACAAGTCATCTGTCTGACAATTCAAGATTGAGTATTAATCAATAAGCTAGATCAAATACTCATAGCTTCTGAAATCTCTTTCTGAACCTAATGATGCTTGGAAAAGTACTTCTTTGCTGATAATTCTGTTCAGGCTTCAAAATCAATATCTATTACTCATTTGCTAACTCTGTCTATGTTTCTCTGTTCTTATTCTGTTCAAATCAATCTTCAAATTCTCTATCTTTTCTTGACTCATATCTGGTCTGATAGCTGATACTTCTGACATATCATTTCAATATAAAGACAATTCTGCTTTTCTTATCATCTAAACGCAAAATACTTTCTCTATATCTATCAGATAGCTGTCACAGGAATTATAGTAATCAAGTGGCAAATAATCAATCAACTAGTACCAAATCTAGTAATATAGTTCTGAGCATATCCTCGGAAATCTGGAAAATCACATCTGATAATCCACTAATCGGAGGATGGTATAATGAAATCTCATACAACCAAACACTCAGAATATCTGACAATCAATTCCACAATCTAGAAAACAAATCTATAGTCTCTATCTTGACAATAGATTTCAATAATTCCTGTAATCTGATCATCTTGCTAACTTTGTAACAGGTATCTCTTTATGTCTGTATCATATTTAATACAACATATTCTTGAATGTGTCGCAATCTACTACAATCTAAATCTCAAAGTCATGACGATTCGAGTAGATTCAAACTAAAATCTTCTGCAAAGTTGATCTTCTTTCAACTCTTATGTAACTAATCTGTTACAGAAACCACTTGGGTTTCTCTTTTCTGCTTCGTTTACTGGAATTTTAGTATTGGTAATGTCAATTCTGTCGTATCTGTTTTCATTTCTTTCACCAATACTGAGTTCCAAGTAATGACTACATGTAAATCATACATGTGTAAACAATTGAATGGATATTCAATCTGTTTTCATATGTCTCTTTCAGAATCTGATATTCCATATCTAGAATATCTGGCATACTCAAACGATTATTCATCGCAAAATTCATCTGTTCTGATCTGCTGTCTTGCTTCATATCTTAATCGAGCATTCTCAATTGAATTTTCATTGCTTGATCTAATATCAATGTTGCTTTTATCTTTCCAAACCAATTTATCTTAGTGTGGATTGCAACAATTCTGATTGTGTGAGTATCTATCTAGAAACTCAAGTACAAAAAGTACAAACATTACAGATCTATACTAAATCGATCAAGCAAGTAGCTAATTTCTTGTTTCTATTTCCCAATTAGTGGCAACGTATGCAATCAACCCATAAATCTTGCTGCTATTCGAAATCAAAATATCTATCAGTTACGAGCCCAAAACTTCAACATATACTGAATATATACATCAAATAATCAATAACTCTCAAATTCTAATAAAAGAAACTCTCTCAAGGAAATGTCAGACAAAATAAAATATTCTGAATGACAGCGAGTTAAGCAAAGCAGACTCTAACAAAAGAATAAGAGTCAATCAAAATTGATCGAGATCAAATACAAAAACCATAGAATCGATAGCAAGAAATTCAAGAATCATGATTTCTATGATGTAATAGCTTCAGCAAAATCAAAGATAAAGCTCAACTGTAACTGATTTTTCTTATTCTCTATTGATATGAGTTTATCTATTAATTCCCAGCTGACAATAGTCGAATATTATCTTTTCGACTTAACTTATTGTCATAGAATTAATCATCATTTCGGTACTAAATATCTTTTTTCTACTTAATCTTCTAGCTGTTTCTGGAGTTCTTCAGTTCAAGTAATGCTCTTCTATACGAGTTGTCATCAGACTTTCATACTAGACATCACTTTCTATAGAACTCCTTTCATTTCGTAGAAAAGTCGGAATATGTCTTCTGAATATTTCTGTATAGTCTAACCACTGACATATCTGTAAATTCTAGGTTAGTTCTATACTAATTCAGTACATCAAATAGAATTCTTCCGATATTCTTCTACGTTCATCTTGATATAACCAGTACCAAATAAAAGGAATCTAATTTCTGAAACTCACATCTTAACTATTGCTTAATCAGTGCACAGATTCAATCAGCTGTTAACTGGTACTCAGTTATTGCATTAATATCTATAATGCATGCTAGCTTAATACCCAAGTCTTATATTATCAAATTCAATCTTATTTCCTCAAATCTGTATTTTATCTGTTCTGTCTCATCTGCCAAATATTTTCCATCTACTCAAAGGCAAAGACTCAGAAAATATAATTAATAAAGACTCAATAGATAAAGATTGTAGCATAACAAATCATTGATCTATGAATGTATGCTATGCAATCAAGATATAAGCAGATTAAGTAAAGTACTCAATTACCTGCAATCTCATTATCTGGTGCAACTTGAGCCTTCTATTCTATACATGCTTATTGCCAATGAAATTATCTGCCATTCAAATTGTCTCTTGATCTATTTCAGCTAGGGGAGCTATGCTTAGATTTCTTTATCTGCTGGAGTTTAGGCTGAATCGATCTTTGATGCTATTATTACTATCTCTTCCTTCATAGCTATACTGCTATGGAAGTTGTAGAGGAGGTGATGATCATAGTTTTTCGCAATTACAGAGGCATGAATAAAATTCTACTCTGCTTTATACAACTGGTTTGAGTTTCTTTCTTTATTCTAAATCTGGCTTCAATAAAGTCATTCAAGTGGCTATGCTTCTGTTTGGAAAATTCTGCTTTTCTATCTTTTCTAATACATACAGAAAGAAACAATTCTGTTTACTTACCTGCCAAACAATTTCAATACGTCTGCTCTTCCATAAGTTCTTCTGTCAAATTCACCAACTTCTTGCTAGGCCATGGAGTTGATATAAAATCAGGCTGGTTCTATGTTCATCTGAATATTCTTCACTTGAACAACTGATCCAGCTTTTCAACTCAACCCCTTTCTAGACATAGCATATTATGTATCTTTCTGAGTTGGTGATTAATAGCTTTGGAGTTGTTCAACTAACATACTCCTCAGTGAAATCATCATATCGATCGGCTCAAAAACTTATCTCAACACTATTCTGTTCTATCTGCAATTCTGTTCTGTCTAAGGTTCTCATACTATCTGCACAATCTGTCTTATTCGATAACAGAAGCAATATATATGGCAAAGATTATAAAATACAATTTCAGTATAACATACATATAATCTCATGCTTCTGAATAGAACACATGCTTGCAAATTCTCATGCTTTTCACATATTACATGCTTACAACGAATTCACTTATTCTAAGGAATTCAATAATTCATACATACATATCAGCATATAAGCATGTAATTCGCATATCGGTGAAGCAAGCAATGTTCAATCAATATATCATGTTCGCATACAATTTCTCAATTCAAGTAAAGCAGAATCATGCAATACTATAAATGCATGCGACTCAATCTACCCCGCTCAACTTCTATCTTAGTCCAAGACTTTACGCTCTGATACCACCTGTTGTGGGGACCTCGGGTACTAATCTCATCTTAAGGGGCAAAGATAGTTAAATACAATTAACTCATAATCATCAACCAAGCATGTAATAAATGCAAACAATTATTATTTTTTTTATACGTGGCTCGCTCGAGCGAGCCTAGGTTGCGCTGGAGCGAGCACCTCTCGGGTTAACACCCAAACTTGTCTCGCTCGAGCGAGCCTAGGGTGCCGCTCGAGCGAGCTGTGCTCTGCTCTTGCTGAACATATGCTGCTTTTATGCTGATCTTTCTTGCTTTGCTGATGAACATGCATCTAAACATGCTAGATATGCTGTACAAATGAATAAGAACATGATAACTTCATTTGCAACATGAAAACATCATCCTTATTCTACTTAGATTCTTCCAAAGGAAATACAAACATATAAATTCTCAAGTTACTACAACATCTCATAATAACTTCATCATATACCAAATAAAGAACATCTTGTCTAAGTTCACAATTTGGTGTACCATCTGCTAAAACCCGAAGTCACCACGTGCTATGACTCTTCTCGAACTATCCAAGCCATGATTGACTTTCTCATGCCCCAACCTGATGCAATTCACACATACAACAAAGCAACAGCCGGATAACTCCGGTGAAAATAAATCTCAGTACGAACGACATGCATATACATCATTTAAGCATATAATAAACTCATTCAAATCTTGAATGTAAAATAACATGCTAGAATTTATAAACGCATATTCTAAACCATAGAAATCTCTAGGTTAATGCATAAATGCAATGCATGTGCCAAGGAATAGGCTATCAAATCTGATATCAATAAATCGTAGTTCTGGGATCCCGGGGAAATAAAATTTTTAACCAACCACCGACTCTTCCACTCGAGGTGGTGTTAAATATCTCAATTCCCCTGACTTTGGTGCAACTATAGTGAGTCATCTAGCTCTGGAAATAAATCTATATTCCGTGCCATGATTCATCTGACTCTGGAAGTAAATTTACATTCCATTCCACTCAACTACAGTTCTCCAAACGTCATCTGCACTCTAGGCCTTTCAACCCTCTATGCTTTTTAGGCTGGAGTTCAAGATGAATGCAACATAATCTGGATGCATCAACTCATACATAAGCTAAAACAACATCTTGAACACATCAATCATATGATCATATAATCACTCAAGGATACCGACAAATCTGTAAGCATCACATAGAATACGTAAAACATGTTCAATACAGAACATAATATAAATCAAAAAAGACAAGTAAACATTTACATAAATATTATGGGAATTCAAGAAGATAGCTATCTTAAATAATCTATCTCATTTATGTAAACGTAAACAATAACATATATTAAACATGCATGTATGTGATTTTAGGCAACTCGATAATCAGAAACAATCTCGAGTTATTCTGCCCATCTTATTAATGTCTATTCATACCTTTCGATCTCGAGTTTAGATGATCCAAGTCTGGACAACTAACATCAAAGAACTTCTATCAAAATATGCTCAAATCATTACAATTATTCAAGGCAAACTAGCTTCACACCTTCTTCAGTATTTCTCGGTTCAAAGGCTAACTTCTCGAGTTCGCCGACTCGAAATCGATATGTTGCAATTCAAATCTGAAATGAATTGATATATACTTCAAGATGAGCTTTCAATATCATTTCATTCTTATTTAGGATCAAACAATCTAATAACTTGATCCCATGATCGGAATTCAAACCGACGGCGTAACGGATCAAAACCGGAAATTCTAAACACATGAACACATCAATACTATAATCTCAACATGATATCATCTTCAATTCTTTAGCTGAATTTCGAAATATTCAGCCCCTAAATTTCAGAATTGCAAATAATCTTCAAAAATTCATAAACATGTTCAAACGACGATCTTTTCTCAATCCATCTTAGATATGCTATCGTCGTATATGCTAGAATATGCTTATACAATCAAATCTTAATTCTAACAACACCTTAAAATTTAAACATGGTAGAACTTCTTAAAACTTACGTCAAAACGTAGCACTCGGAGCTGTGATCGCAAATATACGATCAATCAGAAATTCTACCGGGCGGATCAAAAGATATGGAAGCTTAAAAGATCAAAAATGGACTTGGAACCCTTGTTTCTCTCTTCTCGGTTCCTTGACTGAACTTTCTGATGAATTCCCACATACTTACACGTTTTTATGGCCAAGTTGCAAGGAAAATTGTACTTTGGTCCCTGAACTTTGGCCTAATTGCAATTCAGTCCCCGGACAAACAATTTAATTCAATCAATCCTAAATAATTTAAGAATAATAAAATTTAATTTTAAAATCTAAATATTCTCAAATTAAAATTAAATCATTTCGGACCTTATCACATTTTAGTCCTTGAACTGCTCAATATTCGCAAATTGGCCCTTGCTTGGATTTCATCCTCAACTTAAATTCTTGATATTTATAATCTTGGAATTTACATCTTAAATTCCATAAATATCAATTTAAATATTTTTAATCTTTTAATTTAAGAATTCCGGATATTAAAATCTTAAAATCCGAAAAATCCTCAAATTAAATATTTTGGACTCGAAATTGAAATATTTGATTTTCATAAATTCTTAAATTCATCTTTTCACTCTTATTAGGAATTTAATTCTTAAATCCCGTCATTAAGAACTTAATATTTTCGGGCCTTACACAATCATTGAAAAAGGGGTGGAGGACGAGCCAAAACATGTGGAATCGATGCCTACGGGCATGAAAGCTAAGTCTTCTAACCCAACTAATAATGATAATATTAATTTGAGTAAACTTCTCTTCCCCCAGCGAGCAAAGCAACTGCAATTGGATAATAAATTTGAGAAATTTTTAGAAATTTTCAAGAAGCTCCATATTAATATTCCATTTATGGATTCTTTTGCTCAAATGTCGAGTTATGCAAAATTTTTAAAAGAGATTTTGTCAAACAAAAGGAAGTTAGTCGATTTTGAAACTGTGAAGTTGTCGAAGGAATGTTCTGCTATTTTACAAAATAAACTCCCTCCGAAACTTAAGGATCTCGGTTTGCACTATAGGAAAATCATTCTTTAGTAAGGCTTTGTGCGATCTTGGTGCAAGTATAAATCTTATGCCTTACTCTTGTATTGAAAACTGGGTATTGGAGAAGTTAGGCCAACCACAATCTCCCTACAACTTGTTGACAGATCTATAAAATATCCTAGGGGATTGTGGAAGATGTGTTAGTGAAAGTTGATAATTTTATTTTTCCAGTGGATTTTGTTATGCTTGATATTGAAGAGGATCGTGAGATACCTTTGATTTTAGGTAGACCATTTTTTGCCACTGGAAAAGCCTTAATTGATGTGCATAAATGAGAGTTAATTTTGAGCATGAATGATGAGAGTGTAATTTTCAATGCATTTCATGGTCTTCGTTATCCTGTAGACAATTCTGTTTGTTCAAGAATTTATGTTACTGATGAATTGGTTGAGTGCTCTTTGCAAGAATAGTTTTCTGCGGATCCTTTAGAAATTTGTTTGACAGGAACAATGCAATGGGAACATGGCAGTGAAGAGGTTCAAGAGGTTGCGAGATATTTGTATGGAATGATGCCTATCGAAAGATCCATTAATTCCAAGATAGGGGAGCTTGGGCACATCCCAAAACCATTAAAGCCATCAAACAAGGAGCACCCTACGCTTGAACTCAAACCACTCCCTTCTCACTTAAAATATTTATATTTGTTGAAGAATGATAAACTGCCAGCAATCTGTTCTTCTTTTTTGACAGGGTGCGAGGAAGAAAAGCTGTTGAGAGTGATTAGGGAGCATATTAGAGAAATTGGATGGAGTCTTGCGGACATAAAGGGAATTAGTCCATCTATGTGCATGCACAAGATACTAATGGAGGCAGAGCACAAGACATCCAGTCAACCACAAATGCGCCTAAACCCAGCCATGCAAGAGGTAGTGAAAAAAGAAGTGATCATGCTTCTCGATGCAGGTATTATCTATTCTATCTCTGATAGTGAATGAGTGAGTCCAATTCAGGTAGTGCCTAAAAAAGAGGGATAACTGTTATTGAAAATGAGAATAATGAATTGATCCCTAATAGAACTGTTACGGGATGGCGGGTTTGCATTGATTATAAAAAATTGAATGACGCCACTCGTAAAGATCATTTTCCTCTCCCATTTATTGATCAAATGGTTGAGAGGCTTTCTATGCATGCTTTTTACTGTTTTTTAGACGGTTATTCGGGATAAATGAAAATTCCCATAGCAATTGAGGACCAACACAAAACAACTTTTACTTGTCCATATGGTACTTTTTTTTATATAAACAGATGTCGTTTGGTCTGTGTAATGCCCATGCTACTTTTCAGCGCTGCATGATAGCGATTTTCCATGACATGGTAGAAAGGTTTATTGAATTTTTCATGGATGATTTCTCTGTGTTTGGTTCTTCTTTTGATGACTGCTTATGTAATTTGGAGAAAGTGTTGAAAATATGTGAGGAGAGAAATCTTGTGTTCAATTCGGAGAAATGTCATTTCATGGTAAGAGAGAGAATAGTCTTAGGACATAAGGTGTCAGACAGAGGTGTGGAGGTGGATCGAGCAAAACTAGAAGTAATTGAAAAACTTCCACCTCCCATGAACTTTAAAGGGATAAGAAGTTTTCTAGGGCATGCTGGTTTTTATAGGAGATTTATTAAGGATTTTTCTTCTATTTCTAAACCCCTTAATAATTTTTGATAAAAGAGGTTCCTTTTAACTTTTCTACTGAATGTTTACAGGCGTTTCAGATATTGAAGCAGAAATTGACAAGCGCACCAGTGATAGTAGCACCAGACTGGAGTCTTTCTCTTGAGCTGATGTGCGATGCTAGTGACACCGCGTTGGGAACCGTCCTTGGGCAGAAAAGGGATAAAGTGCTACACGTGATACACTACGCCCGCATTACCTTGTCAGCCACCCAGCTGAACTATGCCACCACAGAAAAAGAGCTAATTGCAGTCGTGTTTGCACTGGACAAATTCAGATCATACTTGGTGGGAAGAAAAGTCATTGTCCATACTGACCACTCGACACTGAAGTACTTGATGAGCAAAAAGAATGCTAAGCCAAGGTTAATTGATTGGGATTTGTTATTACAAGAATTTGACTTGAAAATTATTGACAGGAAGGGCTCGGAGAATCAAGTTTCGGATAATCTATCCCATCTGGAGAATCAAGAACTGAAATGCAAGTAATTCATGACGAATTCCCAGATGAGCAGCTGTTCGAGATAATGAATTTACCATAGTATGCTGACATTGTCAACTACCTATCAAGTGAGGAGAGGATGCTGCAATTAAATGAGCTTGAAGAGTTAAGAATGGATGCATATGAGAATGATAGGATTTACAAAGAGAAAACCAAAAGATGGCATGATCAACACATCGTATCACGTGTGTTCGAGGTAGGTCAAACTGTATTATTATATAACTCACGTTCGAAGCTCATGCCAGATAAGCTGCGTTTGATAAGTGCAATTTATGCACTTAATTTATATATTATTTGACTTAGCTTTTGTTATGTATGGAGTGGATATTATGCGTATTTGTTGTTGTTTTTGTGAGATGCAAGGATTTGAGGAAAAGTAGCGAAAAGATGCGGAAAGACGAAATATGGACAGCATACTTCAAAAAATTACCGGGTTTTTAGAGACATTAAAAACCAATCTCCACCAATCGGAATATATTTCAGGATGTTTTAAAGCTACTGTCAAAATTTCAGCTCAATCCAACAGTTATATTGCGAGATATGGTTTTTCGAAAACTATCGCGCAGCTGGAAAAAAGCGTAGCGCATATGCGGCAGAAAGCATAGAATTGAAGAAATACTGTAGTGACCCTACATTGAATCACCTACTAACTGACAACTAAAAGCATGCATTAAACTTAATAAAACAAAAATGCTTAATAGAGTAAAGCATGCGAAAACATAATTCATAATTTACATATCAGCTTCGTAAAACAAGTTTAGGTTTAATACTATAGTGATACAACCAAATCGAAAAGCTTAAAAGTAAACATTATACAGCTATATCGAATCCTGCTGTATAAATAACTTCTCAAGACTCCTGCTCCCAAGTCTTGCCTCGAACTACCAGCTTCATCCATCCTGCGACCTGCCCCATGGTATAGGGTGTCCAAGATAACAACTAGGACGTGAGCGCTAACGCCCAGTACATAAACATGAGTAAACGTATATATATGATGCATGCAACATGATGACTGGTAAAGGGTCATCTGAAAAGTCATGCTCAGTACCGGCGCCACATGAGTGCTGCCACTGCACGGATCAACTTCTGGGTGCAACCACACTCGTCTAGTACACCAGAGTAGTCAGACATACATGTCCCCGCCGTCGCGGTACTCTCAGTAACAGACTATCGAGTATAGAGCTGAGCGGCTCTATAATCAAGTATAATAAGATATAGGCTCAACGTGTATGTGCACATGATATATGAATATAGAAAACAATAAAACATACATCATGCCACATAATAATGCCAAATAAATACAACATATAAACATGTATACTCGCTGGCAATCTCAGTCAATGTGTACGTACATCTAGGCTAGTTCAAGTCTAGTAGGATCCTAGGTTCCAAGCCTATATTCAAAAGTTCACCGTATCACTACATAAGTTCTATAAGCCTTAAATAAGCTAATAAGTACTCCCAAAACTTAAATAGATACCCGGACCATACCTTCGTTCGTAGTAAGCCCTTTGGAGTGACAGAGTGGGTGCCCGGTGAGCCAACTTGTGGCTAAGGGCTTTGATGACTCTATGTATAAACAATCTTTTGTTTAATATAATTTACACTTTTATAATGGCGTTTACTTTATCTTTTATCATATTATTATGTTGTGACATACTATAAGATGTTTAGATGAAGACCTTGAATATACTATAGTGTATGTAAGATGTGGTGGCACATGGGGATGGCTATCATGAAACACATCTTATAGTCACTGTATATTCTAAACAGTTTCTAGTCGATTGAGCCGTCCGTTAATAAGGATAAGGATCGCTCGAGATTGAGACTAGCATTTGAGATGCCGAGTACCACGTTTCATTGGTATGGAACATAGAGATGTTCAAAGCATGCAAATGGATATTCATACGATGAATGATCGAACTACCCTATCCGGACTTTCCAAGTGGTTATCACTTATCGAGTGGATAAAGTTCGCGGTTTTGGTTGTACACCATTAGTCCTTACTACTTGAAACATCATTGAGACTCTATATGCTAGTACTGTGCTTTGACTCATTTACCGACTCTATTGGGGTCATCAGGTGTCGGGATTGGGTACAGTTATGACACATATAAGAGTCGATGCTTTGTTGTCAAGGATTCACCACATACTTGATAGTGTGGATATCCTATGCAATCTGAGGAGATATTAGTGTGACGAATCTCTGGCCAGAGTACATGATGTGTTTTAAGAAATGGTTTCTTAGTAGCACATGCGATGTCACTATTTGATCTTCAAGATGCATTGCATAGTTATCGAATCTCGAACGACTCTTGATTTACCAATGGTTGTTGATTCGATCGGGATATATGGATGAAGGGACAGTACTGTACGCTAACCAAAATCTATTGGTTCTTGCAGGCACTATCAGTGATACCTAGGGAATCATGGGGCGATGTTGCTAGGCGCTCTTACCATGATTCGATGGGCAAGTCGGAAATTGTTGTTCCGAGTCACAAGGAGTTGTGAGCCCACGGCTAGCTGTATCCCTGAACCATTGAGGGTCACACAAGTAATGGATTTTTAATCCCCGTTGAGATAATTAAATTTAAAGAGTTAAATTTAGTGAATAAAGAAGTGGGACTTCTTATATCAGAGTAGAGGAGTAAGATTTCCTAAAATGACATAGGGATGGACATTTTTGGAAATCACTGAATTCGGATTCAGAAAATTTATCTTGACTTTAAAAGATGCAGAAATGGTTTCTGTGCACATTGGTGAAATTGGTTTATCAATCTGAGTCACGATGAATTTTATATTAATTTCTGAACATGCGGGCTTTGCTTGTCAGGCTTGAACTTATGACTAATGGGCCCTAAGCTGTTAGCAGCCCACATTATAAATAAGTTATTGCAGTACAGAAATTACACAACAGAGGTCATAATTTTCAAAAACCCTAGCTGTTTTTATCAAAGTTGCCGCCGCCCCCTCTCCCTCTCTGCTCGAAAATTCCAGCCTGTGAATTTTGAATTTGCAGTCTGGTTTAACGGATCAAATTCGTTAATTCTCTTCGTATAAACTTCTGATAGATTTTCTAGTATAATCTATCAGAGGGATTAAACTTCTGTTCGTGGACCTGATTGAAGAATTGTTCGTCCATCAGTTCTTGGGATATACAACAAGAGCAGAGTTATCTGTTGGTGTCCATAATCTCGTTTCGAGATTGGAGGTAAAAATTTAATTGTTATTTAATTTTTACACGCACAATTTAATCGTAAAGTTTTGATGCCCATGATATGGAATTGTTTCATATAAAATTTTTAAACTTCCGCTGCACCGGGTATCAATTCCAATTGATCTGATCACCGTTTATCCAACATGGAGTCGCTAGTACCGGATGACTCTAACCACGCCTTGGTTATTCCAAAACCTCTATAATAATTGATAGGGTCCTCAAGTGTATATCTCACACTTATATAACTGAAGAAGGAAACTCGGAATTCGTAATTCAAAATGAAATTGAATAATCCCTATTTATAGGAAAATTTCCGGTCAAGTTCGGACCCTCCGAACACGGGTTCGGATCGTCCGATCTAGCTCAACGCCTGCATGTAGAACACGTCGAGTTCGGACCGTCCGATTGCCACTGCGGGCCATTCGAAGTGTCCTAAATTTGACACTTGTCAAAATCCATGGCTGAGTAATCCTGCCTGCTTGGCACAAGGGAGTTTGGGCCGTCCGATCCTGGTTTGGACCATCCGAACGTGCCTTAACTCCGAAGTTAACATGCCCTTCTTCGGAGCCCCCGGCTTGCTGAGTTTGGATCGTTCGAAGTCCAATGTAATAACCCAGAATCCATTTTAAGATAATAATATGTTAAGCATGATTAAGGGTTAGTAATTAACCAATTCCATGGTTCAATCGGACTTCAGAATTAAGAATTTGAATTTCAATATTTGAGCTAGTTTGGACGGTCCGAACGTGCCTTAACTCCGAAGTCAACATGCCCTTCTTCGGAGCCCCCGGCTTGCTGAGTTTGGATCGTCCGAAGTCCTCTTCGGACCGTCCGAACTAGCTCAAATTTTGAAATTCAAATTCTTAATTCTGAAGTCCGATTGAACCATGGAATTGGTTAATTACTAACCCTTAATCATGCTTAACATATTATTATCTTAAAATGGATTCTGGGTTATTACATTCTCCCCACCTTTAGATATTTTGATCGCGAAATAAAATCTAAAGACAAATCAAGATAACAATATGAAACATCAAACCATGTTTTATTACAACAACTGTAATTACATCTTTACATTGTAATCAAAAGTACAAAGCAAACAACTCAGGATATTCTGCTTGCATATGGCTTTCGGTTTCCCAAGTTGCTTCTTCAACACCTCGGCACTGCCACTGTACCATCACAAGTGGTATAGTCTTATTTCGAAGAACTTTCTCCTTCATGTCTAGGATACGGAGTGGTCGTTCAACATACAACAGATCTGTCTCTAGCTGAACATCAGTAGGCTGGATAATATGACATTCATAAGCTATGTACTATCAAAGTAAAGACACATAAAAAACATCATGTATACTGGAAAGATATGGCGGTAACGCCAAACGATAAGCAACATCTCCGATCTTCTCCAGTATCGGGAAAGGCCCAATGAAACGAGGTGACAACTTGCCTTTCACACCGAATCTCATCACATTCCTGAAAGGTGACACTCGCAAGAACACATATTCACCAGGCTCGAACTGAAGTGGCCTGCGGTGAATGTTAGCATAACTAGCTTGCCGATCTTGAGTAGCTTTGATCCTTCGCTTGATCAAATCTACCTTGTCTACAATCTGCTGCACCAACTCAGGACCCTCGACTTGTCGTTCTCCTATCTCATCCCAGAATAATGGAGTACGACATCGTCGACCATACAATGCCTCGAAAGGTGCCATATCAATACTACGATGATAACTGTTATTGTAGGCAAATTCGATCAAAGGTAACTGATCCTGCCAAGACAAACCAAAATCCATGACAGAAGATTGTAGCATATCCTCCAACGCACAAATCGTCCGTTCCGACTACCCGTCATTCTCCGGATGATATGCAGTACTTAAACTCAGATTGGTACCCAATGCCTGTTGAAAACTAACCCAGAAACATGAGGTAAATCGTGGGTTTCTATCACTGACTATGCTCACTAGAATCCCATGCAATCACACTATCTCCTGGATATATAAGCATGCCATTCGATGATAAGAATACTCCCGGTTGTAAGGAATAAAGTGTGCTAATTTCGTCAAACGGTCAACAACGACCCATATAGCATCACACTGACGTGAAGTCATAGGAAAGTGGGTGACAAAACCCAAAGTCACGTGCTCCCACTTCCATTTGGGAATCTCAAGATTTTGCAGTAATCCACCTGGTTGTCGGTGTTCAGCCTTGACCTGTTGACAAACCAAAAATCGAGAAACAAATTGATATAAACTTTGTTTCATCCCCTTCCACCAGAATCTAGTTCTCAAGTCCTTATACATTTTCATACTTCTAGGATGAACTGATAATCAACTCCTGTGTGCTTGAGAAAGAGTATTATTCCTGAGCTCCGCAACATCAGGTACAACCACTCGATTTGATAAGCACAATAAACCATCTACCTGATAATGGAATCTAGATGTATTAAACCCATTGGCTAAACGTGCCAAACGATGAGTCTTTACATCAGATATCTGAGCGTCTCTAATCCGAGAATACAATGATGGCTCAGATAAAATAGTATACAAACGAATCCCATTTCTCCCTTTCTTGTGCTTGAGTGTAAAACTCAATGAACAACACTCTTGAACCATATGAGCTATTTCACTAGTCTGAAGTGCAGAAAGTCTCACCTGCCAACTTAAGGCATCAACAATAAGATTAGCAGAACCTGGATGATATTTGATTTCACAATCATAATCCTTCAGGAGATCCATCCAGCGTCTCTGTCGCATATTCAACTTTGTCTGAGTGAATAAATACTTCAAACTCTTGTGATCCGTATATATCTCAAATTTCTCGCCATAAAGATAATGCCTCCAGATCTTGAGCGCAAATACAATGATAGCTAACTCGAGATCATGTTGGAGAACGGTGTTCAGATCAATCAGAATTGATATCCGGTGCAGCGGAAGTTTAAAATTTTTTATATGGAACGATTCCATAATTGGTATCAAAACTTTATGATTAAATTGTGCGTGTAAAAATTAAATCACAATTAAATTTTTACCTTCAATCTCGAAACGAGATTATGGACACCAACAGATTACTCTGCTCTTGTTGTATATCCCAGCAACTGATGGACGAACAATTCTTCAATCAGGTCCACGAACGGAAATTTAATCCCTCTGATAGATTGCACTAGAAAATCTATCAGAAGTTTCTACGAAGAGAATTAACGAATTTGATCCGTTAAACCAGACTGCAAATTCAAAATTCACAGGCTGGAATTTTTGAGCAGAGAGGGGAGAGGGGGGCGGCGGCCACTAGGTCTCAAAACCCTAGTTAATTTCGAAAATTATGCCTCTGTTGTGTAATTTCTGTACTGCAATAACTTATTTATAATGTGGGCTGCTAACAGCTTAGGGCTCATTAGTCATAAGTTCAAGCCTGACAAGCAAAGCCCGCATGTTCAGAAATTAATATAAAATTCATCGTGACTCAGATTGATAAACCAATTTCACCAATGTGCACAGAAACCATTTCTGCACCTTTTAAAGTCAAGATAAATTTTCTGAATCCGAATTCAGTGATTTCCAAAAATGCCCATCCCTATGTCATTTTAGGAAATCTTACTCCCTCTACTCTTAAATAAGAAGTCCCACTTCTTTGTTCATTAAATTTAACTCTTTAAATTTAACTATCTCAACGGGGATTAAAAATCCATTACTTGTGTGACCCTCAATGGTTCAGGGATACAGCTAGCCGTGGGCTCACAACTCCTTGTGACTCGGAACAACAATTTCCGACTTGCCCATCGAATCATGGTAATAGCGCCTAGCAACATCGCCCCATGATTCCCTAGGTATCACTGATAGTGCCTGCAAGAACCAATAGATTTTGGTTAGCGTACAGTACGGTCCCTTCATCCATATATCCCGATCGAATCAACAACCATTGGTAAATCGAGAGTCGTTCAAGATTCGATAACTATGCAATACATCTTGAAGATCAAATAGTGACATCGCATGTGCTACTAAGAAACCATTTCTTAAAACACATCATGTACTCTGGCCTGAGATTCGTCACACTAATATCTCCTCAGATTGCATAGGATATCCACACTCGCAAGTATGTGGTGAATCCTTGACAACAAAGCATCGACTCCTATATGTGTCGTAACCGTACCCAATCCCGACACCTGATGACCCCAATAGAGTCGATAAATGAGTCAAAGCACAGTACTAGCATATAGAGTCTCAATGATGTTTCAAGTAGTAAGGATTAATGGTGTACAACCAAAACCGCGGACTTTATCCACTCGATAAGTGATAACCACTTGGAAAGTCCGGATAGGGTAGTTCGATCATTCATCGTATGAATATCCATTTGCATGCTTTGAACATCTCTATGTTCCATACCAATGAAACGTGGTACTCGGCATCGCAAATGCTAGTCTCAATCTCCAGCGATCCTTATCCTTATTAACGGACGGCTCAATCGACTAGGAACTGTTTAGAATATACAGTGACTATAAGATGTGTTTCATGATAGCCATCCCCATGTGCTACCACATCTTACATACACTATAGTATATTCAAGGTATTCATCTAAACATCTTATAGTATGTCACAACATAATAATATGATAAAAGATAAAGTAAACGCCTTTATAAAAGTGTAAATTATATTAAACAAGAGATTGTTTATACATAGAGTCATCAAAGCCCTTAGCCACAAGTTGGCTCACCGGGCACCCACTCTTTCAATCTCCCACTTGCCCTAAAGCCAACTAGTCATACTACGTAGACCCATTGCTTCGCGATGTTTGTCAAATAATGGTCCTGGCAAGGGCTTAGTAAGTGGATCAGCGATATTGTCTACAGAGGCCACTCTCTCGACAGTGATGTCTCCTCTTTCCACGATCTCCCGGATGATGTGGTATTTCCTCAGTACGTGTTTGGATCTTTGATGAGACCTTGGTTCCTTTGCCTGAGCAACGGCACCCGTGTTGTCACAGTACACCGGGACTGGACCAAAAACTTCAGGAATAATGCCCAACTCTTGGACGAAATTCCTCATCCAAACGGCCTCTTTAGCAGCAGCTGATGCCGCAATGTATTCTGCCTCAGTGGTGGAATCCGCTGTGGTGTCCTGCTTGGAACTCTTCCAAGAGACAGCACCGCCATTGAGCATGAACACAAATCCAGAGGTTGACTTCGAGTCATCCATGTCACTTTGGAAGCTAGAGTCGATATAGCCTTCCAATTTCATTTCTCTTCCTCCATATACCATGAACATATTCTTAGTCCTTCGTAAGTACTTAAGAATGTCCTTCACGGCTTTCCAATGCATTTGACCGGGATTAGCTTGATATCTGCTCGTGACACTCAGAGCAAATGCTACATCCGGTCTGGTAGATATCATCCCATACATGATACTACCTATGGCTGACGCATATGGTACATGTGTCATTTTCTCTATCTCTTCATCAGTCTTGGGACACATAGACTTGGATAGAGAAACTCCATGACACATAGGTAGATGTCCTCTCTTGGACCCATCCATTGAAAACCGTTTCAATATGGTGTCGATGTAGGTTGATTGAGTAAGTCCTATCATTCTCTTAGATCTATCTCTATAGATCTGTATCCCTAGAATATAGGATGCCTCACCCAAATCCTTCATCGAGAATCTACCTGATAACCATATCTTTGTTGACTGCAACATCCCTACATCATTCCCAATGAGTAGGATGTCATCAACATAAAGTACTAAGAATGTCACAGCATCCTTAACTACTTTCTTGTACACGCATGGTTCCTCCGGGTTCTTGATGAAACCAAAATCCTTTATTGTTTCATCAAATTTCTGGTTCCAACTTCTTGATGCTTGTTTGAGACCATAGATTGATCTCTGAAGCTTGCATACCTTATGCTCGCTTCCCATGGATGTGTATCCCTCAGGCTGCATCATATAGATCTCTTCCTTAATGTTTCCATTAAGAAATGCAGTCTTCACATCCATTTGCCATATCTCATAGTCATACCAAGCAGCTATGACAATAAGGATTCTTATGGACTTGAACATTGCAACTGGTGAAAAGGTTTCATCATAGTCAACTCCTTATCTTTGAGTATAACCTTTCGCCACCAATCGTGCCTTGTATGTAAATACCTTACCATCAGGCCCAAGCTTTCTCTTTTAGATCCATTTACACCCTATTGGAACAATTCCATCGGGAGGATCTACTAAAGACCAAACTTGGTTTGTATGCATCGAATCTATTTCCGACTGCATAGCTTCAAGCCATAAATTTGAATCCGCATTAGAAATTGCTTCCTTGAAGTTTCTTGGATCACATCCAACATCGGGTTCATCTTGATCCCCTTCAAGAAGAAGACCATATCGAATAGGAGGTCTAGAAGTCCTCTCGGATCTTCTAGGTATAGGCGTGTCCATCATTGGTTCCTGAGGTGTAGGATCATTATTTTGTATTTCGGGTTCTTCTCGAATTTCTTCGAGTTCCATCATCTCGCCTTTCTTATCCAATAAGAACTCCTTCTCCAAGAAGGTGGCATTCCTTGAAACAAACACCTTTGTTTCAGCAGGATGATAGAAATAATATCCGATTGAATTCTTCGGATACCCTACAAAATAACATAAGGTGGATCGACTATCCAACTTATCTCCCACTGTCTGCTTCACGTAAGCAGAACATCCCCAAATCCTCAAGTACGAATACTTAGGAGCTTTGCCATTCCATAACTCGTATGGTGTTTTGTCCACTGCTTTGGTATGGACGTTGTTCAACAACAACACCACCGTTTCAAGCACGTAGCCCCAAAACGAAGGTGGAAGCTCAGTGAAGCTCATCATGGATCGAACCATGTCCAACAAAGTTTGATTACGACGCTCCGATACACCATTTAGCTGAGGTGTCATAGGAGGAGTCCACTGAGAGAGAATCCCATTCTCTTTCAGATAGTCCAAAAACTCGGTACTTAAGTATTCTCCACCTCGATCCGATCGAAGTGCTTTAATACTTTTACCTAGCTTGTTTTCTACTTCAGCCTTGAATTCTTTGAACTTTTCAAATGCTTCAGACTTATATTTCATTAAATATAAATACCCATACCTAGAATAATCATCAGTAAAGGTAATGAAATAGGTGTGGCCAAATTGAGTACCAATTCTAAATGGACCACAAACATCTGTATGGATCAAATCCAACAGATTTTGACTACGCTCAGGTTTCCCCTTAAAAGGAGATTTAGTCATTTTTCCTTTCAGGCAGGACTCACAAGTAGGTAGAGAGTTAATATCAGACATATCAAACATGCCCTCTCCCACTAGCTTGTTCATCCTCCTTGAGGAAATATGACCTAGCCTAGCATGCCAAAGGTTTGCCGGGTTTTGACTATCGATTTTCCTTTTGTTTGTTGTTACCGGTTTATCAACATAATTTATTGGAACGTCTTTTAATTTTAAGTTATATAGATCGTTTTCAAGTTGTCCATTTCCAATCAAACATTCATTCTTGTAAATATTGCAAATCCCATTCACAAAATTGCAAGAAAAACCATCTCTATCAAGCATAGAAACAGAAATAATGTTTTTAATAAAATCTGGAACAAATAAAACATCTCTCAAAAGTAACTTAAAATCGTTCTGCAAAATTAAATAAACATCTCCCACAGCTTTAGCTTCAACTCAAGAACCATTTCCGAGCCTCAGCCGGGTCTCACCCATTCTAAGCTTGCGACTTCTTGTCATCACCTGCAAATCATTGCAAATGTGAGATCCACATCCGGTATCCAATACCCAAGAAGTAGTATTAAGTGAAACATTTATTTCAATATAGAACATACCCTTCGCAGTTCGTAACTGCTCTAGATATTCCTTGCAGTTACGTTTCCAATGACCGGGTTTCTTGCAGTGATGGCAAACATCCTTGGACTTTTCCTTGTTTGAAGCCTTTGTCTTGTTCTTCTTCTCGGGTCCGGTTTTCTTGGGTGGGGCAGAACGTTTCTTACCCTTTGTACTTGGCCCCTTCTTAGTTGAAGAAGAGGAGCCCACCAAGACAACTGGTTTATCCTTCTTTAAAGTGGCTTCATATGTTACAAGCATATTGACCATCTCTTCAAGGGAGGCCTCTATCTTGTTCATATTGAAATTCACCACAAATCCGTCAAACGAAGAAGGAAGAGAGAGAAGTAATAAGTCCACATTGAGTTCATGCTCCAACACCAAATCAAGCGTTACCAACTTCTGTATAAGCCAAATTACTCGTACCCCATGATCACGGACCGAAGTCCCTTCACGCATGCGACACGTCATTAGCTCTTTTACAGTAGCGAACCTTTCAGCTCTCGATTGAGCCCCAAAAAGTTCCTTGAGTTGTACGTGAATGTCAGCAGCATTCACGGTATCCTCAAATCGCCTCTGGAGTTCATCAGACTTCGAGGCTTGCATATAGCATTTGGCCTTGATATCATGGTCCCACCATTTATCAAGTTTGGCCAACTCTTCCGGACTTATATCAGCTGGTGCTTCCTTCAGAGGAGATTTTTCTAACACGTAGAGCATCTTCTCCGAGGTCAAGACAATCTTCAACTTACGGAACCATTCCGTATAGTTTGCGCCAGTCAGTTTATTTTGTTTGAGAATAGAGAATAGTGGATTGCGCGAATTCATCTTTATGAAATACTGAAAAGAAACAGACAATTATCAGTGATTGTTTAATTAATTTACTAAGACATAAAATAGGCGAAATTTATTTTATGAATCTCACTCCCACTATTTTAACGATTTCACTACCCTCTAGTGAAAACGGGAAACTGTTTTCCTTAGTGGGAACATGGAGTCCAATTGACAAACTATGGTCCCGAATAATATCATCCAACCATAATTTTCAAAAGGTAGAGACCAATTGCTTCCAAAGCAACCTCCACGTTTTTACCTCATTTTCAAATAAGGTCCCAATAATATGACGCCGTTTATTGTAACATGTCAAGATGACCCATCAATATTAAGTTGTGATGGACAGTCGCCATGTGGATCCCCCAATAATATGAGCCGATCCCATGGGAGTTCCACCCAACTTACAACATGCGTCGATCCAATGTACAGCTTTCCGACGAACGGGCCCCCCCAATAATATGAGCCGGACCGTATCCGCGGGTAGCATCTCATACATTGATCGTTGATGGAAGGTAGGAACATTTAAACAATTTTAAATTTCCTTTATTTATCTTGATATCAATTTTAAATCATATTTAAAATGAGGGATTTTAATTTTGAAAATTTGTCTCATCATTTAAAATTTGTATGCTTGCGGGATTCATACAATTTAGTCTAAAACCTGCATACAACGATAATATCATATATTATATAGGATGATCGATTCCATTTCTAATCGACCCGTGGTTGCCAATCACGAGTCTAAGTCCAATCCTAGGTAATATGCAGGTATGCAATGCAATCCTATTACATTGAGCTTCCAATTTACATTTCTTCAGTCTTTATTGTCTGCTGGGCCCACCTCCGTCTTCAAATCTTCATCTCCCACTAAGTCTAATGTATTTACAATAAATAACTATGACAAGTAGGGGATACATTTTAAGGGGTGGGAACGGGCCATAAACCAGGTCCACTTTTATTACATATGACAATTCATATTGGGCCATAAACCAGGCCCATTAATAAATCCAACAACAATAAAAACAAATGTAAATTCCTAACATACACCTACAAAATTGGTCATGCCAATCGATCATCCTTATCCAATAATATTTAATTCAAAATTAATTTATTGGATAACATGCAATGACAATTTAAATTAAAAGGATAAAATCATATTCCATATATAAAATCTTATTTTACATACAAAATCATATTTTATCTTTTTATCAAATAAAATCATATTTTACATATAAAATCCAATTTTATACATAAAATCATATTTTACTCAATATTTTCATAAGATCATATCTTATCATCAATTGTACCAAAAATAATTAATTTCATAAAATCTGATTTAACGGATAAAATCTATAAATTTTCCAAAAATTCAAATTTATCCAAAAATAAATTTTAAAATTTTCGGACTCGAACAATTCGATCCGACGCCTCGTGGACCAATCAAAACAATTTTCGATCGGACCAAAAATAGAATTTTAACATATTAAAATTTTAATTTAAAAATAAAAATTAATTTTCCCGGGCCGCCCGGGACGCTCCCGGGCTGCCCGCGCCGCAAAGGGGCTCGGGCCGCTGCCCCCCCCCCCTGGGCAGCGATCCAATCGCTGCCCGTGTTTTGCCCGAAAAAAAAAATTTTATTTTAAAAAAATTTATTTTGTTTCAAAAACCGAGGATTAAAATTTTTTTTGTACAATCGATTAATTTAATCGCTTGATCTGAGCAACCTGGCTCTGATACCACTGTTGGAGAATGGTGTTCAGATCAATCAGAATTGATACCCGGTGCAGCGGAAGTTTAAAATTTTTTATATGGAACGATTCCATAATGGGTACCAAAACTTTACGATTAAATTGTGCGTGTAAAAATTAAATCACAATTAAATTTTTACCTCCAATCTCGAAACGAGATTATGGACACCAACAGATTACTCTGCTCTTGTTGTATATCCCAGGAACTAATGGACGAACAATTCTTCAATCAGGTCCACGAACGGAAATTTAATCCCTCTGATAGATTGCACTAGAAAATATATCAGAAGTTTCTACGAAGAGAATTAACGAATTTGATCCGTTAAACCAGACTGCAAATTCAAAATTCACAGGATGAAATTTTCGAGCAGAGAGGGGAGAGGGGGGCGGCGGCCACTAGGTCTCAAAACCCTAGTTAATTTCGAAAATTATGCCTCTGTTGTGTAATTTCTGTACTGCTATAACTTATTTATAATGTGGGCTGCTAACAGCTTAGGGCCCATTAGTCATAAGTTCAAGCCTGACAAGCAAAGCCCGCATGTTCAGAAATTAATATAAAATTCATCGTGACTCAGATTGATAAACCAATTTCACCAATGTGCACAGAAACCATTTCTGCACCTTTTAAAGTCAAGATAAATTTTCTGAATCCGAATTCAGTGATTTCCAAAAATGCCCATCCCTATGTCATTTTAAGAAATCTTACTCCCTCTACTCTTAAATAAGAAGTCCCACTTCTTTGTTCATTAAATTTAACTCTTTAAATTTAACTATCTCAACGGGGATTAAAAATCCATTACTTGTGTGACCCTCAATGGTTCAGGGATACAGCTAGCCGTGGGCTCACAACTCCTTGTGACTCGGAATAACAATTTCCGACTTGCCCATCGAATCATGGTAAGAGCGCCTAGCAACATCGCCCCATGATTCCCTCGGTATCACTGATAGTGCCTGCAAGAACCAATAGATTTTGGTTAGCGTACAGTACGGTCCCTTCATCCATATATCCCGATCGAATCAACAACCATTGGTAAATCGAGAGTCGTTCGAGATTCGATAACTATGCAATACATCTTGAAGATCAAATAGTGACATCGCATGTGCTACTAAGAAACCATTTCTTAAAACACATCATGTACTCTGGCCAGAGATTCGTCACACTAATATCTCCTCAGATTGCATAGGATATCCACACTCGCAAGTATGTGGTGAATCCTTGACAACAAAGCATCGACTCCTATATGTGTCGTAACCGTACCCAATTCCGGCACCTGATGACCCCAATAGAGTCGGTAAACGAGTCAAAGTACAGTACTAGCATATAGAGTCTCAATGATGTTTCAAGTAGTAAGGACTAATGGTGTACAACCAAAACCGCGGACTTTATCCACTCGATAAGTGATAACCACTTGGAAAGTCCGGATAGGGTAGTTCGATCATTCATCGTATGAATATCCATTTGCATTCTTTGAACATCTCTATGTTCCATACCAATGAAACGTGGTACTCGGCATCGCAAATGCTAGTCTCAATCTCGAGCGATCCTTATCCTTATTAACGGACGGATCAATCGACTAGGAACTGTTTAGAATATACAGTGACTATAAGATGTGTTTCATGATAGCCATCCCCATGTGCTACCACATCTTACATACACTATAGTATATTCAAGGTCTTCATCTAAACATCTTATAGTATGTCACAACATAATAATATGATAAAAGATAAAGTAAACGCCTTTATAAAAGTGTAAATTATATTAAACAAGAGATTGTTTATACATAGAGTCATCAAAGCCCTTAGCCACAAGTTGGCTCACCGGGCACCCACTCTTTCAGATCATGCACTGGATAATTATTCTCATGTGTCTTCAAATGTCGAGAAGCATAGACAATAACATGTCCATGCTGTGTCAGAACACATCCTAGCCCCTGACCAGAGGCATCAGTATAGACAACATAACCTCCTGATCCAGAAGGTACAGCTAGCACAAGTGCAGTAGTAAGACGTCTATGCAGCTCGTGAAATGACTCCTCACAATCCGAGGACCATATGAAGGCAACATCTTTCCGTGTAAGCTGTGTCAAAGGCCTGGCCAACTGTGCAAAATTCTCGATGAACCGACGGTAATAACCCGCTAGACCCAAGAAACTTCGAATCTCAGCAACCGTCATTGGACGAGACCAGTTCAGCACTGCCTCTATCTTACAAGGATCAACAGATATTCCTTCACTTGAAATCACAGACCGAGAAACACTACCCGATCAAGCCAAAATTCGCACTTGTCAATGACGAGCACACTTCAGTCTCTGAGATCGATTCTTCTCTCGCTCGAGTGAGCATAGGTCTCACACGAGCGAGACACTTTTTGGAAAAAAATTTGTTCTCTCTGGCTCGCTCGAGCGAGCATAGCCCTTCGCTCGAGCGAGTTCATCTCTGTCCAAAAATCAGGATTTTGCCGAGTTTCCCTACAAAATGGACCAGGAAGAGTATTATGCAGACAAATGCATTAAACATGCTAAAACTAAATAAAACAACAACAAAAACATATGAATGCATGAAAAACAAACACAAAAATATGCATATGAAACACAGTTATCACTCAATTTCGCATATAGTTGCTTATCTCGTAACGTCTGCAAAACAATCCTCAGATGCTGTGAATGTTCATTCTTTTCATGAGAATAGACAAGAATATCATCAATGAAGACGATGACAAATCTATCCAGATAGTCTCAAAATACTTGATTCATCAGATTCATAAAAACTATCGGTGCATTCGTCAAACCGAATGGCATCACCAGAAATTCATAATGCCCGTATCTGGTCCTAAAAGCAGTCGTAGTAATATATGAGTCTCGTACCCGCATCTGGTGGTATCCTGATCCCAGATCTATCTTATAGTAGATGGAAGTACCCTGTAACTGATCGAACAGATCATCAATTCGCGACAAAGGATACTTATTCTTGATGGTGACACGATTCAGCTGCCTGTAATCAATACATAATTGCATCGATCCATCCTTCTTCTTGACAAACAACACAGGTTCTTCCCATGGAGAAACACTCGGACAAATATATCCCTTATCAAGAAGATCCTGTAACTGTTGTTTCAATTCCCTCATCTTTGACTGTGCCAGACTATAAGGTGCTCGGGATTATAGGCGTTGTTCTTGGTACTAGATCAATACCAAATTCAACCTCTTGAACCGGAGGAAAACCAAGAATCTCATCAGGGAATACATCAGGAAACTCGCTGACAACCGGTAACTGATCAATACCCAAACTACTCGTGGACATATCAACTGCATAAATGAGATAGCCCTCCCCACCTGACTTTAAGACATGACATGACTTCAGAGCCGATACAAGTGGCATCGGAGGTCGCGCACCCTCACCATAAAAGTACCAACTCTCACCCTCATCCAGATGAAATTGTACCAGACGCTGATAACAATACACATTAGCGTGATACAAAGTCAGCATATCTATTCCCAAAATACAGTAAAAATCTGCCATCGCTAAGATAATCAAATTATCCGATAACACATGACCCTCAAACTCTAGAAGGCAACCCATCACTAGACGCTTAGTTACTACCTCCTGCTCCAGCGGAGTGGATACAACTAAATCCAGGTCTAATGATACATAAGGTAATATTTGTCTCTTAACAAAACGGCTAGAAATAAAGGAATGCGATGCTCCAGTATCAATTAAAACAAGTGCATGAATACCACATGACAGAAAGGTACCTGTCAACATGCGATCGCTTCCCTCAGTTGCCTAATCCTGAGACAGAGCAAACACCTGCCCTTGAGTCTGTGGATGGTAACCAGATGAACTCTGTGGTGCTGGCTGCTGACGTGGAAAAATACAAGCCTGAGATCAAACCTGTGATCCCGATCCATTCACAGCTCCCATACGCTGAGGACAATCTCTCTGCAGATGTCCCTACTCACCATAAATATAACAAGCACCAGTAGCCTTCCGACACAAAGCTGCAGGATGCTTCCCACCACAGTGACTGCAAAACTCCTCCTCCTTCTTCTTTTTCCCAAAACAGAACGTACCTCGTGAGCTATGAGAACCAGACGAAGTAGTAGTAGAAGAAGACATAGGTCCATATTGCACAATAGATTGAGCCTTAGGCCCAAGAGATCCACTAGGCTATTTTGGCATCATCAACTGTGCCCGCCTATTGCTGTTCTCCACTTGACGGCAACGGTTCACCAAATTATTGTAAGATGTCGGATCATCACAGATGACAACTTGTGAATAGATATCTTTATTCAAGCCTTGCAGAAAGATATCATACTTTGACGCATCACTGTCACTGATATGAGGACTGAAAGGTAGCAGATCAAGAAATCGTTGCTGATATTGATCAATAGTCATTGATCCTTGCCTCATAGTCAGCAACTCCATAAATCGTGCCTGACGAACTGCTGGAGTAAAATATAATTTCTGAAACTGCTGACAGAAATCCCCCCAAGTCACCCGTCCTCTCTCCGTACGTGCCTGAGTAGCCTTGGCATCCCACCATAAGCGTGCTCGATCCTCTAGAACAAATTCTAGAACTTCCAGTTTTTTCTCTTCAGTGAAATCGAAAGCTCGAAAAGAACTCTCCAGTTTGGACATCCAACCTCTTGCTAGTTCAGAATTTTTTCCACCCAATAAAAGCTTCGATCCTACTTGCATAAACTTATTGATAGTATAGCGACGTCTACCCTCATGAGGACGATGTCGATTCTCATGATGATGGTGATGGTGATGATACTGATAACCACCTTCCTGGCCAACACTATCATGGCTCTCATCACCTCTCCCGGCTATATCCTGAAAAGAATTGCACATTTAAAATCCCAAATGTGCAATAATTACTCAAAACTAGACTAAATCCCAAGTACTAATCCAAAAATCTAAGCATGCTCTAATACCAAAAATATAGTGACCCTGCATTGAATTACCTACTAACTGACACCTAAAAGCATTCATTAAACATAATAAAGCAAAAATACTTAACAGAGTAAAGCGTACGGAAACATAATCCATAATTTACATATAAGCTTAGTAAAACAAGTTCAGGCTTAATACTATAGTGATACAACCAAATTAAAAAGCTTAAAAGTTAATATTATACAGCTATATCAAATCGTGCTGTATAAATAACATCTCAAGGCTCCTGCTCCCTAGTCCTGCCTCGAACTACCATCTCCATCCATCCTGCGACCTGCCTCGTGGTATAGGGTGCCCAAGATAACAATTAGGACTTGAGCGCTAACGCCCAGTACATAAAGATGAGTAAATGTATATATATGATGCATGCAACATGATGATAAGTGTATTTTATACACTTATTTTAGTTATGATTTTAATTGTTAAATGTTTGTTTCGAGCAGATTTATGCGGAGTTTTGTTGTTTTTGTTCTTGCAGAGAATTATTGAATTTATTTAGAGAATAAAATGAAAATAGAAGAAAAATGAGATTTATGAAGAATAAAAGAAAAAAGAATAAAAAGGAAGTGAAAAAGAAAGAAAAGAACGATCAGGAAAAGAAGGAACAATGTTGGGCTTTGTTAATGGGCCAATATTGTCAGCGCTTCACTTAGCGCTAAAGAGAGGGAATTAAGAGCTATCGCGCTGCTGCTATGTTTCTGGGAGAATTGGAATTTCGAGACAAAGGTGCGCCCGCACCGTCTATTGAGCGCCCGCTCCATTGCTGGATTGAAAAGTTTTATTATTTTGGACAATTAATTCTATGAACTTTTTGACTGGGCTTTTGTGAGAAACATAGAAGGATTTTTATCAGACATCAGAAGAGGGGAGCCGCCACACATCACGTGCATATCAGAGAAATATTTGATCGTAAAGATTTCTGAATGAGAATTTCTGAGTTTTACTTGAAGAACGAAGACGGAGTTCGATAGACCGGACACGGCATCGACGACGGATTTGTTTCTTATCCTTTTATTTAATTCTTAATTTATGTTGAATTTTCTGAACATGATTTGTTTTATTCAGAGTTTTATTATGAACTAAATTTTTAGAGTCTAGAGGTCGGATGGAACCTGGTGTAGATATTTTCATGAATTTTTGATTTTATTGAATTGAATTTCTTCTAGATTAATTGTTTTTTATAGAATTGATTGTCTTTTCAATTATCTGATCAATAATTGATTTGTTATATTTATTTGAAATCATTGCTCAGGAGAGGGCATTTTGAATAGGACATTAGAAAATACACTGTTAATTATTTATACAGCTCGGGAGAGTGTATAATTTTAACAGAGCTTTTAAAAAGAACATTGTTTTGTGATAGATCACTGCGATAAATTCTTAATGGGGATATTGGAATTTAATTGTAGTTGATAAACATTATTTGTTGCTCGGGAGAGGAAAATAATAAACTTAAGTGTTCTTGGCTATTAATTGACTGGAATTCATGAAACTAAATTAATTAGGATTGATTGTTTTTGAAACGAGGTGAAATCTATACCTCTAGACCATTTTTCTCTGATTGATATTTTCTGAAAGTTGTGTGCGTGCTTATCAAAAATATCTTGCTATTTTATTTTTCTGCAAAATTCTGAGATTTTGATTTTTTAGATAAAGTTTGGACTATTTTAATTACAAGCACTAAATATTTTCATTTTACTCCTTGTGGGATCGATATCTGATTTAAATCACTATATTAAAACTTGACACTCGTACGCTTGCGAGAATTTTTGCAACAAGTTTTTGGCGCCGTTGCCGTGGAGTAAATTTTGATTATTTTTTAGTCTTGTTACCAATTAGTCTAGATTTTAATTTAGAGTTTTTTATTTTATTTTAAGTTACTAATTAATTTATTCTTATTTTTAATTGCAGTCTATGAGACGATCTCAAAGTGCGAATTCTCTACTGTTTGATCCTGAGATCGAGCGCACTTCACGTGCTTTAAGAAGAATTAGAAGAGAAGAATTAAGGAACATTGCTGAAGAAGAAGCACAACAAGCTCCCCTGGTGCCAATTAGAGATCACTTCAGGCCAGTAATCCAGGCTCACTATTATGGAATAGCTCGTGGAACTATCAACACAAACAAATTTGAGCTGAAGCCGACCTTGATCAACATGGTTCAATAGAACCAATTTAATGGGAGCACCACTGCTGGTCCTCTCCTACATCTACGCACTTTTTTGGAGATAACCGATACGGTAAAAATTAATGGTGTATCTGAGGATATTATTCGTTTACGCTTGTTTCCTTTTTCTCTCAGGGATCAAGCAAGGAGTTGGTTGAAATCACTGCCGTTTGGAAGCATCACTACTTGGGAGGGGATGGCAGAAAAATTTCTTGCTAAATATTTTCCACCTGCCAAGTCCACCCAGTTGAAGATAGAGATCAGCACCTTCCGGCAGATGGAAACTGAACAACTATACGAGGCGTGGGAAAGGTACAAAGAATTACTTAGATGTTGTCCTAACCATAATTTTGCAGATTGGGAACAGATCGAGTGGTTTTACAACGGACTGAATGCGCCTACGAGGATGAATGTTGATTCTGTGGCTGGAGGTACCATTTTTGCTAAGGACCATATGCAGGCCTATGATATGTTGGAGCAGATGACGGTCAATAGTTTTCAATGGCCATCTGAGCGTATGGGGGTAAAGAAGCCAGCTGGAGTGTATGCAGTGGATCCTCTCACATCCATCACTGCTCAATTATCTGCACTGACTACACAGGTAGCTGCGTTGAATAAAGTGAGTGTTGCAGAACCAGCAGGTGTGCTGGGTGCTATGGATGAATCTCACTATCATGAACAAGCCCAGTACATCAATCAAAGAGGTTATGGAGGCTATCGAGGTAACCCTGTCCCTAATACTTACCATCCTAGCTTGCGAAATCATGAAAATTTTTCTTATGCTAACAATAATAATGTGTTGAATCCTTCGGGGTTCATGACAAATAAGAGTGAGGGTAAGCCGTCTTTGGAGGATGTGGTTAGTACTTTTGTGCAGGAATCAGGTAAGAGGATGGCCAGAACTGAGTTTCGCCTTGACAGCTTGGAGATGCACACGGGCAACATGGGCGCGGTGTTGCAATCCATGGAGACTAGAATTGGGCAGTTGGAAAACGCACTGAAAGACAACAACCGCGGCCAGTTCCCTTGCAATACTGAGGTGAATCCTAAGGAACAGTGCAATGCCATAGAGTTGAGAAGTGGAAAAGAAGTTGGAGTCCAAGAACCTGCTATTGAAGAGGAGAAATTTGAGAAGAAAGTCGAAGAGAAGGAGCTTAAAACTGAGCCAAAACCGATGTACAAGCCTCCACTTCCATACCCACAGAGGTTCAAGAAGAAAGCATTGGATGAGCAGTTCTCCAAATTTTTGGAGATTTTCAAGAAAATTCACATCAACATCCCCTTTGCTGATGCTTTGGAGCAAATGCTAAATTATGCAAAATTCATCAAGGAGATGATGTCCAAGAAAAGGATACTGCTAGAGAACAAGGTGGTGAATTCGAATGAAGAGTGCAGTGCGGTGCTTCAAAAGAAGATGGCACAAAAGCTTAAGGATCCAGGGAGTTTTACTATTCCTTGTTCTATCGGTGGTTCTCATTTTAATAATGCACTTTGTGATTTAGGGGCCTGTATTAACTTAATGCCATTATCTATTTACAGGGCCTTGGAGTTGGGAGACATGAAATCGACTAAGATTTCATTGCAATTGGCGGATCGGAGCATTACATATCCACTAGGAATTGTTGAAGATGTTCTAGTCAAGGTGGATAAATTTATCTTTCCAGAGGATTTCGTGATCTTGGATACTGAAGCGGATCATGGTGCTCCGCTGATTTTTGGACGCCCGTTTTTGGCTACTGCTGATGCCAAAATAGATGTCAAGAAGGGTGAATTATCAATGGGTGTGGAGTACGAACGAGTGGTCTTCAATTTATTCGCAAAAGTACCCAATCCACCCATTGAAGAATTGTGTTTAATTGAACCGGTTGTGAAGTTGGAGAGCTGTCTAAGAGCTGATTTTGAGGTTGAATCAAAGAGTAAAGCGCCTAGTTCATCAACAAAGAAAGCCACGAAGAACAAGAAAGCAAAATTTAAAAAGCAGTTCGTGGAATTTATTTGGCGAGTGAAAGAGAAAGGAAAGACTTAACACCGGTGAAAGTCGGGCTGACGACTTTAAACCAAGCGCTATTCGGGAGGCAACCCAAGCTTTTTCTTTTATTTTTATTTTCTTTTATTTTTTAGTTTATTTAATTTTTGTTATTTAATATTTATTTTTTAGAATTTTAATTTCATTTTTTGAGCTTAATTTTTCTTAATTTTCAGGCTCCAGAAATATCAATGCGAGGAGACGGCGCGCCCGCCCAATTTTCTTGAGCGCCCGCGCTGCATCTGGGAAGAAAATAATGTTGATTTGCGAACTACAGGCGCGCTCGCCTTACTACTCTTGGGCGCCCGCACACACATTTCGCTTCAGTTATTCAGGAACAGCGCACTACCTAGCGCTATTGCGCAACTCAAAGGCGCTCCATTAAGCGCTATCGCGCTCACTCAACTGCGCACAAACATGCGCTAACACGTACACAAACCGCGCATCCACAAAGCACTAACGCGCTCCTGAAGTGCGCACTACAAAGCGCTATCGCACTACCATCACCCACCATCAGCGCTTCAACTAGCGCTATCGCGCCTCCTCCATGCACCATCTCCTTATGCTAACGCGCTAATCCGCCTGCCCAACCGCGCAACCATCTGAGCTGTAATGCCCCGATTTTATTATAATTGAGTTTAATCGAGATAATCAGAGTTTTCAGTAATTGAGAATCGTATTGATATTCGCAGGGGGATCAGTTTGCGAACTTGGAAAAATAAAGGACTTAAATGCAATATATATTAAGATGCAAGTGGCCAATCATTAGTCATCTCCTTCCCCCCCTACTCCCTCTCTCTATTTCTCTCTCCCCGAAAGCCATGAGAGGCGATTTCCAAGCTTTTCTTTCCATTCGATTCGCTCGATCCGACCGTTAGATTTTCATTCCGAGTTAAGATTCACGATCACCACAATGAGGGCTTCATTCTGACGTAAGTTTTGCTACAATCTCTTGAACTTTGATTTTGTTGAGTGGTCAAAATTTGATAATATTGGAGTATGTTATTCTTGAGCTAGCATAGATCGTGTATTCGAAGTCGGTTTGAAAAAGAACGAAGTTTGGATTTTATATGATTTTAGAGGCATATTTTTGAAAATGATGATTTTTATTGAGGTTGGTTTTGAGTTGTTTTGATGGATTGGGATGATGATTGAGTTATTGTTAGTTTGATGGTTTGTATTTCCGGATAGTCAATTTATAGCCGTTATGCCGTCGAAATCGAGTTCGAGTTATCAGTTTTTGGTTTGGTTTAGTTGAATATCGAATTTGATTGAGTTTGAATTACGAGTTGATATTGAGTCCGTATTCGATGTTTTGACAGTTGATTGAGGATTCGGGAGTTGATCGAACTTGGAGACTTGTTTATCGATTGAAGAATTGAAGATGGTATATTATTGATTGTTGTATCGACTTTGAGTTTGTTATCCGAATAGACTATGATGTCAAGTTATCTATTGTTGACAGGAATCACTTGAAGCTTCGAGAAAAGGTAAAAGTCGACAATGAAACGAATGGGAACGAATACTCGAGATTGACTTATTCTCGAGTTCCCGAAAATCACATACTACATGTTTATTTGCTTGAGTGAATTTGATTGTTATTCTATTTTCACTTGCATTCCATATTGAGCCGATTTCTCGATTCGTTTTGAAATTAGACGATTTAGGGAGCTATATTGAAGTGGCTTTGGATTTCGAGTTTTTCCAATTGCCAGAATACTTCTTATAGTTGCTCTGAAGTCTAGGGGTTGAGTTGAACGACATCCACCCCGAATGGGTGTGTCGGTGAGTTTTTGTGAAGACTAGCCCCGGGATCCCAACCGAATAACGATTGATATTTCGATTATCTGATTTGATAGTCCCGAGTTTTGAAGTCATGCATTCATTCATGCTCATTTTGATTTGTTACTGATTATTACATTTCAATCTGAGGTGTTTACTTGATATTTCATGCTTGTCTCTTTTACTTAGAAATTATATTTCTAAGCGGTTTATCCGGCTGTTGTCTTTGTTTGTATGTGTACTTGGCAACAGGAGGATCAGGAGCTGGACCAATTCGTTTGGGTTAGCTCAGGGTGTGATGATAGAAGTGGGACACCGTGTATCTTAGGGTCGTACCTTTTGGAGTTGTACTGTTTTGTTTAGTCGAACGAATCCCTACCGTCAAACTTGTACTGTTAAACATCATTTTGTTGGTGTTTCAACTCCTTAGATCTCATGTATTTATGATGTTTGAACCTTGGTTGCTTGAGTTTTTGAGTTTAGTTTGTTAGACTTTTCTTTTATGCCCTGGAGTTCTTCGAGAGGGCGGCGCAGGCGCGCTGTTATTGGCGCGGGCGCGCTGTTGATTTTCGAAGCGAGGGGATGGGCGCGCTGTTCATTTTTGAAGAGAGGGCACGGGCGTTTGGTTCTTGGCGCGGGCACGCCGTTGTTTTGCGAAGGCTCGGCGCGGGAGCGCCTGATTATGGCCCGGGCGCGCACTGCTAAAAAAAAAAAAATTTTGATTCGTTTTTCGCGGTTTATTGTGTTCGATTATGTTTAATTATTCGATAATAGAGGTTTAGAAACGGGGTCTCACATGAGAAAACGAGCATCTCCATCTGCGCTTCACTTTATGCGCACCTAGCCACCATCAGCACTTCAATCTTACGTGATTGCACCTCTCCACCAGTCGTCTCCTTGCGAAAACAAATCTCAGCAGCACAACCTTGAGATCACACGCCCCTCATAGCTGCTCACATCCATGTACCATCGAGGTCATTGAAATCCTAGCATCTCTATGCACAATCGCGTGTCCAAATCGTGCCATGCATTTCTTGGTCCTGCTTATTAGGAGCATAATCACTTATTCACTTGGGCAAATTCTATTTCATCCGATCAAATCCTGATGGTGTTGTTGTAGCGGCAACTTATTTCTATGGAGATGTTGGTGTACTTACTTCCTTGGAGATGATATGGATGCCGAGTACTGATGCTCGGTGTCGAAGGTACGCGTCCCGTGTCCCTTGTTCTTTTTATTATTTTTAATCATTAGGGACAATGATTACATTAAGTTTGGGGGGGGTGAATTTTTGATAAGGTTGAAAGTTGTTTAGTTGATTACTGTGTGCTTCATAGATAAAATTTTTGATTGAGTTTATTTGTTGTGTTAGTTGAGTTGAGTTTAAATGAAGTCAAGAAAGAAATGGATGCATGGCTGAAAAATATTTTTTGTGCTATAACTGAAATCCATGATTGTCTACCTATCTGACAAATATTTTTGAGAAAAAATGGAACCAATTGAATGAATAATTTCCTATATACTCTGTGATTAATACTTGAATCTGAGTTTTGAGACATACAGACATAGATATGATTGAGGCATTGTTTGAAATTTTTGGGCTTGATTTCATTGAAATAATTTATCCTTAGTTGCCTATTTGAGCTTACATGTATATTAGTACTTTGAGGTATTGAAAAATTTGAATTTGTTGAAAAAAATCATCTTTTACTGCTGATGATTAATCTTTTTTGCACTGATTGGAATTTGTATGAATTAATTGTGGATTGACACTTGTCTAGAACTAGTTCGAACACTCTTCAAGGCGAAATACGGGCATAACTGTTATTAGGAATGATTTAGGCAATTTTTCTGAATTCGTTTGAGCCTTTCAAGCTACCTAATTAATGTATTTTATCCTTAGTACCTTGTTTGAGCTTTATTGAAAATCGAATGGCATGCGTGTAAACGTGTGATAAACTTCCATTCGTCATTATTTCAAGGTCCTACATTGACTACCTGAATAGCCTAAACACTAATTCCTACCTTTAAGGGAGTAATTTGAATGCTAAAATGTTATATGCTCCTAGTTTTATTTGTGAAAAATGGAATGGTGTGGTGGATGAATTGAAAAGATGAAAAGAGGTAGTAGAAAAGAGAGTTGAAAAAGTTATGAAAGAAAGAAAAGAAGTTGTGAAAAAGTTGTGAAAATCAATGAATTGAAAAAAAAAATGTGAAATTGTGAATGAAAAAGGAGTTGAAATTAGAATTGAGTTTTAACAATAAATTACTCATTATTTAAATTCTTATCCTTTATTTGTAGCCATGAGCCAGACCTTACATTATAAGCTGATTAAGTCCTATTGACTGAGTCTCAGCTGCCCAATATACTAGTGGAGAAGAGTTGCGAGAATTTAGCCTATGGACTGTTGATTGATACTTTTAATGATTATGAATTTTGATCGAAACACGCACACACGCTTATTCTTTGCATTTACCTATTTGTGAGTGTTTTTGATTTTATATCCTATATTTTGATCCCATGCTACCTTGAAAAGTCCTCATGATCTATGAATGTTTGAATTGAACTTGGATAAGGGTGTTTTGAAACGTGAGTTGCGGAGATTGTGAGCTTATGTGGTTATTTTGTTATTGGCTGAAATTTTCAAGTGTTAGTTGGGTGTGATATGATTGGATTTGAAAATTTTTTGAAATCATTGCTGATACAATTTCTCCATAATATTTCTTGACTATTCTTGTTGGTTTTAGAGATTGAGTTTTTAGAATTTATTGTTTTGAATAGTTTTGCTCAGGACTAGTTATGATTTTAATTGTTAAATGTTTTTTTCGAGCGATTTATGCGGATTTTTGTTATTTTTGTGCTTGCAGAGAATTATTGAATTTATTTGGAGAAGAAAAGGAAAATAGAAGAAAAATGAGATTTATGAAGAATAAAAGAAAAGAGAATAAAAAGGAAGTGAAAAAGAAAGAAAAGAACGATCAGGAAAAGAAGGAACAGTGTTGGGCTTTGTTAATGGGCCAATGTTGTCAGCGCTTCACTTAGCGCTAAAGAGAGGGAATTAAGAGCTATCGCGAAGCTGCTATGTTTCTGGGAGAATTGGAATTTCGAGACAAAGGCGCGCCCGCGCCGTCTATTGAGCGCCCGCCCCGTTGCTGGATTGGAAAGTTTTATTATTTCGGGCAATTAATTCTATGGTCTTTTTGACTGGGCTTTTGTGAGCAATATAAAAGGATTTTTATCAGACATCAGAAGTGGGGAGCTGCCACACATCACGTGCATATCAGAGAAATATTTGATCGTGAAGATTTCTGAACGAGAATTTCTGATTTTTACTTGAAGAACGAAGACGGAGTTCGATAGACCAGACACGGCATCGACGATGGATTTGTTTCTTATCCTTTTATTTATTTCTGAATTTATGTTGAATTTTCTGAACATGATTTGTTTTATTCAGAGTTTTATTATGAACTAAATTTTTAGAGTCTAGAGGTCGGATGGAACCTGGTGTAGACACTTTCATGAATTTTTGATTTTATTGAATTGAATTTCTTCTAGATTAATTGTTTTTTCTAGAATTGATTGTCTTTTCAATTATCTGATCAATAATTGATTTGTTATATTTATTTGAAATCATTGCTCGGGAGAGGGCATTTTGAATAGGACATTAGAAAATACACTGTTAATTATTTATACAGCTCGGGAGAGTGTATAATTTTTACAGAGCTTTTAAAAAGAACATTGTTTTGTGATAGATCACTGCGATAAATTCTTAATAGGGATATTGGTATTTAATTGTAGTTGATAAACATTATTTGTTGCTCGGGGGAGGGAAATAATAAACTTAAGTGTTCTTGGCTATTAATTGACTGGAATTCATGAAACTAAATTAATTAGGATTGATTGTTGTTGAAACCAGGTGAAATCTATACCTCTAGACCATTTTTCTCTGATTGATATTTTCTGAAAGTTGTGTGCGTGCTTATCAAAAATATCTTGCTATTTTATTTTTCTGCAAAATTCTGAGATTTTGATTTTCTAGATAAAGTTTGGACTATTTTAATTACAAGCACTAAATATTTTTATTTTACTCCCTGTGGGATCGATATCTGATTTAAATCACTATATTAAAACTTGACACTCGTACGCTTGCGAGAATTTTCACAACACATGATGACTGGTAAAGGGTCATCTGAAAAGTCATGCTCAGTACCGGCACCACATGAGTGCTTTCACCGCATGGATAAACTTCTGGGTGCAACCACACTCGTCTAGTATACCAGAGTAGTCAGACATACATGTCCCCGCCGTCACGGGACTCTCAGTGACAGACTATAGAGTATAGAGCTGAGCGGCTCTATAATCAGGTATAACAAGATATAGGCTCAACGTGTATGTGCACAAGATATATGAATATTGAAAGCGATAAAACATAAATCATGCCACATAATAATGCCAGATAAATTCAACATAAAAACATGTATACTCGCAGGCAATCTCAGTCAATGTGTACGTACCTCTAGGCTAGTTCAAGTCTAGTAGGATCCTTGGTTCCAAACCTGTATTCAAAAGTTCACCGTATCAATACACAAGTTCTATAAGCCTTAACTAAGCTAATAAGTACTCCCAAAAATTAAATATATACCCGAACAATACCTTCGTCCGTAGTAAGCCCTTTGGAGTCGCTAGTCCCAGATGACCATAACCACGCCTTGGTTATTCCATAACCGATAGGGCCCTCAAGTGTATATCTCACACTTATATAACCAAATAAGAAAACTCAGAATTCGTAATTCAAAATGAAATCGAATGATCCGTATTTATAGGAAAATTTCCGGTCAAGTTCGGACCTTCCGAACACGGGTTCGGATCGTCCGATACAGCTCAACGCCTGCATGCAGAACACGTCGAGTTCGGACCGTCCGATCGTCACTTCGGGCTGTCCGAAGTGTCCTAAATCCAACACTTGTCAAAATCCATGGCTGAGTAATCCTTCTTGCTTGGAACAAGGGAGTTTGGGCCGTCCAATCCTGGTTCGGACCGTCCGAACGTGCCTTAACTCCGAAGTCAACATGCACTTCTTCGGAGCCCCCGTCTTGCTGAGTTCGGATCGTCCGAAGTCCTCTTCGAACCGTCCAAACTGGCTCAAATATTGAAATTAAAATTCTTAATTATAGAGTCCGATTGAACCCTGAATTTGGTTAATTACTAACCCTTAATCATGCTTAACATATTATTATCTTAAAATGGATTTTGGGTTACTACAAAAGCATAGCACATATGCGGGAAAATGTGGTGCATATGCGTGAAAGTCCAGAAAGTGAGAAAATAAAATGGCACATATGCGGTGATTTGTGGTGCATATGCGGGAGAAGGCAGAAAACTAAGGGAAATGAGTAAGCGCTTCTGCGGAATTTTTCACGCATATGCGGGAAGTAGAATTATGAAGTCTTGCGCATCTGCGTAATTTCTCAAGCTTCTGCGCCAAAGTCAAGAGATCTTAAGAATGAAATAAAAGCGCATATGCGCATATTATAAGCGCATCTGCAGCATCTGTGAAACATGGAAACATTACAGAGTTTGGAAAATTTTGGAGACGTGATATTAGACTTGATTGTGGGTTTCTAAGCAACCTATAAAAGAGAAAAACACACGCACAAATCAGGAGGGCAGCCGACGCACAAAATCTGAGGAGAAATCTGCACAACAAGTAAAGAAAAGAGATTGATAGGAATAAGAAGGACTCGCGTTGAGGAGAAGAATTCAGAAGAGATCGAAGAAGAAGGACGCGTACGCTACTTCGACTTTGTTTCCTTTATCTTTTTCCTATTTGATTCTAAACTTGATGTCTAGTTTCATAAAAATGATTTATTTTTACAATATTTTGATTATGAACTAAATTTTATTAGTCTAGAGGGATGATGGAACCTGGTGTAGATGACTTTTACAACTGTTAATTTTATTTGATTGAATTTTCCTAGATTAATTGTTTTTCTAGTATTGATTGTCGTTTCAATTACTTGATCAATAATTGATTTGTTATCTTTATTTGGAATCCGGCGCTCAAGAGATGATATTTTGAATAGGACCAATAGAAATAACACTGTTAATTGTTTATATAACTTGGGAGAGTATATAACTTTAATAGAGCCTTAAAAAACATTTTTTTTACGCATATCACTGCAATTAGATTCTTAATAGGGATATTGGAATTGAACTGTAGTTGATACACTCTATTTGGAACTCGAGAAAGGGAAATAGAATAACCTAAGTGTTCTTGGTTATTAATTGAAAGGAATTCATGAAAATAAGTTAATTAGGAGTAATTGTTGTCGAAACCAGGTGAAATCTAAACCTCTAGACCATTATTCTCTCATTGATATTTCGTTGAAATTGTGTGTGTGCTTTGCTGAAGTTTATTATTAATTTAGTTTTGAAAACCAAAAATTCTCTTATTTAATTTTCTATATAAAGTTTAGACTATTCTAATTACAAGTACTTAATATTTTTTAATATTACTTCTCGTGGGAACGATATTTTACTCACTACATATTAAAACTTGACACCGTCCACTTGCGGACACAAAATTACGAAACAAGTTTTTTGCGTTGTTGCGGGGGAGTAATTTATTGATTTTATTTTAGTCTTGCTACCAATTATTCTAGATTTTAATTTATAGTTTTTCTTTATTTTAATTTTAGTTACTAATTGATTTTATTTTTCTTGAGTGCAGTTTATGCGAAGATCTCAAAGCATCGATTATCTACTGTTTGATCCAGAGATCGAACGAACTGTGTGTTCTTTGAGAAGGTTAAGGAGAGAAGAAGTAAACAGGATGGCCGAAAATAATCCGCCACAACCTCCCTTGGTTCCTATCAGAGATCACTTTCGGACGACGATCCAGGCTCACTACACTGGAATCTCTCGAGGAACCATCAATGCAAACAACTTTGAGCTCAAGACAAATTTGATCAACATGGTTCAACATAACCAATTTAATGGGAGGGCAAATTCTGATCCTCATCTACACCTGCGAACATTTTTGGAAATTACTGATATGATAAAGATGAACGGTGTTTCTAAGAATATTATACGTTTACGATTGTTTCCTTTCTCTCTCAGGGACCAGTCAAGGATTTGGTTACAATCACTGCCTTTGGAAAGCATTACTACATGGGAGGAAATGACAGTCAAATTTCTTGCGAAGTACTTTCCTCCTGCCAAATCCACCCAACTGAAGATTGAGATCAGTACCTTCAGGCAGCTTGATTCAGAACAATTATGTGAGGCGAGGGAAAGGTCTAAGTATTTATTAATATGTTTTCCTAACCATAATTATGCAGACTGGGATAAGATCGAGTGGTTTTACAATGGTCTGAACATGCCAACGAGGATGTCAGTAGATTCTGCAGCTGAAGGAACAATATTTTCTATGGACCCCATTCAGGCCTATGATATGCTAGAGCAAATGACCATAAAAAGTTTTCAATGGCCATCTGAGCGTATGGGCATCAAGAAGCCTGTTGGAGTGTATAGCATTGATCCTATTACCTCTATTACTGCCCAATTATCTGTACTGACAACGCAAGTAGCAGCATTGAATAAGGTGAATATCTCAGATTCAGCGGGTTTTTCAGTCGCTATTGAAGGATATTTTCCCCCCAGAGGATGTTAATTATCTCAATCCTAATGGCTACAAAGGTTATGGAGGATATATAGATAATACTGTTCCAAATACTTATCACCCAGGTTTGCGAAATCATGAAAATATTTCATATTCTAACAATAAAAATGTGTTGAATCCTCCTCCGGGGTTCAATACAAATAAGGGTGAAGGTAAGCCTTCTTTGGAGGATGTTGTTAGTACTTTTGTGCATGAATCAAGTAAGAGAATGGCAATAACTGAGTCTCGCCTTGACATCTTGGAGACACTTGTGGCTAATATGGGGGCTGTTTTGCAATCTATGGAGACTAGTATTGGGCAGCTGGCGAATGCCTTGAAGGATAACAACAGAGGTCAGTTTCCGAGCAATGAAAGAGCAATGCAATGCTATCACTTTGAGGAGTGGGAAACAAGTAGTTGCTGAAAAAAAAAAGTGGAGAATGAAAAATCTGAGGAAACTAAAAGTTCAGCGGAGGAAAAGAAAGTCAAGGGTTTTGAAACTGAGTGTGACAGTGAGAAGAAAAATGAAGAGAAACAAATTGATCCTGAGCAAAAACCGTTGTACAAGCCTCAACTTCCATATCCACAAAGGTTTAAGAAGAAGGTCGTGGATGAGCAGTTCTCAAAATTCTTGGAGATTTTCAAGAAGAAACATATCAACATCTCTTTTGTTGATGCTCTGGAACAAATGCCAAATTATGAAAAGTTTATCAAAGAGGTGATTATGCGATCATGGATATCTCGCATGTGGATCGAGTGGCAAGGGGAGTTCGAGATCCATTGGAGTTGCCACGTGGACCAATAATGAAGAGTCGAGCTAACAAATTCAAGAAGGCACTTCAAATGTTGATGTTAAATTATCAAGATGAAATTGGAGCACTTGAAGATCAATTTTGGAGTTGTCTATGCGTCCTTGAAGTGTTAGAAGTCAAAAGGAATGAAGAAAATAAATTTCGGACAGAGACCCTCTCACTCGAGCGCACTTTGTTGTCGCTCGAGAGAGCTGCATAAACAATTTTGGGGCAGAGGACTTCTCGCTCAAGCGCACTTCTTGCCCGCTCGAGCGAGCTTGGGAAATTGTGACACCAAGGGTCTTCTCGCTCGAGCACGAGTTGCGTCCGCTCGAGCGAGAGAGATTTTTTGGAAATTTACGCACATTTTGGCGTGTTGTGTGTGTGTTCTTGCAGGATTTTGATAGTTTTGATTTTATTTTTCTATTTTTGAGAGTTCTAATTATACTAGAAAACTTTCTAGATGATATCTTTGATATCTTTAGGTTATATTTTTCGTTATCTTTTATTTTTTATTGTAAACTATAAATACTTTTGTTATTTTCATTAATAATAATTCAGATTCAGTTTATAAACAAATTATTTAAATTCACTCTAGAATTTTATTCAAAGCTTTGCTTTGGTTTTTTCAAATCAAACTTTCTCAGTTAATTACTTGGAAACATTTGTCAATTGATTTTTCACTGAAGATTTTTAGATACAAGTTATTTGAAGGTTTTCTTTGGTTTCGATTGTCGTAATTTTTGTTTTTAATCGTCCCGTCGATTAAAGGAGAAAATCCTAAATTCTATCAATTTACTTGTTTCAAAGATTGGGAAAAACTCTTTGGATCTTTTGTTTATTGGTTAGAGGGTGCGATTTAATTTATAATCGTGTTTGCTAATCTTACTCATCAAGATTCATATCATTTGGTATCAAAGCGAAGGTTTTGATTCAAGTAAGTCGTATCCTTCTTTAATATATATTCTTTATTCGTTTCTCGTTCATCGTTCGTTGTTCTTTGTTCTTTGTTCTTCATCTATCTCATATCCAATTTTTGTTTTGTTTCTTTCAAACTTGTTATCCAAGTCTGGTGTCTTGTGCTAAAGTTATAAATTCAAAAAAAATATAGAGAGGGCCAAAAATTTGATAAAAAAAGTGAAGAAAAGTAACTTGTGGCCAATTACTTTGTCGTTATTTATCCTTGGGTGCGAGTTAAAGTCAATTTGTACATAAAATTCCTTACTTGTGTTTGTGCAATCTTTGTGAGTCAATTTTCAAGCTTCTAAAAGTTTTGAACTTGAAGGTTTGATCCTTTATTCTCCAAAGCAAATCCTTACCACAAATTTAAGTGAAAAAATGGAGTGATTGAGTGATTCGTTTGGAGTGAACTGTGAGAATTTGTGTGAGGAAATTTATTACTAATGATGTTAGTGAGAGTGTGAACCAAGGAATTTCCAAGGTTCAAATGGAGGCGTTGATGGGGCAGTTGACTAGGGTGATGAGATCGGAGTTAGAACCACTTCACGAACGGATGAGTAAATTGAAGGAGAGTAGAGGTAGTGGAAAAAAAATAAAAATATGAAGGGGAATGATTTTGAAGATGATGAAGATAGTTTTGATGAAAATTGGGATGTGGAGAGAAGAGTATATGGGGGTAGGCATAGTCGAGAAGCGGTGTGTGGAAAATATATGGAGGGCAGTAAGGAGGATGTGAATATTAGTAGCATTAAGAGGAAAATTCCAGCGTTTCATGGAAAATCTGATCCGGAGGCGTATCTGGAATGGGAGAAGCGTGTGGAGTTTGTGTTTGATTGCCATCACTATTCTGATCTTAAGAAAGTGAGGTTGGCAGTGGTTGAGTTTGTAGATTATGCATTAATCTGGTGCGCTCAATTAGTTACCACTAGAAGGAGGTGTGGAGAGCCACCTATCAAAACGTGGGAAGAGATGAAGCATGTTTTGAAGAAGCATTTCGTAACTAACCATTATTATCGTGAAATGTACAGGCGTCTACAGACTTTGAGGCAGGGTCCAAGGAGCGTGGATGATTACTACAAGGATTTGGGGACCTTGATGATCCGGACCAACATTGAAGAAGATAATGAAGCTACAATGGCTCGATTCTTGTGTGGTTTGAATAGAGAAATACAAGATCAAGTGGAGCTTCGTCACTGTATTTATTTGAATGAGATGGTGCAGACGGCCATGAAGGTGGAACAGCAGCTCAAGCGTGTTGTGAAAATTTACTCGCAAGCGTACGAGTGTCAAGTTTTAGTATAGTGAAAGAGAGAGTGTCGATCCCACAGGGAGTAAAATGAAAATATTCAATACTTGTAATTAAAATAGTCTTAATTTTATCTAGAAAATCAAACTTCGAGAATTTTGCAGAAGAAATAAAATAAATAATGAGGAATTATCAAGCTCACACACACACAAATTTCGAGGAATTATCAATCAGAGAAAAATAGTCCAGAGTTTTTGATTTCACTTGGTCTCGAAAATATTCAATCCTAATTAATCTATTTTATGAATTTCCTTCGATTAATAACCAAGAACACTTAGATTATTCTATTCCCCTCTCCAGAGCAACAAATATAGTGTATCAACTACAATTCGATTTCAATATCCCTATTAAAAATCTAGATGTAGTGATATGTGTAAAATGATGTTCCTTAAAGGTTCTATTAAAGCTATATACTTTCCCGAGCTATATAAACAATTAACAGTGTAGTTCCTATTGATCCTACTCAAAATCCCCTCTCCCGAGCAATGATTCTAAGTAAATATAACAACTCAATTTATGGCCAGTAAATTAAGAAGACATTCAATTCTAGAAACACAATTAATCTATAGAAATTCAATTTATTAAAATCAAAGATTCATGAATATGTCTCAACCAAGCTACGTCAACCTCTAGACTAGAAAAGTTTAGTTCATGCTCAAATTCAATAAAAACCAAATCATGTTTAATATCTCAAACATAATTCAACAATCAAAAGAAAATAAAAAGAAGAAACAAAGCCGTAGTATTTCTTCCGTGTCCGGTCGAAAAGTCTTCGTCTTTGTTCCAAGCAATCTTCAATTCTTCAACTCCAAAAACTCACAAAAGTGCTCTCTAGTATATTGTGTGTAGTGGCGGCTGATAGATCGTTTAATGACTCAGAAAAATCCCTTAAATATGACCTAACAATCGTCCAAAATAATACCAAAGATATCCCCAAAGTTTCCATAAACAGTCGGACTCTAATATTCCAAACAGACGACGGCGCGGGCGCGCAGGGAATAGGGCGGGCGTGCCTCCACTTTGCAAAACAATCCTTTGAATATTCTTCAACGGCGCGGGCGCGCCTAGGGTCAGCGCGGGCGCGCCTTAAGCTCGAGATTTCTTCTTGGGTTCTTCAATAACAGCGCGGGCGCGCCTATGAATAGGGCGGGCGCCCCTTTAGCTCGAACTCAGCCTTTTTCTTCTCTTTTCCAACTCTTGAATTTCCTTGTAAACTTCCATCTTTTAAGCTTATTTCCACTTGAACACATCGAAGTCCATAACTTCCTACAAACACAAAAACAACAACAATTTCACGCAATATCTACCAATAAATTCCAAAAGTCAAATAAAACCATATACAAATTAAGTGCACAAAATGCACTTATCAAATTCCCACAAACTTGAACTTTTGTTCGTCTCGAGCAAAACTAACACAAACTCCACTCAATTGCAAGAACAACAACCATCAAGAATGACTATGGATTAATGACCTCAGTATGGAATTCCAAAACAATTTAAATCCAATAATATCTATCCTACTAACACTTGAAAAATAAGTTAGCTAGAAAAATAATTCAACCTCATAAACTCATAAACTCCGCAACTCACGTTTCAAAATACTCTTCTCTTAACTCAATTCAAACATTCACAAATCATGAGGACTTTCATGGTAGAATAGGATCAAATTCAAGGATATATCATCACAACAACACTCAATTGGTTTAATTCAAGAACATAGTGTGTGCATGTTTCGATCAAGAATCCATAATTATTAAAGTTTCAATCAACAATCCATAAGCTAAATTCTCGCAACCCCTCTTCACTAGTATATTGGGAAACTGTGACTCGGTCAATAGGACTTAATAAGCTTACAATGCAAGGCCTGGCTCATGGCTACAAATGAGGAAAAAAAATTCAAATAAGGAGTAATTCACATTTATGCTCAAACTCTAATTTCAATTCATTTTCATTCACAACTTCACACTTATTTCACTTCATTTCCATGATTTTTCAATTTTTTTTTTTAACAACATGTTTCACAACTTTTCTTTTCACAACTTTTTCAACCACAAAATTTTCAACTCTTTGTCTTTTCTACTACCTTCCTCATTTCCATTCATCCACCACACCATTCCATATTCACAAATAAAAACTAGGAGCATATAACAATTTAACATTCAAATTACTCCCTTAAAGGTAGGAAATAGTGTATAATCTATTCAAGTAGTCAATGTAGGACCTTGAAATAATGACGAATGGGGGTTTTATCACACGTTTACACGTATGCCATTCGATTTTCAATAAAGTTCAAACAAGGTACTAGGGATAACATGTATAATAGGTAGCTTGAAAGGCTCAAACGAATTAAGAAAAATCGCCTAAATCATTCCTAATCACAGTTTTGCTCGTATTTCGCCTCGAGGGGTGTCCGAACTAGTTCTAGACAAGTCTCAATCCACAATTAAATCATACAAATCTCAATCAGTGCAGAAAGGAATAATCATCACCAGTAAACGATGATTTTCACAACAAGTTTCAGAATTCTCGCACCTCTAAGTACTAATATGCGTGTAAGCTCAAATGGGCAACTAATGATAAATTGATTCAATAAAATTCAAGGCCCAAAAAGTCCAAACAATGCCTCAATCATTTTTATGTTTGTCTGTCTCAAGATTAAGATTCAAGAAAAATCACAGAATATATAGGAGTTCAATTGTTCACTTGGTTCCGTTTATTTCAAAATTTTGTCAGCTAGGCAGGTAGTCATGGACTTCAGTTACAAAACAAAAATTAACATCATTGGCCATCAATCCATTTCATTCATGATTTCTCAATATCATTCACCAACAAACCACAACTACATAAATTTCTCAAATTCAGCCACACACCAACACAACACAACTCCTAAGAACCAAACAACTAAAAAAAACAAAACAAAAGCAAAAGCAACTAAACAAAAACAATAAAAGTCAGAACTGACACAATTCCCCCAAACTTAGTACATTCATTGTCCTCAAGGAATTAAAACAAGAAAGCATAAAGGACATGTACCACAAACGACGACCATCAGTGGTCATCGCCATCATCAGCGGAATCATCATGGGACGGACCTGAAGGGCCAAAAGTGGGCGGCCACTGTGGATACAGAGGAAATGGATGAGTCAAACTAGAAGCCTGTGAAAACTGATGTCTCAAAGCATCTGTAAAATCCATCATGTAGTCCATAAAGAAACCTGTAGTCTGCTGAAATGTCCGAAACTCTTGACGGTGCGCTCTCAATTCATCCTCCAAAAGAGCAACACAATCGGGCGCAACAGGGGGAACCTGAGGTCGGGGTGCAGGGCCGCTTCGTGCAGCTGCTCTCTCATTAAAATCTCGTCTCAGCGCGAGTTCGGTGCTCAGAAGCCGATATCATGGGAAAAGGAGTTTGACAAGCAATCGGAGCAGTAGCTTTCAACAATTCTTCATTCTGGCCCCACTCAACTCCAGCCGCTTCACAAAGATCAGTGATAAGTGCGGGCAATGCAAACCCGCCAGTCGTCTTACCTGCCTGTTGGAGAACAGCGATCAGATCAATCAGAATTGATACCCGGTGCAGCGGAAGTTTAAAAATTTTATATGGAACGATTCCATAATGGGTATCAAAACTTAACGATTAAATTGTGTGTGTAAAAATTAAATAACAATTATAAATTTTTACCTCCAATCTCGAATCGAGATTATGGACACCAACAGATTGCTCTGCTCTTGTTGTATATCCCTGGAACTAATGGACGAACTGTTCTTCAATCAGGTCCACGAACGGATAATTAATCCCTCTGATAGATTGCACTATAAAATCTATCAGAACTTTCTACGAAGAGAATTAACGAATTTGATCCGTTAAACCAGACTGTAATTCAAAATTCACAGACTGGATTTTTCCCGAGTAGAGAGGGAGGGGGGCGGCCACTTTAGAGAGAAAATAACTAGGTTTTCGAAAATTGTGACCTGTTGTGTGTAATTTCTATACTGCAATAACTTATTTATAATGTAGGCCGCTAACAGCTTAGGTCCCATTAGTCATAAGTTCAAGCCCGACAAGCAAAGTCCGCATGTTGAGAAATTAATATAAAATTAATCATGACTCCGATTGATAAACCGATTTCACCAATGTGCACAGAAACCATTTCTGCACCTTTTAAAGTCAAGATAAATTTTTCTGAATCCGAATTCAGTGATTTTCAAAAATGCCCATCCCTATGTCATTTTAGGAAATCTTACTCCTCTACTCTTAAATAAGAAGTCCCACTTCTTTGTTCATTAAATTTAACTCTTTAAATTTAACTATCTCAACGGGGATTAAAAATCCATTAATCTGTGTGACCCTCAATGGTTCAGGGATACAACTAGCCGTGGGCTCACAACTCCTTGTGAATCGGAACAACAATTTCCGACTTGCCCATCGAATCATGGTAAGAGCGCCTAGCAACATCGCCCCATGATTCCCTAGGTATCACTGATAGTGCCTGCAAGAACCAATAAATTTTGGTTAGCGTACAGTACGGTCCCTTCATCCATATATCCCGATCGAATCAACAACCATTGGTAAATCGAGAGTCGTTCGAGATTCGATAACTATGCAATACATCTTGAAGATCAAATAGTGACATCGCATGTGCTACTAAGAAACCATTTCTTAAAACACATCATGTACTCTGGCCAGAGATTCGTCACACTAATATCTCCTCAGATCGCATAGGATATCCACACTCGCAAGTATGTGGTGAATCCTTGACAACAAAGCATCGACTCCTATATGTGTTGTAACTGTACCCAATCCCGACACCTGATGACCCCAATAGAGTCGGTAAACGAGTCAAAGCACAGTACTAGCATATAGAGTCTCAATGATGTTTCAAGTAGTAAGGACTAATGGTGTACAACCAAAACTGCGGACTTTATCCACTCGATAAGTGATAACCACTTGGAAAGTCCGGATAGGGTAGTTCGATCATTCATCGTATGAATATCCATTTGCATGCTTCAAACATCTCTATGTTCCTTACCAATGAAACGTGGTACTCTGCATCGCAAATGCTAGTCTCAAACTCGAGCGATCCTTATCCTTATTATCGGACGGCTCAATCGACTAGGAACAGTTTAGAATATACAGTGACTATAAGATGTGTTTCATGATAGACATCCCCATGTTCTACCACATCTTACATACACTATAGTATATTCAAGGTCTTTATCAAAACAACAATAGTATATCACAATATAACAATATGAAGAAAGATAAAGTCATTGCCATTAATAAAAGTGTAAATTATATTAAACAAAAGATTGTTTATACAAAGAGTCATCAAAGCCCTTAGCCACAAGTTGGCTCACCGAGCACCCACTCTTTCAATCTCCCACTTGCCCTAAAGCCAACTAGTCATACTACGTAGACCCATTGCTTCGCGATGTTTGTCAAATAATGGTCCTGGCAAGGGCTTAGTAAGTGGATCAGCGATATTGTCTGCAGAGGCCACTCTTTCGACAGTGATGTCTCCTCTTTCCACGATCTCCCGGATGATGTGGTATTTCCTCAGTACGTGTTTGGATCTTTGATGAGACCTTGGTTCCTTTGCCTGAGCAACGGCACCCGTGTTGTCACAGTACACCGGGACTGGACCAACAACTTCCGGAATAACGCCAACTCTTGGACGAAATTCCTCATCCAAATGGCCTCTTTAGCAGCAGCTGATGCTGCAATGTATTCTTCCTCAATGGTGGAATCTGCTGTGGTGTCCTGCTTGGAACTCTTCCAAGAGACAGCACCGCCATTGAGCATGAACACAAATCTAGAGGTTGACTTCGAGTCATCCACGTCACTTTGGAAGCTAGTGTCGGTATAGCCTTCCAATTTTAGTTCTCTTCCTCCATATACCATGAACATATTCTTAGTCCTTCGTAAGTACTTAAGAATGTCCTTCACGGCTTTCCAATGCATTTGACCGAGATTAGCTTGATATCTGCTCGTGACACTCAGAGCAAATGCTACATCCGGTCTGGTAGATATCATCCCATACATGATACTACCTATGGCTGACGCATATGGTACATGTGTCATTTTCTCTATCTCTTCATCAGTCTTGGGACACATAGACTTGGATAGAGAAATTCCATGACACATGGGTAGATGTCCTCTCTTGGACCCATCCATTGAAAACCTTTTCAATATGGTTTCGATGTAAGTAGCTTGAGTAAGTCCTATCATTCTCTTAGATCTATCTCTATAGATCTGTATCCCTAGAATATAGGATGCCTCACCCAAATCCTTCATCGAGAATCTACCTGATAACCATATCTTTGTTGACTGCAACATCCCTACGTCATTCCCAATGAGTAGGATGTCATCAACATAAAGTACTAAGAATGTCACAGCATCCTTAACTACTTTCTTGTACACGCATGGTTCCTCCGGGTTTTTGATGAAACCAAAATCCTTTATGGTTTCATCAAATTTCTGGTTCCAACTTCTTGATGCTTGTTTTAGACCATAAATTGATCTTTGAAGCTTGCATACCTTATGCTCGCTTCCCATGGATGTGTATCCCTCAGACTGCGTCATATAGATTTCTTCCTTAATGTCTCCATTAAGAAAAGCAGTCTTCACATCCATTTGCCATATCTCATAGTCATACCAAGCAGCTATGGCAATAAGGATTCTTATGGACTTGAACATTGCAACTGGTGAAAAGGTTTCATCATAGTCAACTCCTTGTCTTTGAGTATAACCTTTCGCCACCAATCGCGCCTTGTAGGTCAATACCTTACCATCAGGCCCAAGCTTTCTCTTGTAGATCCATTTACACCCTATTGGAACAATTCCATCGGGAGGATCTACTAAAGACCAAACTTGGTTCGAATGCATCGAATCTATTTCCGACTGCATAGCTTCAAGCCATAAATTTGAATCCGCATCAGAAATTGCTTCCTTGAAGTTTCTTGGATCACTTCCAATATCGGGTTCATCTTGATCCCCTTCAAGAAGAAGACCATATCGAATAGGAGGTCTAGAAGTCCTCTCGGATCTTCTAAGTATAGGCGTGTCTATCAATGGTTCCTGAGGTGTAGGATCGTTATTTTGTATTTCGGGTTCTTCTCGAATTTCTTCGAGTTCCATCATCTCGCCTTTCTTATCCGATAAGAAATCCTTCTCCAAGAAGGTGGCATTCCTTGAAACAAACACCTTTGTTTCAGCAGGATGATAGAAATAATATCCGATTGAATTCTTCGGATACCCTACAAAATAACATAAGGTGGATCGACTATCCAACTTATCTCCCACTGTCTGCTTCACGTAAGCAGGACATCCCCAAATCCTCAAGTACGAATACTTAGGAGCTTTGCCATTCCATAACTTGTATGGTGTTTTGTCCACTGCTTTGGTGTGGACGTTGTTCAATAACAATACCACCGTTTCAAGCGCATAGCCCCAAAACAAAGGTGGAAGCTCAGTGAAGCTCATCATGGATTGAACCATGTCCAACAAAGTTCGATTACGACGCTCCGATACACCATTCAGCTGTGGTGTCATAGGAGGAGTCCACTGAGAGAGAATCCCATTCTCTTTTAGATAGTCCAAAAACTCGGTACTTAAGTATTCTCCACCTCGATCCGATCGAAGTGCTTTAATACTTTTACCTAGCTTGTTTTCTACTTCAGCCTTGAATTCTTTGAACTTTTCAAATGCTTCAGACTTATATTTCATTAAATATAAATACCCATACCTAGAATAATCATCAGTAAAGGTAATGAAGTTGGTGTGGCCATATTGAGTACCAACTCTAAATGGACCACAAACATCTGTATGGATCAAATCCAACAGATTTTGACTACGCTCAGGTTTCCCCTTAAAAGGAGATTTAGTCATTTTTCCTTTTAGGCAGGATTCACAAGTAGGTAGAGAGTTAATATCAGACATATCAAACATGCCCTCTCCCACTAGCTTGTTCATCCTCCTTGAGGAAATATGACCTAGCCTAGCATGCCAAAGGTTTGCCGAGTTTTGACTATCGATTTTCCTTTTGTTTGTTGTTGCCGGTTTATCAACATAATTTATTGGAACGTCTTTTAGTTTTAAGTTATATAGATCGTTTTCAAGTTGTCCATTTCCAATCAAACATTTATTCTTGTAAATATTGCAAATCCCATTCATAAAATTGCAAGAATAACCATCTCTATCAAGCATAGAAACAGAAATAATATTTTTAATCAAATCTGGAACAAATAAAACATCTCTTAACAGTAACTTAAAACCGTTCTGCAAATTTAAATAAACATCTCCCACAGCTTTAGCTTCAACTCTGGAACCATTTCCGAGCCTCAGCTGGGTCACACCCATTCTAAGCCTGCGACTTCTTGTCATCACCTGCAAATCATTGTAAATGTGAGATCCACATCCGGTATCCAATACCCAAGAAGTAGTTTTAAGAGAAACATTTATTTCAATATAGAATATACCCTCCGCAGTTCGCAACTGCTCTAGATATTCCTTGCAGTTACGCTTCCAATGACCGGGCTTCTTGCAGTAATGTCAAACATCCTTGGACTTTTCCATGTTTGAAGCCTTTGTCTTGTACTTCTTCTCGGGTTCGATTTTTTTGGGTGGGGCAGAACGTTTCTTACCCTTTGTACTTGGCCCCTTCTTAGCAGAAGAAGAGGAGCCCACCAAGAAAGCCTGTTTATCCTTCTTTAAAGTGGATTCATATGTTACAAGCATATTGACCATCTCTTCAAGGGAGGCCTCTATCTTGTTCATATTGAAATTCACCACAAATCCGTCAAACGAAGAAGGAAGAGATAGAAGTAGTAAGTCCACGTTGAGTTCATGCTCCAACACCAAATCAAGGGTTACCAACTTCTGTATGAGCCAAATCACTCGTACCCCATGATCACGGACCGAAGTCCCTTCACGCATGCGACACGTCATTAGCTCTTTTACAGTAGCGAACCTTTCAACCCTCGATTGAGCCCCAAAAAGTTCCTTGAGTTGTACGTGAATGTCAGCAGCATTCACGGTGTTCTCAAATCGCCTCTGGAGTTCATCAGACATCGAGGCTTGCATATAGCATTTGGCCTTGATATCATGGTCCCACCATGTATCAAGTTTGGCTAACTCTTCCAGACTTATGTCAGCTGGTGCTTCCTTCGGAGGAGATTTTTCTAACACGTAGAGCATCTTCTCCGAAGTCAAGACAATCTTCAACTTACGGAACCATTCCGTATAGTTTGCGCCAGTCAATTTATTTTGTTCGAGGATCGAGAAAAGTGGATTACGCGAATTCATCTTTATGAAATACTGAAAAGAAACAGACAAATATCAGTGATTGTTTAATTAATTTACTAAGACATAAAATAGGCAAAATTTATTTTATGAATCTCACTCCCACTATTTTAACGATTTCACTACCCTCTATTGAAAACGGAAAACTGTTTTTCTTAGTGAGAACATGGAGTCCAATTGACAAACTATGGTCCCAAATAATATCAGCCAACCATAATTTTCAAAAGGTAGAGCCCAATTACTTCCAAAGTAACCCCCATGTTTTTACCTCATGTCCAATAAGGGCCCAATAATATGACGCCGTTTATTGTGACATGTCAAGATGACCCATCAATATTAAGTTGTGATGGACGGTCGCCATGTGGATCCCCCAATAATATGAGCCGATCCCATGGGAGTTCCACCCAACTTACAACATGTGTCGATCCAATGTACAGCTTTCCGACGAACGGGCCCCCCCAATAATATGAGCCGGACCGTATCCGCGGGTAGTATCTCATACATTGATCGTTGATGGAAGGTAGGAACATTTAAACAAATTTAAATTTCCTTTATTTATCTTGATATCAATTTTAAATCATATTTAAAATGAGGGATTTTAATTTTGAAAATTTGTCTCATCATTTTAAAATTTTGTATGCTTGTCGGATTCACACAATTTTGTCTAAAACATGCATACAACAATAATATCACATATTATATAGGATGATCGATTCCATTTCTAATCGACCCGTGGTTGCCAATCACGAGTCTTAGTCCAATACTAGGTAATATGCAGTATGCAATGCAATCCTATTACATTGAGCTTCCAATTTACATTTCTTCTGTCTTTATTGTCTGCTGGGCCCACCTCCATCTTCAAATCTTCATCTTCCACTAAATCTAATGTATTTACAATAAATAACAATGACAAGTAGGGGATACATTTTAAGGGGTGGGAACGGGCCATAAACCAGGCCCACTTTTATTACATATGACAATTCATATTGGGCCATAAACCAGGCCCATTAATAAATCCAACAACAATAAAAACAAATGTAAATTCCTAACATACACCTACAAAATTGGTCATGGCAATCGATCATCCTTATCTAATAACATTTAATTCAAAATTAATTTATTGGATAACATGCAATGACAATTTAAATTTAAAAGGATAAAATCATATTCCATATATAAAATCTTATTTTACATACAAAATCATATTTTATCTTTTTATCAAATAAAATCATATTTTATCTATAAAATCCAATTTTATACATAAAATCATATTTTACTCAATATATCCATAAGATCATATCTTATCATCAATTGTACCAAAAAAAATTAATTTCATAAAATCTGATTTAACGGATAAAATATTTAAATTTTCCAAAAATTCAAATTTATCCAAAAATCAATTTTAAAATTTTCGGACTCGAACAATTCGATCCGATGCCTCGTGGACCAATCAAAAACAATTTTTGATCGGACCAAAAATAGAATTTTAACATATTAAAATTTTAATTTTAAAATTAAAAAATTAATTTTTCCGCGGGCCGCCCGGGACACTCCCGGGCTGCCCGCGCCCCAAAGGGCTCGGGCCGGGCAGCGACGATCGCTGCCCCCCCGGGCAGCGATCCAATCGCTGCCCGGGTTTTGCCCGAAAAAAATTTTTATTTTTAAAATATTTATTTTGTTTCAAAAACCGAGGCTTAAAAAATTTTTGTACAATCGATTAATTTAATCGCTTGATTTGAGCAACCTGGCTCTGATACCACTGTTGGAGAACAGCGATCAGATCAATCAGAATTGATACCCGGTGCAGCGGAAGTTTAAAAATTTTATATGGAACGATTCCATAATGGGTATCAAAACTTAACGATTAAATTGTGTGTGTAAAAATTAAATAACAATTATAAATTTTTACCTCCAATCTCGAATCGAGATTATGGACACCAACAGATTGCTCTGCTCTTGTTGTATATCTCTGGAACTGATGGACAAACTGTTCTTCAATCAGGTCCACGAACGGATAATTAATCCCTCTGATAGATTGCACTAGAAAATCTATCAGAAGTTTCTACGAAGAGAATTAACGAATTTGATCCGTTAAACCAGACTGTAATTCAAAATTCACAGACTGGATTTTTCCCGAGTAGAGAGGGAGGGGGGCGGCCACTTTAGAGAGAAAATAACTTGGTTTTCGAAAATTGTGACCTGTTGTGTGTAATTTCTGTACTGCAATAACTTATTTATAATGTAGGCCGCTAACAGCTTAGGGCCCATTAGTCATAAGTTCAAGCCCAACAAGCAAAACCCGCATGTTCAGAAATTAATATAAAATTCATCATGACTCCGATTGATAAACCGATTTCACCAATGTGCACAGAAACCATTTCTACACCTTTTAAAGTCAAGATAAATTTTTCTGAATCCGAATTCAGTGATTTCCAAAAATGCCCATCCCTATGTCATTTTAGAAAATCTTACTCCTCTACTCTTAAATAAGAAGTCCCACTTTTTTGTTCATTAAATTTAACTCTTTAAATTTAACTATCTCAACGGGGATTAAAAATCCATTACTCTGTGTGACCCTCAATGGTTCAGGGATAAAACTAGCCATGGGCTCACAACTCCTTGTGACTCGGAACAACAATTTCCGACTTTCCCATCGAATCATGGTAAGAGCGCCTAGCAACATCGCCCCATGATTCCTTAGGTATCAATGATAGTGCCTGCAAGAACCAATAGATTTTGGTTAGCGTACAGTACGGTCCCTTCATCCATATATCCCGATCGAATCAACAACCATTGGTAAATCGAGAGTCGTTCGAGATTCGATAACTATGCAATACATCTTGAAGATCAAATAGTGACATCGCATGTGCTACTAAGAAACCATTTCTTAAAACACATCATGTACTCTGGCCAGAGATTCGTCACACTAATATCTCCTCAGATCGCATAGGATATCCACACTCGCAAGTATGTGGTGAATCCTTGACAACAAAGCATCGACTCCTATATGTGTTGTAACTGTACCCAATCCCGACACCTGATGACCCCAATAGAGTTGGTAAACGAGTCAAAGCACAGTACTAGCATATAGAGTCTCAATGATGTTTCAAGTAGTAAGGACTAATGGTGTACAACCAAAACCGCGGACTTTATCCACTCGATAAGTGATAACCACTTGGAAAGTCCGGATAGGGTAGTTCGATCATTCATCGTATGAATATCCATTTGCATGCTTCGAACATCTCTATGTTCCTTACCAATGAAACGTGGTACTCTGCATCGCAAATGCTAGTCTCAAACTCGAGCGATCCTTATCCTTATTATCGGACGGCTCAATCGACTAGGAACAGTTTAGAATATACAGTGACTATAAGATGTGTTTCATGATAGACATCCCCATGTTCTACCACATCTTACATACACTATAGTATATTCAAGGTCTTTATCAAAACAACAATAGTATATCACAATATAACAATATGAAGAAAGATAAAGTCATTGCCATTAATAAAAGTGTAAATTATATTAAACAAAAGATTGTTTATACAAAGAGTCATCAAAGCCCTTAGCCACAAGTTGGCTCACCGGGCACCCACTCTTTCAATGCCGCCACACCCTAAATAGTTGCTTGAAAAATCTGTCCCAAGTCGATTGCTTTGCCGTCCAAAATACAATAAACAAGAATCGCTCGTTCTCGTGTCACCTCATGCTCGTGGTCAGTCGGTTTAAGACGAGCACACACAAAGTTATACCACAGCTTAGCATCAGGAATTAGCTCGGTCTTCTTCAACTTGGAAGGCTGATGATCACGACCCATGCGCCATTCCGTTCCTAGAACACAAATACGGCTCAGAATCGCCGTGTAATCCACTTCATTCGCTTGGTACTCCGCATACTCATCGTGAAATACTGGCAGAAGGTTGTACAGGGTGTTAATAGTGTGAACATGAAAAGGCACCAGCTGGCCTCGAACAAAACTTTCAACTGCATGTGCTTTACTTTCAAGTTCACATAAAATTCACGAACGATTGGGACGACTGCATCCTGAGGTGGCTTAACAAAATTTAACCATTGACGCTCATTCACAGCCCTACCAATTGTACTCAAAAACTCATCGTTCCCAAATCCCGATGTCATATCAAACCCACGCTCCTGTAATATTGTTTTGCCTAGACAATTTTTATAATGCTGTTCGGCACTCTCATTCCAGAAATGTTGCGGCTCAGGCTCCGGATTAGCATGAGAAGAGGATGCAACAAATTTTTGTTTCTTCTTTGGTGCCATGAATCAAACACTTAGTATGCACCACAAGTCACACAACAATTAACCAATTTGCTTCAATCATAACTCCCCCAAACTTAAATCTAATCCACAATCCACACACAACAACAAACGCTTCACGACAATCAAACAGAATCCAAACTCCAAAGAACGATTATTCAATATCAAAACGTCAATACCCACGAATCGCAAGAGATAGGATGTCGGAAAACTCACCACCCAAATCACGTTTATAAGCACCAAAAAGAACGAACTTACTCCAAATCCAAATGAGTCCGATAAAAGTAGATAAGCAAAAATCTCCCCATTGTAGAACCCTCCGAAATTAGAACTGAAGCTTGCCCTTGACACTGTGATAACACCGATCCGATTGGAGAACATAGTGATGAAAGAAAGTAAATGGTGTACGTTGGAGATTAGGAGATAGACGGTCAAATCAGACAAAGAAGGGAAAGAAACGTGAGGAAGGAGGCGGAAGAGAAATTAGGGAAAAATTTGGGAGAAAGGAAAGAAAAAGAATCGGACATATGGAAGAAAAATATTGCGGGGCGGGCGCTCAATGTAGAGGAGCGGGCGCGCCGTTACTTCGGTAGGTTAAATTTATTGAGTGCAGGGGCGGGGCGGGCGCGCAATTTAGAGGAGCGGGCGCGCCTTCAGTTCGAAAAATTGGCACCCATTACGGCACAGAAATGGCGCGGGCGCGCTGAAAGTGGGGCGGGCGCAACTTAATCTCAAAAAAATTCACAAAATCATTGCAGGAGCGGCGCGGGCGCGCCTAAGATCAGAGCGGGCGCCCCTCATTCTCGAAAAAATTTCCTTGGATTGAATATGTGACTGCGCGGGCGCGCCTATAGGTGGAGCGGGCGCCCCTTTGGCTCGAGATTGGCATCCAAAATACTGAAAAAATCATAGAAAAAAAAACAAATTACTTCCAAAACAAAAAAATTAACAGTAAAAACTAAAAAGCAAAATTAAAACGAGAAAGCAAAAACAAAAACTAAAAAATTTGGGTGGCCTCCCAAAATGCGCTTGGTTTAAAGTCCGTAGCCCGACTTGCACCAGTCTTTAGTTGAGATCATTAAGCAATGCGCTGGATGCGGGTGGTACTTCATTGCCAAAGTAGTGCTTGATTCTCTGTCCATTGACCTTGAAAACTCTTCCATCTGTACATAGCAATTCAATGGCACCATGTGGATAAACAGTCTCTACGAGAAACGGCCCTGACCATCATGATTTCAACTTCCCTGGAAATAATTTCAAACGAGAGTTAAATAGCAAAACTTTCTGACCCGTTTCGAATTCCCTATGCACAATGTTTTTATCATGCCACTTCTTTTTTTGCTCTTTGTATAGCTTGGCATTCTCATATGCTTCACTTCGAAATTCATCCAATTCATTCAACTGTAGTTTCCGCAACTCCCCGGATGCTTCGAGATCCATGTTTAGCTTCTTGATAGCCCAAAACGCCTTGTGCTCTAACTCCAAAGTTAAATGACATGCCTTACCAAAAACAAGCCTGTAAGGAGACATCCCCATGGGCGTTTTGAATGCGGTGTGGTAGGCCCAAATGGCGTCATCTAACTTGATTGCCCAATCTTTCCGATTTGTCTTAACCATTTTCTCCAAGATTTGCTTGATTTCTCGGTTAGAGATCTCCGTCTGGCCAATGGTTTGAGGATGGTATGCACACGCCACCTTATTCTTGACACCATACTTAGTGAGCAAGGTATTAAAAATCTTATTGCAGAAATGCGTACCTTCATCACTGATTATTGCTCGTGGAGTTCCAAACCTCGTGAAGATATTCTTTTGCAAAAATTTAACTACAACACGAGAGTCATTAGTCGAGGTGGCAATGGCTTCCACCCATTTCGAAACATAATCAACTGCTAATAAAATATAAGTGTACCCAAAATAAGGGGGAAAGGGACCAATAAAATCAATACCCCACACATCAAATAATTCTACTTCTAAAATATTTGTGAGGGGTAATTCATGCCTTCTTGAAATATTTCTCGTTCTTTGACACTTATCACATGATTTCACCAAGGTATAACTATCTTTAAACAACTTAGGCCAATAAAAACCAGATTGTAGTACCTTAGCAGCAGTTTGGGTGGCTCCAAAATGTCCTCCATAGGGTGAGGAATGGCATTGTTCCAAAATTTCATTTGCCTCTTGCCCTGCCACACATCTCCGAATCACTTGATCGGCACAACGTTTGAAAACATAGGGATCATCCCACAAGTAGAACTTAACGTCATGGAAAAATTTCTTTTTCTGATGTCGGTTCAATTCTGGAGGCATGGCACCACAAGACAAGAAATTCGCAATATCAGCAAACCATGGAATAAAGGAACTTACCTCAAAGATTTTTTCATCCGGAAACAATTCCTTTATGCTCTCCTCCTCCTTCACGTCTTCTAGCTCCAATCTTGAAAAGTGATCAGCAACTTGATTTTCACTACCCTTCTTGTCCTTGATATCAAAATCAAACTCTTGTAAAAGTAGAATCCACCTTATCTAGCGTGGCTAGGCGTCCTTTTTTGCAAACAAGTAGCGAATCGTTGCATGGTCAGTATAAACAACTACTTTAGTACTAATTAAGTATGGACGAAATTTATCAAAAGCAAAAACTACTGCAAGCATCTTTTTTTCTGTAGTAGTGTAGTTTTGCTGCGCGGCATCCATGGTGTGACTAGCATAATATATGGCTCGAAACGTCTTATCTCTCCGCTGGCCTAATACAGTGCCCACTGCATAGTCACTAACATCGCACATAAGCTCAAATAGCTCCTTCCAATCCGGCACAATCATGATGGGTGCTGTGGTCAATGCCGTCTTGATCTTTTCAAAGGCCTGCAAAAAATCATCATCAAAAATGAAAGTAGAATCTTTTTCAAGTAAATTACACAGGGGTTTTGTGATTTTAGAAAAATCCTTGATGAAACGCCGATAAAACCCTGCATGGCCTAAAAAACTTCTGATGCCCTTGATATTCTTCGGAGGTGGAAGCTTCTCAATTGCAACCACTTTGGCTCAATCCACCTCTAATCCATTGAATGACACTTTATGTCCAAGGACAATGCCCTCTTGAACCATAAAGTGACATTTTTCCCAGTTAGGAACTAAATTCTTTTCTTGGCACCTCTGCAAAACAAGAGACAAATCATGCAAGCAATGATCAAAAGAAGAACCAAATACTGAAAAGTCATCCATAAACACTTCCATCACGTCCTCCACCATATCTGCAAAAATCGCCATCATACACCGCTGAAAAGTTGCAGGTGCATTACAAAGTCCAAACGACATCCTCTTGAAAGAAAATGTGCCATAGGGACACGTAAAAGTAGTCTTCTCCTGATCCTCCGGTGCTATGGCAATTTGATTATAACCTGAATACCCATCTAAGAAACAGTAATAGCAATAACCAGCAAGTCTATCAAGCATTTGATCAATGAAAGGAAGTGGAAAATGATCTTTACGAGTAGCTTTGTTCAACTTCCTATAATCTATACAAACTCGCCAGCCAGTTACTGTACGTGTGGAGATTAACTCATTATTCTCGTTCTTAACCACAGTAATCCCACCCTTCTTAGGCACCACTTGAACAGGAGATACCCAACTACTGTCAGAAATAGCATAAATCTCTCCCGCATTCAACAACTTTAAAACTTCTTTCTTAACTACCTCTTTCATGGCGGGATTCAACCGTCTCTGATGATCAACATAAGAAGTATACGACTCTTCCATCTAAATTTTATGCATGCAAATTGTTGGACTAATACCCTTAATGTCAGAAATTGACCATCCTAAAGCGGTTTTAAAATTTCTCAGAACTCTCAACAACTTATCTTTTTCTACAGCAGACAAATGAGCAGATATAATAACAGGACAAGTAGAATTTTCACCAAGGAATTCATAACATAGGTGCACAGGCAATGCTTTCAGATCATGAGTTTCAGGGGATACCTCTGGTGCACTATTTTCCAATGTTTCAGATTCCTTAGAACTCACCATTTTTTCATTCGGAGCGCTGTCTAGGAATACTTTTTGTTCATGTAACTCCCAATCCTCTTCCTTATCAACCACCTCATCCGCCACCAAACATCGTTCGAGCGGATCAGTATTTCCTGCACATGAAAAAGAGTTATGAGAATCAATAATTTCAATGCTCTTACATGTACTTACCTCATTTGGGCCCCTCATGGTGTGATAAATATTAAAAATCACCGCTTCACCACCAACTCGAAGTGTGAGTTCTCCCTTGTGGACATCGATCAATGCGCGTGCAGTAGCTAGAAAAGGTCTCCCAAAAAATCAAGGGAGTTTCTTCATCTTCATCCATGTCCAAAATCACGAAGTCTGCTGGAAATATGAACTTATCGACCTTTACCAAAAAATCCTCCACAATACCCCGTGGGTATGTGATACTCCGATCAGCCAGCTATAATGTGATGGTGGTCGCCCTGACTTATCCAAGCTCCAAATTCCTGTAAACAGAAAAAGGCATTAAATTTATACTTGCTCCTAAATCACATAAAGCTCTATTTACCTTAGAACCACCAATAAAAACAAGGGATAGTAAAACTCCCTGGATCCTTCAGCTTTTGTGGCAACTTTTTCTGCAGGATTGCGCTACATTCTTCTGTCAAATTCACCACTTCGTTGTCTTGCAATCTCCTCTTCTTAGACATTACATCTTTGATGAATTTTGCATAATTAGGCATTTGTTCCAAGACATCTGCAAATGAAATATTGATGTGTATCTTCTTGAAGATATCTAGAAACTTGGAAAACTGCTCATCAAGTGCCTTCTTCTTAAACCACTGTGGATAAGGAAGTTGTGGCTTGTACATCGGTTTAGATTCAGCTTCCTTCTTGGGCTCTTCAACCACAATTTCTTCAGTCACTGGTTCTTCACTTTCTTTGGCTTTTCTCTGCTCTTTCTCTTCTAACTTCTTCCCACTTCTCAACTCAACTGCTTTGCACTGCTTTTTTTGGATTCACTTCAGTATTGCTGGGAAACTGTCCTCTGTTTTGATCCTTCAAAGCATTTGCAAGCTGTCCAATCTGTGTCTCCATGGATTTCATCATAGCTCCCAAACTACACATGTGTGTCTCCATGCTGTCCATTCGAGTTTCAGTCCTCGACATCCTCTTGTTAGATTCAGTAACAAATGTAGACACCACATCCTCCAACGACGCTTTACCTTCCCCTTGATTTGTATTGAATCCCGGAGGGGGTTTCAACACATTTTTGTTGTTTGCATAGGAAAAATTTTCATGGTTACGTAAACCAGGATGATAAGCATTAGGTGGAGGGTTACCTCGATAGTTTCCATAGCCTCTGGGATTGATATATTGAGCTTCCTCAGGTGGATGAGATTCATCTATGGCAACCGACACACCTGCAGGTTCTGTGATATTCACCTTGTTCAGAGAAGCCACTTGTGTACTCAACGCAGATAGCTGTGCATTAATGGACGTAAGAGGATCCACACTGTACACTCCTTTCTTGACTCCCATACGTTCAGATGGCCATTGATAACTATTGATAGTCATCTGTTCCAGCATATCATAAGCCTGAATGGGGTCCTTGGCAAATATGGTACCTCCAGCAGCAGAGTCCACAGACATTCTTGTAGGCGCATTCAGTCCATTGTAGAAAACTCTATTTCTTCCCAATCTGCAAAATTATGATTAGTACAACGCCTTAACAAATCTTTGTACCTTTCCCATGCTTCGTATAGCTGTTCTAAATCATGGTGTTGAAAGGTACTGATCTCAATCTTCAGCTGGGTTGCCTTGGATAGTGGAAAGAATTTCTCTAAGAATTTCATAGCCATGCCCTCCCAAGTTGTTATGCGTCCTAGTGGCAATGACTGCAGCCAACTCCGTGCCTTGTCCCTGAGAGAAAAAGGAAACAATCGTAAGCGTATTGTATCCTCAAAAACACCATTTATTTTAACAGTATCAGTAATCTCTAGAAAAGTGCGCAAGTGTAAGTGAGGATCAGCTGTGGCATTTCCATTGAATTGGTTCTGCTGAACCATGTTAATTAAGGCCGGCTTCAACTCAAAGTTGTTAGCATTTATTGTCCCTCTAGCGATTCCAGAATAGTGAGCCTGGATCGTTGGCTTGAAATGATCTCTAATTGGCACCAAAGGAAATTCATTGACATATTCTTCAGCCATGTTTAATTGTTCTTCTCTTCTAGCTTTTCTCAAAGCTCTTGCAATTCGTTCAATCTCTGGATCAAAGAGCAAAGAATTCGCACTTTGAGATCTTCGCATAAACTGAAATTAAGAACAATAGCAATTTATTAATACTTTAATCAAAATAAAGAAAAGCTCTAAATTAAAACTTCGACTAATTGGTAACAAGACTAAAAAATAATCAAAATTACTCCCCGGCAACGGCGCCAAAAACTTCTTGTGAAAATTTACTCGCAAGCGTACGAGTGTCAAGTTTTAGTATAGTGAAAGAGAGAGTGTCGATCCCACAGGGAGTAAATGAAAATATTCAATACTTGTAATTAAAATAGTCTTAATTTTATCTAGAAAATCAAACTTCAAGAATTTTACAGAAGAAATAAAATAAATAATGAGGAATTATTAAGCTCACACACACACAAATTTCGAGGAATTATCAATCAGAAAAAAATAGTTCAGAGGTTTTGATTTCACTTGGTCTCGACAATATTCAATCCTAATTAATCTATTTTATGAATTTCCTTCGATTAATAACCAAGAACACTTAGATTATTCTATTCCCCTCTCCCGAGCAACAAATAGAGTGTATCAACTACAATTCGATTTCAATATCCCTATTAAAAATCTAGATGTAGTGATATGTGTAAAATGATGTTCCTTAAAGGTTCTATTAAAGCTATATACTCTACCGAGCTATATAAACAATTAACAGTGTAGTTCCTATTGATCATACTCAAAATTCCCTCTCCCGAGCAATGATTCTAAGTAAATATAACAACTCAATTTATGGCCAGTAAATTAAGAAGACATTCAATTCTAGAAACACAATTAATCTATAGAAATTCAATTTATTAAAATCAAAGATTCATGAATATGTCTCAACCAAGCTACGTCAACCTCTAGACTAGAAAAGTTTAGTTCATGCTCAAATTCAATAAAAACCAAATCATGTTTAATATCTCAAACATAATTCAACAATCAAAAGAAAATAAAAAGAAAAAACAAAGCCGTAGTATTTCTTCGTGTCCGGTCGAAAAGTCTTCGTCTTTGTTCCAAGAAATCTTCAATTCTTCAACTCAAAAAACTCACAAAAGTGCTATCTAGAATATTGTGTGTAGTGGCGGCTGATAGATCGTTTAATGACTCAGAAAAATCCCTTAAATATGACCTAACAATCGTCCAAAATAATACCAAAGATATCCCCAAAGTTTCCATAAACAGTCGGATTCTAATATTCCAAACAGACGACGGCGCGGGCGCGCAGGGAACAGGGCGGGCCTCGCCTCCACTTCGCAAAACAATCCTTTGAATATTCTTCAATGGCGCGGGCGCGCCTAGGGTTAGCGCGGGCGCGCCTTAAGCTCAAGATTTCTTCTTGGGTTCTTCAATAACAGCGCGGGCGCGCCTATGAATAGGGCGGGCGCCCCTTTAGCTCGAACTCAGCCTTTTTCTTCTCTTTTCCAACTCTTGAATTTCCTTGTAAACTTCCATCTTTTAAGCTTATTTCCACTTGAACACATCGAAGTCCATAACTTCCTACAAACACAAAAACAACAACAATTTCACGCAATATCTACCAATAAATTCCAAAAGTCAAGTAAAACCATATACAAATTAAGTGCACAAAATGCACTTATCAGCAGAGGAGCTGGTCGATTAACTTCTGGTGGAGGATCGTCGACGTCTTGGCATCCAAACGTTGCAAAATGGGAGGATAACAAGCCGGTATACAAACCAAAATCTGACACCAAATTGGAGGCACCATAGCAAGTGGTGAAAGGTATATCTGAAACTTCTAGTACTCGATCTAGAGATATTAAATGTTTTAGATACCAAGGTATTGGCCATATTTATAGTCAATGTCCTAATAAGAAGTTGATGATTATTAATGCTTGTGGTGATGTGGAATCTGAAAGTGATAGGGACAATTATGATGGTATGCCCGCGTTTAGTAGATCCCGATAATGAGGATGGGTTTGGGGCTATTGTTGATGAATTATTGGTGACGCGAAGAATTTTAAATACACAACATAAGGAGGAGGAAGAGAGCCAGAGGAAAAATATTTTTCATACTCATTGTTTTGTGAATGGGAAGGTGTGCATCTTATTATTGATGGGGTAGTTGTACCAATGTAGCGAGTTGCAAAATTGTGTAAAAATTGGGGTTGCCTCTCTTGAAGAATCCTCAATCATATAGGTTGCAATGGTGCAATGACTGTGCGGAGGTGAGAGTTAATAGTAGAGTTTTGGTGCCATTTTTTATTGGCAAGTATGTTGATGAGGTTTTGTGTGATGTGGTCCCTATGCAAGCGTGTCATATTTTATTGGGGAGACTGTGACAGTTTGATAAAGTGTGGTACACGATGAGTTTAAAAATAGATATTCTTTTGTAATGAAAAAAGAGCCTATTGTGTTGTTGCCTATGAGTCCAAAGCAAATGTTGGAGGATCATATGAAAAATAAAAAGAGAAATGAGGCCAAAAAACAGAGTGAACAAAAAAGTGAGATGACCTTAGAAAACAATAATGAAAAAAAAAGAGATGAAAAAAAAATTGAGAGAAAAAAGGCTGAAAAAAAAATATATAGCCCAAAAGAGTGAGTTGAGAGATGTTTTGAATTCTCATGTTCCACTTGTGTTGATGTTTTATAAGGAATTACTCCTTAACACAAGTGATATAGCCGGAGATCTTCCGAGCATTGTTGTTTCTCTCTTGCAGGAGTTCGATGATTTATTTTCGGAGGAGATACCTCAAGGATTACAACCTTTGTGGGGGATTGAGCACCAAATCGACTTGGTACCCGGGAGTGCATTGCTGAATCGTCCTGCCTATAGAAGCAATCCGGAGGAAACTAAGGAGTTGCAACGACAGGTAAGTGAACTTCTAGATAAAGGTTTTGTGCGTGAGTCAATGTCACCATGTGTTGTGCCTGTGTTAGCTATAAATAAAATTACCATCAAGTATAGGCATCATATTCCTATACTAGATGATATGTTAGATGAATTGCATGGTTCTTGCGTGTTTATCAAAATTTATCTTAAAAGTGGTTATCATCAAGTTAGGATGAGAGAGGGAGATGAGTGGAAAACTGCATTTAAAACAAAGTATGGGTTGTATGAATGGATTTTTACGCCTTTTGGTTTGACTAATGCACCTATTACTTTCATGCGTTTAATGAATCATGTATTACGTGCATATATTGGAAAGTTTGTGGTGGTGTATTTTGATGATATATTGGTATATAGCAAAAACTTGGATAATCATGTGGAACATTTAAGAGTTGTTTTAATCACATTACGTGTTGAAAACTTATATGCTAACCTGAATAAATGTGTGTTTTGTACAAAAAAACTCGTGTTTTTTGGTTTTGTTGTGAGTGCACAAGGTGTGAAAGTTGATGAAGAAAAGGTGAGTGCCATTCGGGATTGGTCGACGACTACGTCTTTTGGTCACATTCGAAGTTTTCATGGACTTGCGAGTTTTTATAGGAGGTTCGTGAAGGATTTTAGTACATTGGCGGTGCCCATGACTGCGGTTATCAAGAAGAACGTTCTGTTCCATTGGGGCGAGGAGCAAGAGAAGTCTTTTAATATCATTAAGCAAAAGTTGATTAATGCTCCTTTACTTGTTTTTCCTGATTTTACTAATACTTTTGAAATTGAATGTGATGCATCAGGTGTTGGAATTGGAGGCATTTTGACACAAGGGGGAAGGCCAGTGGGGTACTTCAGAGAGAAGTTGAGTGGAGCATCTTTGAACTATCCTACCTACGACAAGGAGTTTTACGCGTTGGTGAGGGTACTCGAGATGTGACATCACTATTTGAGGCCAAAAGAGTTCACGATTCATATGGATCATGAGTCCTTGAAGCTTCTCAAGGAGCAATAGAAACTGAATAAAAGACATGGCAAATGGGTAGCATTCGTGGAGACCTTTCCTTATGTCATCAAGTACAAGCAAGGTAAGAAAAATGTAGTGGCGGATGCATTGTCACGAAGGTACGTGCTCTTAACTACTTTAGATTCTAAATTTTTGGGATTTGATCATGTGAAAGATTTGTAAGCGAGTGATGTTGATTTTGGTGAGATTTATGCGTTGTGTATGCGTGGTTCAAGGGATAAGTTTTACATGCATGATGGTTACTTGTTTAAAAAAGATAAGTTATGCATTCCTAAGTTTTCAATTAGAGAATTACTTGTTAGGGTATCGCATAGTGGTGATTTAATGAGACAATTTGGTGTGGCTAAAACATATCAAATTTTGCATGAACATTTTTATTGTCCGCATATGAATCATGATGTTGAGAAAATGTGTGAGCGGTGTGTGAATTGTAGAAAGCAAAGTCTAGATCACAACCACATGGGTTATATAATCAACTTACAGTACCTAAAGAACCATGGGTATACATTTCTATGGATTTTGTTCTTGGGTTACCAAAGTATAAGAAGGGGAGAGATTCTATCTATGTTGTGGTTGATAGGTTTTCAAAGATGGCACATTTTATTTCATGCCAAAAATCAGATGATGCTTCGCATGTTGCAGATTTATTCTTTAATGAGATTGTGAGATTGCATGGCATGCCTAGAAGTATTGTTTCTGATAGGGATACTCTATTTTTGAGTTAATTTTGGAAAACATTGTGGTGTAAACTTGGAACTAAGTTTTTGTTTTCTACTAGTTGTTATCCACAGACTGATGGACAGACTGAGGTAGTTAATAGAACTTTAGGGACATTGTTGCGCTCTATCATTAAAAAGAACTTGAAAAATTGGGAAGATTTTTTGCCATTTATTGAATTTTCTTATAATTGTAGTGTGCATTCTACTACAAATTATTCACCTTTTGAAGTTGTTTATGGCTTTAACTCATTGACTCCGTTGGATTTGATGTCGTTACCTATGAGTGAAATGGTTAATATGGATGAAAAGAAGAAAGCTGAATTTGTGAAGAGCTTGCATGAGAAAGTACGTGAGAATATCGAGAAGAAGAATTTGCAGTATACTAAGCAAGCGAATAAGGGAAGAAAGAAGGTTGTCTTTGAACCAGGTGATTGAGATTGGTTGCATCTTAGAAAAGAGCATTTTTCGGAGAAGAGGCGTTCAAAGTTGTTACCTTGAGGAGATGGTCATTTCCAAGTTGTGGAGTGAATCAACGACAATTCCTACAAATCATTTTCAAGAAGGGGAGGATGATGGGATCATGGATAGATCGCATGTGGATCGAGTGGCAAGGAGAGTTCGAGATCCATTGGAGTTGCCACGTGGACCAATAACGAGGAGCAGAACTAACAAATTCAAGAAGGCACTTCAAATGTTGATGCTAAATTATCAAGATGGAATTGAAGCACTTGAAGATAAATTTGGGAGTTGTCTATGCATCCTTGAAGTGTTAGAAGTCAAAAGGAATGAAGAAAATAAATTTCGGACAGAGACCCTCTGGCCCGAGCGCACTTTGTTGTTGCTCGAGTGAGCTGCATAAACAATTTTGGGGCAGAGGACTTCTCGCTTGAGCGAACTTATTGCCCGCTTGAGCGAGCTTGGGAAATTGCGAGACCAGAGAGCTTCTCGCTCGAGCGCGGGTTGCGTCCGCTCGAGCGAGCGAGATTTTTTGGAAATTTACGCACACTTCGGCGTGTTGTGTGTGTGTGCGGGATTTTGATATTTTGATGTTATTTTCCTATTTTTGAGATTTCTAATTATACTAAAAAACTTTCTAGATGATATCTTTGATATATTTAGGTTGTTATCTTTTATTTTTGATTGTAAACTATAATTACTTTTGTTATTTTCATTAATAATAATTCAGATTCAGTTTATACACAAATTATTGAAATTATCTCTAGAATTTTATTCAAAGCTTTGCTTTGGTTTTTCAAATCAAACTTTCTCAGTTATTTACTTGGAAACGTTTGTCAATTGATTTCTCACTGAATATTGTCAAATACAAGTTATTTGAAGGTTTTCTTTGGTTTCGATTGTCGTAATTTTTGTTGTTAATTGTCCCGTCGATTAAAGGTGAAAATCAAAAATTCTATCAATTTTACTTGTTTCAAAGATTGGAAAAAACTCTTTGGAACTTTTGATTATTTGTTAGAGGGTGCGATTTAATTTATAATCGTGTTTGCTAATCTTACTCATCAAGATTCGTATCAGGTGATGTCCAAGAAAAGGAAGCTGCAAGAGAACGAAGTGGTAAACTTAACTGAGGAATGCAGTGCGGTGCTTCAAAAGAAGATGCTACAGAAGCTAAAGGATCCAGGGAGTTTTACTATCCCTTGTTTTATTGGTGTATATCATTTTACTACTGCTTTTTGTGATTTAGAGGCCAGTATTAATTTAATGTCATTTTCTGTTTACTGGGCCTTGGAGCTTGCAGAGATGAAATTGACGTCGATCGCATTGCAGCTAGCCGATAGATCTTTGACCGCTTAAATCGATGTGATAAAAAATCTACTGGCAAACGTACCAAGTCAAGTAATAATAAAGTGGAAAGAGAGTCCAAATATCGATCTCACATGGACTGTAGTCAATTCTCAAGAATTAATTATTTTACTTAATTTAGACAAAAATAATAAAGAAGGATGAAACAAATTAAATAAAAATTTAATTACTAAAAATAATAATAATTAAAATAACTGAAAGATAAATATAATTAAATTGAAACAACCAAGACACACGCAGGTACCGAACAAATCATGCAACATGTAGCCGATTCAGGAATCAGATTTAATCTTAGATTACGGGAATTCTCCTAACTTGTTCAAAGGTCTATTTCTAGAACAATCAAACCTACCCAAATATTGACGGAATAATCTTTCGTAATTCTAATCAAATTTGAATGCATTAAATATTTGTGAAAATTCAGTTTACACTCAAACCGCACATTGAAACCGAATTCTATTTCTAGTCGGTTTTACAATATATTGATTATCAAACTGATCGAAATCAATACCTCCTCTGACAACTTGAAATCGATTAACATTAAAGAAAACAGTTGATCAGACTATTCACAAGACAAATATAAATCTGACAATCAATAAAATAAAATCATCTCTGAAAAATCCCAAATAAACATCCAAGTTTTCTACATGAATTTGTCCGGCCCAATCACGCCGTCTTGGTTGAAAACAAACTACTCAATAATTAAAATTATAATTCAATAAAAAAAAAAAAAGAAGAACAGAAGAAGAAAAAGTGTAGAAATATTCTTCCAAGCTTTGAAGCCACCTCCCTTGTGTTGTCGGCGTTCGAAACCCTTAATCTGATGAATAGATTCGTATTTATATGCCCAAGAGTCTTCAAAAGATAGTATCCTTCCCGAGCAAGAGTTTCCAAAAATATAAATTCTGTACGCTCCGCTCGCTCGAGCAAGCACAAGTCTCGCTCGAGCAAGCAACTTTCTGCTCCAAAGGAATTTTGGCCCGTCTCGCTCGTCAATTTTCTACTACTCGCAAAGATATTGAAAAATTCATATCTTTAATTTTAGCCGTCGGATCAACTTGATATTTGGACAACAGCTTTAAAACTTCTTGAACTTTATTTCGAACAGTCGAGATCGGATTTGGATTTTTCTAAAATAAAATATGATTTTTGAATCATGGCTGCTCCGTAATTCATTTTTCATAAATCCATTTTCCTAAAAAATTAACCCGGAGAGTGAAATGCACATATAAGCAATAAATCACAATAAAACACACATAAAACAATATGAAACCATACGAATTCATGAAAAATAGACATAAAATAATGCATACAAAATGCACTTATCAACACCCCCATACTTAAATCTTGCTCGTCGCCCTCGAGAAAGACATGCAAAAACAAAGAAAAAATGCAAGAAGAACAACAAAAACAGAATGAAACTGAAAACTGAAACTCCTCTGGTTAATTCGCTGGCATCTCCATCATTCTCTTCCTCTTCATACTCTAGCATCGACATCTTTTAAGGTGACAGTAGCAGACTAGGTAAATCGGCATTCATGGCAAACTAGCATGGGAAAGAACAAAAATCAAATAGAAATAAACAAAAAATTAAACTAAAGATCAAAGGAAAGAAAACTGGTTGCCTCCCTGTCAGCGCTAAGTTTATAGTCTACAGCCCTACTATGCAGAAGCAAACATCAAAGAGCGACTGCCGCCCATAGTAAGAATCATACGACTCTACGTATGGGTTTTTATTTTCTTCGCCCTCAAGCTTGGCGTGATATATGCAGTTTAAGCTTGTCGGTCCAGCAATACTTTGTATGAATTTTTTCTTTTGGAAGGAGAATCTGAATCTAGGTTGAAGCTCATAGAGGATGAAATATTTTGGAGTTGGCGTCAATGGAAAGAACGTATCTTATAATGGTGGACATGTAAAGACCCTTGACGAGGTCAAATCTTTTTCCTTGTATGTTTCTTCCTCCTCCACTATCACTTTTGGCTCCTCGTCAAATAAAGATTCTTCAAAAAATAGTTCTTCTTGCTCTGTCTCAATTACTTCATTCTCTTGACAGATCTCAAAAATTGGTTCTCTAAGAAGCACAATCTGTTCATCCAAAAAACTCAAAGACTTGATGCGGCTTTCTAAGAACTGATTTGTCTCTGTCTACCATCGCACCATGTTCTCCAACTGAGCCACATGATCCTCAAAATGCCCTATACACTCTTCTTGATTTGTGGAGTTGAATTGTGGAGGATATTAGTGACTCCAACCCTGCAGTGAAGGATCACAATGCCAATGGTAGTCAAAATCTTCCATATCATTTAACAAGTGCATCGCACTGTCGTAATCTCTGCTGAACAAGTGACTGCTGAAAGAAACGGTGTATGTGGTTCGTTATGTAAAATATGCAGTGTTTTACTTTGTGTTATAAAACCACAGACAATACAGTGCAGCGGAAATTTAAAGCATAAATAAAACACAAGTAATTAATTTTGCACGGGTATAAAAACTCGTGCGGGTGCCTTAGGGCAAAATATCACTAGTAAACGTAAGATTAGTCTTACAAAGATAATCCTAGTGATTTTACGAAAACTCAGTAAATCCTAAATTTCTCAACAAGTTGAGAAATCAAACTTGCATCTTACACAAATCAGAGTAAATATAACATATGCAACTCCCGTAGCCTAAATTTGAAGAGACAGAAAAGATCTTCGATCAACACAGTTCCCACAGTGTTGTCTCTGATGTCTTCAACACGAACGGAAACACAGGGACATGCAACAACGAAGGTTGCAAAACCTTGCTTCAGAATCTTAGAATTCTTTAATGGAATTCTTCAGTCTATGCACAGAGAATTGTACGTCTGAAGTCTCTTTAATCTTGTGCATGAAAACTCTCTTTTATAGATTAGCATCCAAGTCTTGAAGTTTTCCTTAGATAGAGTCCTACATGAATAAAGAAACATGTTTTAGTAGGAATAAAATTCTATCAAATCTTGCAAATCAAATCTTGATAATATCGAATAATATTATATCTAATAATCACCTTATCAAGACACGATTTAAGCTTGGAGAATATATATCTTAACATATTCGAGATATACACAAGATAATTTACCAAATATTTGATCTTGTCTAGAAATAAAAATCTTATAATATTCAATTTATTAAGGGCCGAAATATCAAGAAATAAAATTCCTTTCAATCTCCCCCTTTTTGCTTTCTGGACAAAACATTGCACAAGTAACCATAAACATAAACTCCCCCTGAGTTTAAAAATTCTTCTCCCCTTGAATTTTAAGTCTCCCCCTGAAGTGTTGTCCCTCGTGTTGGCAACACGACATATAACATGGACAATAACACGAGGGATTCTATAATTCATGTATAGAGCATAAATGGGGTAGAAGTTGTTAGTCTAGTTAAAGCATTTAAGAGAACTTGAGGAACATAACTAAATCAAACAAAACAGTTATATTAAAATTAAAACGAAACAAATAAGCAAAGATGAGAGAAGAAAAAAAAATCTAAAATTGATCACTATCGGATCCCTCTTGAGCAGTAGCTTCGTCCTCATAATCTTTAGTCCCAAATGGACTAGCAGCTTCATCTTGTGCACTATCTCCCCCTGTTTGGCCAGAAATTCCAAGTTGTCTCCGACAATCAGCCAAGACCATGATGTAGAAGGCAGTATCTTCCTGTGCTTGAGCAATCTTTTCCTCAGCAGGAGTCATCAGCAGCTGAATAAAGGCAGTGGTAAATTCAAGAGGGGTGGATAGAGGCACTGTTTCTTCAGTGTTCTCACCCATACGCATGTTGGCAACACTGGGTGCAACATCAGCAACTTCAGCAGCAGGAATAGAAGTGGCGGTCCAGGGCAAATCCAAAATTTGATTTCCCTTGAGAAGTCCAGCTGCTAACTTCAAAATCTCAGGTTGATCAGAGAGATCTTCTGTTATATTTCGAATGAATGCCTAAGATTCTAAAATGCCATAGATCAAAGATGGGAATGGCAGCTTAGTAGGCTTGAGTCCTCAATCAGCAAACTGGAGCACTGTCTTAAAGACCAGCTTCCCAAAATTGAAAGGACTCCCAGTTCCTATGGCATAAAGAATGAACGCTTGTGGCCTTGTGATTACTGTAGAATTTGATGAAGGCGTCCAATTCCTCACATCAATCTTGTGAAGGGAAGAATAAAAAAAGTTAACTTGGCTACAGAAAAATGGTCAGAAAACATTTTGACCAAGCCACCAGTAAGGACAGAAATAACTTCATTAACATCTTGATGGGGTCCTTTATCAACATCGGGGGTTGAGTAGAGAAAGTTGATGGCAGCTTGAGAAAACTCAAACAGACTACCCCAAAGATACACCAAGCCATACTTCGCAGATTCTGGATCTTCAATGCTTGCGGTTAGGTTGGCGTAGAATTCCAGAATCACCCTCTTACAGTAGGGTATCACAGTAACAACTGTAGAATAAAGTTGCCTAAGCTTCTGAAAATCAACAAGATTGTACCTATCGTAGGAGCGTAAATCTATGTTCCTCTCATACAGTAGTCCTCTATGAGTGAAGAGAGGCCATACAGCAGCAGCTTCTCCAGAGTAAAACATGAGGGAATGAGCAGCATCAATGTCATAGTCCTCATCAACCGTGTTGTCCGTGGTATTGACAACACCAACAAAAACACTGGCATCAGCAGTAGAGACATCCTCTTGGTCCAGAGTTTATTCATCAACATCCATGCTGGAAATATCTTCAGAATCTTCTTCATCACCTATATCTACACTCTTATCAGAAGAGTCAGCTTCAGAATTGGCAGAAGAGGAAGAGGAGGAAGAAGCAATGTCTTGATGTGCTTTGCCTGCAGCAAAATCTTCCATCATCTCAGCATCAGGTTCATCATCAGATTGATGGCAGAGGGGGTAGCCTTTCCTTGCTTAAGGCTCTCCAAAATTTGTGCCAGAGTGGCATCTTCATCAGAAAAAGTAGTTTCTGGAGGTACAACTTCTTCAAGAGCATCCTTAGGCGGAACATTACCAGAGGTGCTTGAATCATCACTCTCAGAAGCAGATTCAACAATAGGAGTGGAGGCAGAGGCAGCAGTGGAGCCAGAGGGTTTCGTACGAGCAACGAACTCATAGTTGGCATCATCAGAATCATCGTCGGAGCTGCGATCTTCTTCATCTATGGAGATACGAGGACCCTTATAAAATCTCTTGGACTGGGTAAAATCAGGGTTATACCCAGCTTGCCTCTTCGATAGGCGAGCCATCGGTGGAGGAGGATGAACCCGGTTCAAAACAGAGAAATCAGGAAGATTCTCCAAATCAATCGCATTCCCTGGTTCGCCGGGCATAAGAACAGCAAGAGGAACATGTTCCATGGGTACTGGAACAATCGGCAGAGAAGACACCGTGGATGGGTTTTCTGGTGTTGCAACACTAGAGGCAACATCGGGATTCACATGACCCATCTCACTTCGAATATCCTGTTAATCAAAGACTGCCATTGCAAATAAAAATTTGAGAGTATGAAGGATGTAGGGTTTGCAGAAAACTTGATCATAATTAAAGAAATTTGAGAATATGATAATGTCCGATAATCACTAGAACTCATATATATAACCCTTATCACAAACGGTAATATTCTCCTAACAAACTCATAATTACTCTGATTTTCTTATCTCACCAGGTTACCAACGGTAACTTTTTAACGGCCAAAAATTAAAAACTAAGATTAAGAGATAAAATCCCATAAATAAGGCAATAATCCGAGATAAATATTTCAGCCCAAATCTTCCATAATTAACTCCACATCAGCCTAACTCCACTGAAACAAAAATCAATCACCAAAAATTCAATTTTCAGTAAATAGGGTAAATCATTAGCATTTGTCTATTTAGAACCTTACCAAAAACATAACCCTATTAGCAAAAATGCATTTGCATGGCCTATTTTATGCCTAAACAGAGTGTAACATAAAATAAAAATGCAATCACAAGCATAAGATATGTTGACAAGTGTAGTGTTGCCTCTTGTGTTGACAACATCATCAACAACACCAAAGTTTTTCAAAAGTATTTGAAACCTGTACACTTGATTACCCTTGATAAATAAAGATTCCAGAAGTGGTAGCATGCACACTAAAAGAACAGTCTTCATTGGACTCAATTAGGTAGCTTTTTCCATTTTCTTCCGATTTTTGATAAAGTTTGTATTTATGATATTGGTCAACAAACTTGATAAAAAGCTGAACACTGAATTTGCGAAACCACCTTTCACATGGAACAAGAACATGCATGGAATACACGTACATTCGTCAACTACTCGGTGGTTTATTCAGAGTTCAAAAAACAAAAGGGTTAGTGTGCTTAAAAAAAATTTGCAGAAAAACTTGGCATCAATTGAATAACTGTAACAGAGATTTAAACACCACCCATAACATAGTGAGTGCAGAATGCCTAAAATCATAAATATGCATGACAAGAAAAACAACCGTGTTGTCGATAGTGTTGTAACATCGAAGACAACACATGCAAAGGATTATAATGCACACATGCTGAAAGACCTCCGAAGGGTTGAGAATCTCTCATGATCTAATGCTTTAGTAAAAATGTCTGCCAATTGGTTATTGGTTCCAACAAACTCCATTCGAATCATACCTTTCTCTACCAAATCTCGAATAAAGTGATGACGAATGCCAATGTGTTTTGTGCGTGAGTGTTGAACTGGATTCTTTGATATATCAATAGCACTCGAATTATCACAATAAACAATGGGAGGTTCACTCTTAAAACCATAATCTTCAATCATTTGGTTCATCCAAATAAGTTGTGAACAACAACTTCCGGCTGCCACATATTTTGATTCAGCAGTCGAAAGTGACATTCAATTTTTTTTACGACTATACCATGAAACAAAATTATTGCCAAGATAAAAAAACCCACCCGTAGTGCTCTTTCTATCATTAACATCACCAGCCCAATCAGCATCACTAAAACCTACAAGATTAGTGTTGGTTTCCCTTGATACCACTATCCCAAATCCAATGTACTCGAAACATATTTCAAAATTCTCATAACAACTTCTAAATGGGTTACCTTTGGATCAGATTGGTACGTAGCACATAAACACACACTGAACATGATATCAAGTCGACTAGCAGTCAAATAAAAAAAACTCCCTATCATGCTGCGATACATGGTGTTGTCAACACCAGCCGCAACACTGTCTTTTCCCAATTTTTCACTTGAGCCCATTGGAGTTTTCATGTTCTTAACATTCTCTTTGCAAAACTTTTTCACCAAATTCTTTGCATACTTACTTTGACACAGAAAAATATCATCACTTGATTGCTTAACTTGCAATCCAATAAAGTAAGTTAATTCTCCTACCATGCTTATTTCAAACGTAGAAGACATGCATTCAACAAAACTATCAACATGCTTTTGAGATGAGGCACCAAAGATAATATCATCCACATAAACTTGACAAATAAGAATTTCACCTTTGGATTTTTGAATAAAAAGAGTTTTATCAACCTCAACTCATTTGAAGCCAATTTCGAGCAAATACTCGGTCAACCTACCATACCAAGCTCGTGGAACTTGCTTCAAGCCATAGAATGTCTTCTTCAACTTGTAAACATAATCCAAGTGGTGTGGATCCTCAAAGACTTTGGGTTGCTTCACATACACTTCCTCATTTAAAATACCATTCCAAAACGCACTCTTCACATCCATTTGGTAAATTTTTATACCCATATGACATGAAATAGCTAGCAATAGTCGGACTGACTCAATGCGGGCAACAGGATCGAAGGTCTCATCAAAATCAACCCCCTCAACCAGTGTATACCCTTGAGCAACCAACCTTTCTTTGTTCCTAATGATGTTTCCTGATTCATCAGTTTTATTTTTGAAAATCCATTTTGTACCAATGACATTACCATGATCAGGAGGTGGAACTAAAAACAAAAAATCATTTCGGACAAATTGTTCAAGTTCTTCATGCATGGCATTTACCCAAAATTCATCATTCAAAGCATCATTGACATTCTTCGGTTCAATATTGGAGACAAAAAAAGAATGCATTACCTGTGAGTACACGGAACTCATGCTTACTAACCCAACCATCTTGTGGTAGTCAACTTTGTCCTTAGCTCGGGTTTGCCTTGTTCCATGAACATCTCCAATGATCTGTGATGAAGGATGATTCTTTTGTATATTGCTTGGAATGTCTTTTTCAGTAGATACCTCAATTTCCTCATTATTTTGAGAATTTTCTTCATGAATAGTTTCTGGAGGAACTAGTGTTGTGTTTGGTGTTGTAACATCCGGAACAACACTGTGTTCTTCGTGAGAAATTTCCAGCAAGCCTTCAATATCATCTTCAGCAGTTTTTCCTTTGAGATCTGCACCATCATCAAAAACAACATTAATAGATTCCATAATTGTTCTGATCCTAAGGTTATACATCCTATATGCACGACTATTAGTAGAATAACCAAGGAACAAACACTTAATACTTTTGGAATCAAATTTTGCTAAGTGATTTCTATCATTCAAAACATAGCACACACAGCCAAAAATATGAAAGTAATTTAGATTTGGTCTCTTTCCCATGAGATTTTCATAGGAAGTCATCGAAGAACCACTTCTCAAATAGACATGATTAGAAATATGGCAAGCTGTGTTCAATGCTTCTGCCCAAAATCTCTTGGAGATATTTTTTAAGCTCATCATCACTCTAGCCATCTCCTGCAACGTTCTATTCTTTCTTTCGAAAATTCCGTTCTGTTGAGGAGTTTTTGGAGCAGAGAACTCTTGTGAGATGTCCTTCTTATCACACAAAGAAGAAAAAGATGAGTTCTCAAATTCCTTTCCATGATCAGTTCTGATCCTTGCTACTGTCAAAGTATGTAGGTTAGTAATCTTGGTAAACAAATTCTTAAAAACATCAAAAATGTCTGATTTTTCTCTAAGAAATCTTATCCATGTAAAACGAGAAAAATCATCAACACATACCAAATAATATTTTTTTACCTCCATAGGTTTCAACTTCCATGGGACCCATCAAATCCATGTGCAAAAGTTCAAGACACCGTGTTTTCCCGCATTGTTGTAACACGGGGTGCGAAACACGGGTTTGCTTACCTTTTTGGCATGCACCACAAACATATGGAATGCCAGACTTTAGATTTGGCAGTCCTCTGACAGCTTCATACTTACTCAAATTCTTTAAAGTCTTGAAATTCACATGTCCAAGTTTTTGGTGCCATAGACTAAACTCATCAACCTTTGAGTGTCTACATGCCAATTCCTCACAAATTTGGTAGCAATTATCAACTGATCTTGTAACTGTCATAACACAATGATTAGCATTATCAAAAACTTCACAAGTATTCTTATCAAACTTCACATGCAAGTCATCATCACACAGTTGACTAATCAAAATTAAATTTGCATTAAGTCCTTCAACGTGTAAGACGTTATGAAGCTTTGGAAATCCTTCCACGTTGAGTGTTCCTTTGCCAACAATTCTTCCTTTTGTACCACCTCCATACAACACTCTACCTCCATTTTGTTCGATGTAGTCCGTGAGGTGATCTTTCAAACCTGTCATGTGCCAAGAGCTTCCACTATCAAAGTACCAATTACTGCAGTGTTAGCTTTCAAGTAAGTATAAATAACAAAACTTTTAACATTAAATTTTTGGGTCCATACTTTCTTCACAGTGGGTCCTTTTCTGCCAGTGTTGCGCTTGGTGTTGGGCAACACAAGAGGCAACACCTGCTTAGATTCCCACAAAATATAGTCATTTTTAAGCTTACGACAAAAAGTCCTGATATGACCAGGTTTGAGACAATAATGACATAAAAAAGGATGCTTCCATTGTTTTGGCTTTGGGACAGAAACATTCTTCTCAACAATGGGTTTCTCACCTTTAGAAGCAGCTGAAGGATGGTTCAAGGACTCACGACTTTTCTTCACAAACACTGGTGTTTTGGAAGATTCACCAGTTCCAAAAACACTTTCTTTAAAACCAAGACCAAACTTATCATTCTTACCCATAGTCAAAAGAGAATAAAGTTTTCTTGAACTGGAATTAAATTTAGCAAGTGTTGTTTTTGCTCTTTCAAGTTTCAAATTTAGCAACCCTAATTCCAGATCTTTCTTACTCATGAGAACCTCCAATCTAGCCACATCAGCTTTCAATTCAGTATTCTCTTTTGTGAGGGTTCTGTTCAACTGATTCCTCTTGATCCAATCACAGTACAACTCCTCATATAGTTTCTGAATACCTTCCAGAGTGTAAGCGTCAGATACCTGATCTTCATGATCACTGGAATTATCAAGGTTAAAAGCAACAAAACAAACAAATTTTTGAACTGTGTTACATCTAGGTGTTGCAACACCGGAGCCAACACCAAGTGGATTAATCTGAAAATTTTTCTTACTCTCCAGCAAAGCAGTAAAAGATATGAGATCTTCCTGTTCAGCCTTTTCCTGTTCTCCTTCTGATTCATCATCACTAAAAGAAACATTCATACCTTTTCGAAGGCGATTGACACACTCATACGCATAGTGTCCATATCCCTTACATTCCCTGCATTGAACATTATCAAAATTTTTACTTGAGGACTGAATCTTACCTTCATACCTTTGACGAGGTCCTCGAGTATTAGCTGGCTTTTGAGGCTTCTCTGAAATAGGTAGTTTAGGAAATTTCGAAGGTTGTGCACCATTCACATCCTTCTTTTCTTTCATTATCTTGAGATAATCAGTGAATTTCTTCGAAATCAAAGCAATAGAATTTTCTTCAAGATCATATTCCTTCACTTCCTGTTGAACTTCAAAAAAATCACTGTAAACATCATTAGATAGTTGAAAGGCAATAGACTTAATTTTAGTGTCTTCTTCGGCTTCCATCTCCATCTCATATGTGCGAAGAGAACTTATCAACTCATCCAAACCCATTATAGATGTATCTTTGGATTCATCTATAGCACAAACTTTGGTGTGAAATCTTTTAGGGATAGAACGAAGCACTTTGGACACATGTCTCTCGTTCGAAATAGGATCGCCAAGAAGAGATGCTTTGTTTGCAAGGCTCTTCAATCTTTCATTATATTCCATGATGGTCTCTAATTCCTCCATTCTTAATTTCTCAAATTTTGAAGTTAGGAGACACATCCTTGTCTTCTTGACACTTGCCGAGCCTTCACAATGGGTTTGAAGTTTCTCCCAAGCATCCCTTGCACAAGTACAAGTATCAATTATATTAAACATATTCATATCAACAGAAGTAAACATATCATTAAGAGCTTTTGCATTATAAATAGCCGCAGTATTTTCATCGGCTGTCCATTGTGCTCTTGGCTTTGGTCCGGGTACATCATCATCTCTCATAGGAGGTGTCCAACCATCAAGAACATGTTGCCAAGCCCTGGATTCAATAGATTGAATGCACATGCTCATCTTCAATTTCCAATGGTCGTAGTTTGTCCCATAAAATATAGTTGGACAAATTGCACTTGTGTACGGAGTATCCATAACTAACCTGTAACACAAACCAGGAACTCACTTAGTAAATTAAATTGGTGGCTCTGATGCCACATGAAAGAAATGGTGTACATGGTTTGTTATGTAAAATAGGCAGTGTTGTACTTCGTGCTATAACACCACAGACAACACAGTGCAGCGGAAATTTAAAGCGTAAATAAAACACAAGTAATTAATTTTGCATGAGAATAAAAACTCGTGCGGGTGCCTTAGGGCTAAATATCACTAGTAAACGTAAGATCAGCCTTACAAAGATAATGCTAGTGATTTTACGAAAATTCAGTAAATCCTAAATTTCTCAACAAGTTGAGAAATCAAATTTGCATCCTAAACAAATCAGAGTAAATATAACAGATGCAACTCTCGTAGCCTAAATTTGAAGAGACAGAAAAGATCTTCGATCAACACAGTTCCTACAGTGTTGTCTCTGATGTCTTCAACACGAACGGCAACATGGGGACATGCAACAACAAAGGTTACAAAACCTTGCTTCAGAATCTTCGAATTCTTTAATGGAATTCTTCATCCTATGCGCAGAGAATTGTACGTCTGAAGTCTCTTTAATCTTGTGCGTGAAAACTCTCTTTTATAGATTAGCATCCAAGTCTTGAAGTTTTCCTTAGATAGAGTCCTACATGAATAAGGTGAAAGAGTGGGTGCCCGGTTAGCCAACTTGTGGCTAAGGGCTTTTGTGACTATATGTGTAAAAAATCTTTGTTTAATATAATTTACACTTTTATATTGGCATTTACTTTATCTTTTATCATATTATTATGTTGTGACGTACTATACGATGTTTAGATAAAGACCATAAATATACTAGAGTGCATGTAAGATGTGATAGTAGAATTGAATGACTATCATGAAACACATATTATAATCACTGTATATTTTAAACAGTTCCTAGTCAATTGAGCCGTCCGCTAATAAGGATAAGGGTCGCTCGAGATTGAGACTAGCATTTGTGATGCCTAGTATCATGTTTCATTGGTATAGAACATAGAGATGTTCGAAGCATGCAAATGGATATTCATATGATGGATGATCGAACTACCCTATTCGGAATTTCCAAGTGGTTATCATTAATTGAGTTGATAAGTTCGCGGTTATGGTTGTACACCATTAGTCCTTACTACTTGAAACATCATGGAGACTCTATATGTTAGTACTGTACTTTGACTCGTTTATCAACTCTCTGAGGGTCATCAGGTGTCGATATTGGGTACAGTTACGACACATATAGGAGTCAATGCTTTGTTGTCAAGGATTCAGCACACGCTTGCGAGTGTGGATATCCTATGCGATCTGTGTAGATATTAGTGTGACAAATCTCTGGCCAGAGTACATGATGTGCTTTAGGTTACTTGGTTTCCTAGTATCACATGCGATGTCACTATTTGATCTTCAAGATGTATTGCATAGTTATCAAATATCGAACGACTCTCGATGTAACAATGGTTGTTGATTCGATCGTGATAAATGGATGAAGGGACCGTACTGTACGCTAACTGTTGTGAAAAATCCTCGCAAGCGTACGAGTGCCAAGTTTTAATATAGTGAATAATTCAGATATCGATCCCACAGGGAGTAAAATGAAAATATTTAGTACTTGTAATTAGAATAGTCTAAACTTTATCTAGAAAATCAATATTTGAGAAATTTGCAATAAATAAAATGAGTTTAAAAGCACGCACACAACTTTTAGATTAAAAATCAATCAGAGAATAATGGTCTAGAGGTATAGATTTCACCTGGTTTCAACAACAGTCAATCCTAAATAATTAATCTTCATGAATTTCAGTCAATTAATAGCCAAGAATACTTAAGTTTATTATTTTCCTCTCCCGAGCAACAAATAATATTTATCAACTACAATTCAATTCCAATATTCCTATTAAGAATTTATCGTAGTGATCTATCACAAAACAATGTTCTTTTTAAAAGCTCTGTTAAAATCATACACTCTCCCGAGCTGTATAAATAATTAACAGTGTAGTTTCTAATGTCCTATTCAAAATCCCCTCTCCCGAGCAATGATTTCAAATAAATATAACAAATCAATTATTGATCAGATAATTGAAAAGACAATCAATTCTAGAAAAAACAATTAATCTAGAAGAAACTCAATTCAATAAAATCAAACATTCATGAAAGCGTCTACACCAGGTTCCATCCGACCTCTAGACTATAAAAATTAGTTCATAATAAAATTCTGAATAAAACAATAATTTATAAATCTAAACATATTCAGAATTAAATAAAAGATAATAAACAAATCCGTCGTCGACGCCGTGTCCGGTCGATCGAACTCCGTCTTCGTTCTTCAAGTTAAGCTCCAGAAATCCTTCCCCAAAAGTTCACGATCAAATCCCTTTCTCTGATATGCGTATAATTTGTTGTGGCGGCCCTCTCCTCTATTGTCAGATAAAAATCCTTTTATATTGCTCAGCAAAAGCCCACAAAACTAAGCCCATAAAAATTGCCTGAAATAATAAAATCTTTCCAATTCAGCAACGGAGCGGGCGCTCAAGTGAAGGCGCGGGCGCGCTTCTACCTCGATTACAATCTCCAATCTTCAGAAGGCATAGCGCGTTTGCTCTTATCTCAACGCTAACAACAAGCGCTAATCTTTCTTCAGGCCCATTAAAGAAAAGCCCATTAACCTCTTTGCTCTTGTCTGATCGTTACTTTCTTCTTCTTTTCTTCTCTAATTCTTTCTCTTCTCAAATTCTTATTTTTCTTCACTTTTCCATATAACTTCACTAAATTCCTACGACCACAAAAACAACAAAACACAGCATAAATCTGCTCGAAACCAATAATTAACAATTAAAATCATATATAATTTAAGTGTATAAAATACACTTATCAAATACCCCCAAACTTAGACTTTTGCTAGTCCCGAGCAAAACAATTCAAAACCAAATTACTTCAAAAACTACTACTCATCATAAACTCACAAGAATAGTCAAGAAATATTATGGATCAATGGCCTCGACAATGATTTCAAAGAATTTTTAAATCCAATCATGTCACACCTACTAACACTTGAAAGTTTTAGCCAATCACAAAATAATAACCGCATAAACTCATAATCTCCGCAACTCATGTTCAAAACACCATTCTCCAAGTTCAATTCAAACATTCATAGATCATGAGGACTTTTCAAGGATAGCATAGGATCAAATATAGGATATAAATAAAAAAACACTCACAATTAGGTAAAATGCAAAGAATAATAATGTGTGCGTGTTTCGATCAATATTCATAATCATTAAAAGCATCAATCAACAGTCCATAGGCTAAATTCTCGCAACTCTTCTCCACTAGTATATTGGGCAACTGAGACTCGGTCAATTGGACTTATTCAGCTTATAATGTAAGGCCTGGCTCACGGCTACAAACGAAGGATAAGAATTCAAATAAGCAGTAATTCATATTCATGCTTAAACTCTAATTTCAACTCCTTTTCTTTCACACTTTCACACTTAATTCTTTCAAACTTATTAATTTTTTCTCAACTCTTTCACTTCATAAATTCTTTCACAACTTTTTTCAACTCTCTTTTACAACGCTTCCAACCACATTTTTTTTTTCTTCTACTACCTCTTTTCATCTTTTCAATTCATCCACCACACCATTCAATTTTTCACAAATAAAACTAGGAGCATACAACATTTTAGCATTCAAATTACTCCCTTAAAGGTAGGAATTAATGTATAAACTATTCAGGTAGTCAATGTAGGACCTTGAAATAATGACGAATGGGGGTTTATTCACACGTTTACACGCATGCCATTCGATTTTCAATAAAGCTTAAATAAGGTACTAGGGATACATATAAAATAGGTAGCTTGAAAGACTCAAACGCATTCAGAAAAATCGCCTAAATCATTCCTAATCTCAATTTTGCCCGTATTTTGCCTCGAAAAGTGTTCAAACTAGTTATAGACAAGTCTCAATCCACAATTAAATCATACAAATATCAATCCGTGCAGAAAAAAAACAATCATCAGCAGTTAAAGATGATTTTCACAACAAATTCAGATTTTCTCGTACCTCAATGTACTAATATACGTGTAGGCTCAACTAGGCAACTAAGGATAAAATTTTTCAATAAAAATCAGGCCCAAAAAATCCAAACAATGCCTCAATCATATCTATGTCTGTATGTTTCAAAAATCAGATTCAAACATTAATCACAGAGTATATAGGAAATTGTTCATTCACTTGGTTCCATTTTTTCTCAAAAATATTTGTCAGAAAGGTAGACAATCATGGATTTCAGTTATAGCACCAAAAATTTTTTTTCTTTCTCAGCCATGCATCCATTTATTTCTCGACTTATTTTAAATTCAACTCAACTCAATTCAAACAAAAATTTTATCAATAATGCACACATAAAATTCCACTATTCAACTAAATCACAAAATGATTCATCCCCCAAACTTAATGTAATCATTGTCCCTAATGATTAAAAATCAATAAAAAAACAAGGGACACATACCTTCGACACCGAGCATCAGTACCCGGTGTTATCAAAATTTCCATGAGAAAGAGTTTGCAACCGCAACCATTGGAGAGATGATAAGCGCAACATTGGCATCCATTAACCTGAAAAGAAGACAAGCACACTATAAAGATACAAGCATAAAGCCCAAAGAAATCAAGAAAATAACAAACTCTTAATGGCTAAGTAAAAAAAGAACGAGTGCTAGGTATAGTAGCCATGAAAGTAGATGGTGCATGGAAGAATGGCCATGAAGATGAGGTTGTTTGCACGCTGCTGGGAAACACGATCGCACATGGGACTTGTTGACGCATGATGATGAGAAGGTGATGTAGCAACTCTTTGCGTATGTGATCTCTAGGTCTTCCTGCTAAAATTTCTTGTTATCTGTCATGCAAGGAATGTGGGCACAGCTAATACGCTCGTTTGTGATGAGTCCTTAGGATAATGCGTGGTGCATGTGAGTGAGCAGCTGGATTTCTCGTTTTCTCATGGTGAAGCGCAGATGGGATCTGGAGGTGTTGGGGAAGATGGGATGCGCGATAGCGCGGAAGTAGGCGCATATGAAGTGGCCAGGAGCGCGATTGCGCTATGGTGTGGCGCTGATGGGAATTGTTGGCACAGGGTCATGGGCTAAGGAGCAGCGCAGATGAGGGTTATAGGGTTGTGCGTTAGAGCTTAAACAAGCGCATATTAGGAGTTGTATGCGCAAGGAAGGAGGCGCGATTGCGCTTTTAGGAGGCGCTAATGGAGAGGGGCGATAGCGCAGGTGCTGGCGCGGATGGTGAGCGCGATAGCACTTAATGTAGCGCATTTCAGCTGCGCGATAGCGCTAGGTAGTGCGCTGTTCTTGCATCAGTGTGGTGCAGAGGAAGCGCGGGCGCTCAAGAGGAGTGGCGCGGGCACGCCTTTAAGTCGCAAAATAACTCCAATTTCGTCCAGGTAAGGCGCGGGCGCTCCGATAAATGGGGCGGGCGCGCCCCTTGCTCGAATTTGAGATTTCTGGAGCCTGCAAATTTTTGAAAATTAAGAAAAATTAGCTCAAAAATTTAAAATAAAAAATATACTTAAAACAATTAAATAACAAAAATGAAATAAACTGAAAATGAAAGCAAATAAAATAAAATAAACAAAATGCTTGGGTTGCCTCCCAAGTAGCGCTTGGTTTATAGTCGTCAGCCCGACTTTCACCGGTGTTAGTTGATTTTTTCCTTCGCTCTCACACGCCAAATATATTCACTAAAACTGCAATGAAAACAAAAGAAATAAATTAGAAAATTAAAAATCAAATAAATAAAAACTCTAAATTAAAATCTAGACTAATTGGTAACAAGACTAAAAAATAATCAAAATTTACTCCCCGGCAACGGCGCCAAAAACTTGTTGTGAAGAATCCTCGCAAGCGTACGAGTCTCAAGTTTTAATATAGTGAATAATTCAGATATCGATCCCACAGGGAGTAAAATGAAAATATTTAGTACTTGTAATTAGAATAGTCTAAACTTTATCTAGAAAATCAATATTTGAGAAATTTGCAATAAATAAAAATAATCAATGAGTTTAAAAGCACGCACACAACTTTCAGATTAAAAATCAATCAGAGAATAATGGTCTAGAGGTATAGATTTCACCTGGTTTCAACAACAGTCAATCCTAAATAATTAATCTTCATGAATTTCAGTCAATTAATAGCCAAGAACACTTAAGTTTATTATTTCCCTCTCCCGAGCAACAAATAATGTTTATCAACTACAATTCAATTCCAATATTCCTATTAAGAATTTATCGCAGTGATCTATCACAAAACAATGTTCTTTTTAAAAGCTCTGTTAAAATCATACACTCTCCCGAGCTGTATAAATAATTAACAGTGTAGTTTCTAATGTCCTATTCAAAATCCCCTCTCCCGAGCAATGATTTCAAATAAATATAACAAATCAATTATTGATCAGATAATTGAAAAGACAATCAATTCTAGAAAAAACAATTAATCTAGAAGAAACTCAATTCAATAAAATCAAACATTCATGAAAGCGTCTACACCAGGTTCCATCCGACCTCTAGACTATAAAAATTAGTTCATAATAAAATTCTGAATAAAACAATAATTTATAAATCTAAACATATTCAGAATTAAATAAAAGATAAGAAACAAATCCGTCGTCGATGCCGTGTCCGGTCGATCGAACTCCGTCTTCGTTCTTCAAGTTAAGCTCCAGAAATCCTTCCCCAAAAGTTCACGATCAAATCCCTTTCTCTGATATGCGTATAATTTGTTGTGGCGGCCCTCTCCTCTATTGTCAGATAAAAATCCTTTTATATTGCTCAGCAAAAGCCCACAAAACTAAGCCCATAAAAATTGCCTGAAATAATAAAATCTTTCCAATTCAGCAACGGAGCGGGCGCTCAAGTAAAGGCGCGGGCGCGCCTCTACCTCGATTACAATCTCCAATCTTCAGAAGGCATAGCGCGTTTGCTCTTATCTCAACGCTAACAACAAGCGCTAATCTTTCTTCAGGCCCATTAAAGAAAAGCCCATTAACCTCTTTGCTCTTGTCTGATCGTTACTTTGTTCTTCTTTTATTCTCTAATTCTTCTTATTTTCTTTTCTCCATTTTATTCTTTTCTCTTCTCAAATTCTTATTTTTCTTCACTTTTCCACATAACTTCACTAAATTCCTACGACCACAAAAACAACAAAACACAGCATAAATCTGCTCGAAACTAATAGTTAACAATTAAAATCATATATAAATTAAGTGTATAAAATACACTTATCACTAACCAAAACCTACTGGTTCTTGCAGGCACTATCAGTGATACCTAGGGAATCATGGGGCGATGTTGTTAGGCGCTCTTACCATGATTCGATGGGTAAGTCAGAAATTGTTGTTCCAAGTCACAAGGAGTTGTGAGCTCGCGGCTAGCTGTATCCCTGAAACATTGAGGGTTACACAAGTAATGGATTTCTAATCCCCGTTGAGATAGTTGAATTTAAAGAGTTAAATTTGGCGAAAGAAAAGTTGGACTTCTTAACTAAAGGGAGTGGAATTTCCTAAAATGACATAGGGATGGGCATTTTTAGAAATCACTAAATTCGGATTCAGAAAATTTATCTTGACTTTAAAATATGCAGAAAAGGTTTCTATGCACAATGATGAAATTGGTTTATCATTCTGAGTCACGATGAATTTTATATTAATTTCTGAACATGCGGGCTTTGCTTGTAAGACTTGAACTTATGACTAATGGGCCCTAGGCTGTTAGCAGCCCACATTATAAATAATTTATTGCAGTACAGAAATTAGACACACAACCTCGTAATTAAAAAGGAATTTTCGAAAATCTTGAGAGGGTCTCAAGAGGATTTTTGAAAATCCTGTCTCCCTTTTGTGAGAGAATTCAGTCTGTGATTTTTCCAAAAATTAGATTTTGAATTGACAGATCAAATCTGTAAATCTCTTCGATAAAAATCTGATTGATTTCTAGTGCAATCAATCAGAGGGTTTCAGTTTTCTATTCGCGGACCTAATTCAGGAGTTGATCGAGCGAGTCATCGATTCTTGAGATTTACAACAAGAGCAGATTTAATCTGTTGGAGTTCATAGTTCAAGCAAAATCTTGACGAGGTAAAATTATAATTGTTATTATTATTTTACTTGTTTATTTTAATCGTAAGGATTTGATACCCATGATATAGAATCGTTCCATATCAGAAAAGAAAAATTTTTAAACTTCCGCTGCTTCGGGTATCAGATCTGACTGATCTGAAAACATGTTCCAACAGTGGCGTCAGAGACAGGTTGTTCTCAGATCAAACGAAAAATTTATCGATTGTACAAAATTTTGGCCTCGGTTTTGGAAAACAAAACAAAATTTTTTAAAATTTAAATTTTATGGGCAACACGGACAGCGATGATCGCTGCCCAGGGCAGCGATCCCATCGCTTCCCAGTGCAGCAATCGCTGCTGCCCAGGGGCAGCGACGGGCTGCCCAGGTCCCACGTGGGGCTGCCCTGCCCCACGTGGGGGCGGGGCTGCCCGGGAACATCCCGGGCAGCCCGGAAAATTAAAAATTGATTTTTTTAATAGAATTTTAAATTTTTGAAATTTTAGTTTTTGGTCCGATCGAAAATTGTTTTGATTAGACCATGAGGCATCGGGTCAAATTGTTTGAGTCCGAAATTTTTAAAATTGATTTTTGGATAAATTTTAATTTTTGGAAAATTTATATGTTTTATCCGTTAAATTAGATTTTATAAAATTAATTATTTTGGTACAATTGATAATAAGATATGATTTTATGGAGATATAAGATAAAATTTGATTTTATCTTTTTAACTATGTTGTCATTGCATGTTATCCAATGATTTAATTATTGAATTAATTATTGGATAAGAGGATGATCGATTTCCATGACCAATTTTGTAGGTGTATGTTAGGTTGTTTACATTTGGTTTTTATTATTGTTGTTGGGTTTTATTAAAGAGCTTGGTTTATGGCCCAAATTTGATTTATCATTTGTAATAAAAGTGGGCCTGGTTTATGGCCCAAATTTGATTTATCATTTGTAATAAAAGTGGGCCTGGTTTATGGCCCGTTCCCACCCTTAAATATGTATCCCCTACTTGTCATCGAAATTTATTGTAAATTTATTAGACTTAGTGGGAGATAAAGATTTGAAGACAATGGTGAGCCCAGCAGACAATAAAGACCGAAGAAATGTAAATTGGAAGCTCAATGTAATAGGATTGCATTGCATACTTGCATATCACCTAGGATTGGACTTAGACTCGTGATTGGCAACCACGGGTCGATAAGATCTAGGCATCGATCATCCTTTATATAATATTTGATATTATTGTTGTATGCATGTTTAGACTAAATTGCATGAATCCCGCAAGAATACAAATTTTTAAATGATGAGACAATTTTAAAAATTAAAATCTCTCATTTTAAATATGATTTAAAATTGATATCAAGATTAACAAAAGGGAATTTAAATATTGTTTAAATGTTCCTACCTTTCATCAACGATCAATGTATGAGATGCTACCCGCGGGCATGGTCCGACTCATATTATTGGGAGGGCCCATTTGTCGAAAAGCTGTACATTGGATCGACACATGTTGTAAGTTGGGTGGAACTCCCATGGGATTGGCTCATATTATTGGGGATCCATAAGGCGACCGTCTATCACAACTTAATATTGATGGGTCATCTTGACATGTCACAATAAACGGCGTCATATTATTGGGCTCTTATTGGACATGAGGTAAAAACATGGGGGTTGCTTTGGAAGCAATTGGGCTCTACCTTTTGAAAATTATGGTTGGCTGATATTATTCGGGACTATGGTTTGTCAATTGGACTCCATGTTCCCACTAAGAAAACCAGTTTCTCATTTTTACTAGAGGGTAGTGAAATCGTTAAAATAGTGGGAGTGTAATTCATAAAATTAATCTCGCCTTATTTTATGTCTTAGTAAATTAATTAAGCAATCACTGATAATTATCTGCTTTCATCTCAGTATTTCATTATGATGAATTTGAGTAATCCACATGTTTCTATTCTCAAACAAAATAAAATGACTGGCGCAAACTATACGGATTGGTTCCGTAAGTTAAGATTGTCCTGAGTTCGGAGAATATTTTCTACGTGCTAGAAAAGGATCCTCAAAAATAGCCCCGGCTGATGTAACTTCGGAAAGGTTGGCCGAACTAGAGAAATGGTGGGACCTTGATCTCAAGGCCAAATGTTACATGCAAAGCTGGACAAGTCTAAAGAAGTTTGCCATCACTGCAAGAAACCCGGTTACTGAAAGCGCAACAGCAAAGAATATATATCGAGCAGTTACGAACTGCAAAGGATATATTTTATATTGAAATAAATGTATCACTTAATACTACTTCTTTGGGTATAGGATACCATATGTGGATCTCACATTTGCAAAAAGTTGCAGATGATGACAAGAAGTCGTAGGCTAAGGATGGGTAAGACCCAGCTAAGGCTCGGGAATGGTTCTAGAGTTGAAGCCAAAGCTATGGGAGACATTTGTTTAAAATTTTGTAAAACAATTTTAAGCTATTATTGAGAGATTTTTCATTTGTGTGCCAGATTTCATTAAAACAGTATTTCTATTTCGATGCTTGATAGAGATGGTTTTTTCTTGAAATTTTGCGAATGAGATTTGCAATATGTAAAAGAATGAATTTTTGATTGGAAATGGACAACTTGAAAACGATCTATATAACTTAAAATTAAAAGTCGTTCCAGTTAATTATGTTGATAAACCGGCAACAACAATAAAAGGAGAAACGATAGTGATAACCCTGCAAACCTTTGGCACGCTAGGTTAGGTCATATTTCCTTAAGGAGGATGAAAAAGCTAGTGGGAGAGGGCATGTTTGTTATGTCTGATATAAACTCTCTACCTACTTGTGAATCCTACCTAAAAGGAAAAATGACTAAAACTCCATTTAAGGGAAAACCTGAGCGTAGTCAAAATCTATTGGATTTGATCCATACAGATGTTTGCGACCCATTTAGTATTGGTACTAAATTTGATCACATCTACTTCATTACCTTTGCTGATGATTATTCAAGGTACGGGTATTTATATTTGATTAAATATAAGTTTGAATCATTTGAAAAGTTCAAAGAATTCAAGGCTGAAGTAGAAAACAAACTAGGTAGAAGTATTAAAGCACTTCGATCAGATCGAGGTGGAGAATACTCAAGTACCGAGTTTTTGGGTTATCTAAAAGAGAATGAGATTCTCTCTCAGTGGACTCCTCCTATGATACCTCAGCTAAATGATGTTTCGGAGCGTCACAATCAAACTTTGTTGGACATGGTTCGATCTATGATGAGCTTCACTGAGCTCCCACCTTCGTTTTGGGGCTATGCACTTGAAACGGCGGTATTGTTGTTAAACAATATCCACACTAAAGCAGTGAACAAAAATCCATATGAATTATGGAATGGCAAAGCTCCTAAGTATTCGTACTTAAGAATTTGGGGATGTCCTGCTTACGTGAAGCAGACAGTGGGAAATAAGTTGGATAGTCAATCCACTTTATGTTATTTTGTAGGGTATCCAAAGAATTCGATCGGATATTATTTCTATCATCCTTCTGAAACAAAAGTGTTTGTTTCTAGGAATGCCACCTTCATGGAGAAGGAGTTCTTACTTGATAAGAAAGGCAAGATGATGGAACTCGAAGAAATACGAGAAGAACCCGAGATTCAAAATAAAAGATCCCGCACCTCTGGAACCAATAATTGACATGCCTCTTCCTATAAGATCCGAGAGGACTTATAGACCTCCTATTCGATATGGTCTGCTTCTTGAAGGGGATCAAAGTGAACCCGAAATTGGATGTGATCCAAGAAACTTCAAGAAAGCAATTTCTTATGCTAATTCGAACTTATGTCTTGAAGCTATGCAGTCGGAAATAGACTCGATGCATACAAACCAAGTTACGTCTTTAGTAGATCCTCCCGATGGAATTGTTCCCATAGGATGTAAATGGATCTACAAGAGAAAACTTGGGCCTGATGGTAAGGTACTGACCTACAAGGAACGATTGGTAGCAAAAAGTTATACTCAAAGACAATGTGTTGACTATGATGAAACTTTTTCACCAGTCGCAATGTTCAAGTCCATAAGAATCCTTATTGCCATATAATCTTGGTATGACTATGAGATATGGCAAATGGATGTGAAGACTGCATTTCTTAATGGAAACATTAAGGAAGAAATCTATACGATGCAGCCCGAGGGATTCACATCCATGGGAAGCGAGAATAAAGTATGCAAGCTTCAGAGATCAATTTATGGTCTCAAACAGGCATCAAGAAGTTGGAACCAGAAATTTGATGAAACAATAAAGGACTTTGGTTTCATCAAGAACCCGGAGGAACCGTGCGTATACAAGAAAATAGTTAAGGATGTTGTGACATTCTTAGTACTTTACGTTGATGACATCCTACTCATTGAGAATGATGTAGGGATGTTGCAGTCAACAAAGATATGGTTATCAAGTAGATTCTCGATGAAAGACTTGGGTGAGGCGTCCTATATTCTAGGAATACAGATCTATAGAGATAGATCTAAGAGAATGATAGGACTCACCCAAGCAACCTACATCGACACCATATTGAAAAGGTTTTCTATGGATGAGTCCAAGAGAGGACATCTACCTATGTGTCATGGAGTTTCTCTATCCAAGTCTATGTCTCCCAAGACTGACGAATGGATAGAAAAAATGACACACATACCATATGCGTCAGCCATACGGAGTATCATGTATGGGATGATATCTACCAGACCGGATGTGGCCTATGCTCTAAGTGTAACGAGCAGATATCAAGCCAATCCCGGTCAAATGCATTGGAAAGCTGTGAAGGATATTCTTAAGTACTTAAGAAGGACTAAGAATGTATTCATGGTTTATGGTGGAAGAGAATTGAAATTGGAAGGCTATACCGACTCTAGCTTCCAAAGTGACGTGGATGACTCGAAATCAACCTCTGGATTTGTATTCGTGCTCAATGGCGGTGCTGTCTCTTGGAAGAGTTCCAAGCAGGACAACACAGCGGATTTCACCATTGAGGCAGAATAAATTGCAGCAATAGCTGCTGCTAAAGAGGCCGTTTGGATGAGGAATTTCGTCCAAGAGTTGGGTGTAATTCCTGAAGCTGTTGGTCCAGTCCCGGTGTACTGTGACAACACTGGTGTCGTTGCTCAGGCAAAGGAACTAAGGTCTCATCAAAGATCCAAACACATACTGAGGAAATACCACATCATCCGGGAGATCGTGGAAAGAGGAGACATCACTGTCGAAAGAGTGGCCTCTGCAGACAATATCGCTGATCCACTTACTAAGCCCTTGCCAGGACCATTATTTGACAAACATCGCGAAGCAATGGGACTACGTAGTATGACTAGTTGGCTTTAGGGAAAGTGGGAGATTGAAAGAGTGGGTGCCCGGTTAGTCAACTTGTGGCTAAGGATTTTTGTGACTCTATGTGTAAACAATCTTTGTTTAATATAATTTACACTTTTATATTGGCATTTACTTTATCTTTTATCATATTATTATGTTGTGACGTACTATACGATGTTTAGATAAAGACCTTGAATATACTAGAGTGCATGTAAGATGTGATAGTAGAATTGAATGACTATCATGAAACACATCTTATAATCACTGTATATTCTAAACAGTTCCTAGTCAATTGAGTCGTCCGCTAATAAGGATAAGGATCGCTCGAGATTGAGACTAGCATTTGCGATGCCTAGTACCACGTTTCATTGGTATAGAACATAGAGATGTTCGAAGCATGCAAATGGATATTCATATGATGGATGATCGAACTACCCTATTTGGACTTTCCAAGAGGTTATCATTAATTGAGTGGATAAGTCCGCGGTTTTGTTTGAACACCATTAGTCCTTACTACTTGAAACATCATGGAGACGCTATATGTTAGTACTGTACTTTGACTCGTTTACCGACTCTCTGAGGGTCATCAGGTGTCGAGATTGGGTACAATTACGACACATATAGGAGTCAATGCTTTGTTGTCAAGGATTCACCACACGCTTGCGAGTGTGGATATCCTATGTGACAAATCTCTGGCCAGAGTACATGATGTGCTTTAGGTTACTTGGTTTCCTAGTATCACATGCGATGTCACTATTTGATCTTCAAGATGTATTGCATAGTTATCGAATCTTGAACGACTCTCGATATACCAATGGTTGTTGATTCGATCGGGATATATGGATGAAGGGACCATACTGTACGCTAACCAAAACCTACTAGTTCTTGCAAGCACTATCAGTGATACCTAGGAAATCATGGGGCGATGTTGCTAGGCGTTCTTACCATGATTCGATGGGTAAGTCGGAAATTGTTCTTCCGAGTCACAAGGAGTTGTGAGCCCACGGCTAGCTGTATCCCTGAACCATTGAGGGTTACACAAGTAATGGATTTCTAATCCCCGTTGAGATAGTTGAATTTAAAGAGTTAAATTTGACGAAAGAGAAGCTGGACTTCTTAACTAAAGGGAGTGGAATTTCCTAAAATGACATAGAGATGGGCATTTTTGAAAATAACTGAATTCGGATTCAGAAAATTTATCTTGACTTTAAAATATGCAGAAAAGGTTTCTATGCACAATGATGAAATTGTTTTATCCCTCAATGGTTCAGGGATACAGCTAGCCGTGGGCTCACAACTCCTTGTGACTCGGAACAACAATTTCCGAGTTACCCATGGAATCATGGTAAGAGCGCCTAGCAACATAGGCCCATGATTCCCTAGGTATCACTGATAGTGCCTGCAAGAACCAGTAGGTTTTGGTTAGCGTACAGTATGGTCCCTTCAACCAAATATCCCGATCGAATCAACAACCATTGGTACATTGAGAGTCGTTTAAGATTCGATAACTATGCAATACATCTTGAAGATCAAATAGTGACATCGCATGTGCTACTAGGAAACCAAGTAACCTAAAGCACATCATGTACTCTGGCCAGAGATTTGTCACACTAATATCTCCTCAGATCGCATAGGATATTCACACTCGCAAGCGTGTGGTGAATTCTTGACAAAAAAACAATGACTCCTATATGTGTCGTAACTGTACCCAATCTCGACACCTGATGACCCTTATAGAGTCGGTAAACGAGTCAAAGTACAGTACTAGCATATAGAGTCTCCATGATATTTCAAGTAGTAAGGACTAATGGTGTACAACCAAAACCGCGGACTTATCCACTCAATTAATGATAACCACTTGGAAAGTCCAAATAGGGTAGTTCTATCATCCATCATATGAATATCCATTTTCATGCTTCGAATATCTCTATGTTCCATATCAATGAAACGTGGTACTCAACATCTCTAATGCTAGTCTCAATCTCGAGCGATCCTTATTCTTATTTGCGGACGGCTCAATTGACTAGGAACTGTTTAGAATATACAGTGATTATAAGATGTGTTTCATGATAGTCATTCAATTCTACTATCACATTTTACATGCACTCTAGTATATTCAAGGTCTTTACCTAAACATCGTATAGTACGTCACAACATAATAATATGATAAAAGATAAAGTAAATGCCAATATAAAAGTGTAAATTATATTAAACAAAGATTGTTTACACATAGAGTCACAAAAGCCCTTAGCCACAAGTTGGCTAACCGGGCACCCACTCTTTCAATCTCCCACTTGCCCTAAAGCCAACTAGTCATACTATTTAGTCTCATTGCTTCGCGATGTTTGTCAAATAATGGTCCTGGCAAGGGCTTAGTATGTGGATCAGCGATATTTTTTGCAGAGGCCACTCTCTCGACGGTGATGTCTCCTCTTTCCACGATCTCATGGATGATGTGGTATTTCCTCAGTATGTGTTTGGATCTTTGATGAGACCTTGGTTCCTTTGCCAGAGCAACGGCACTAGTGTTTTCACAGTACACCGGGACTGGACCAACATCATCAGGAATTACGCCCAACTCTTGGACGAAATTCCTCATCCAAACGGACTCTTTAGCAGCAGCTGATGCTGCAATGTATTCTGCCTCAGTGGTGGAATCCGCTGTGGTGTCCTTCTTGGAACTCTTCCAAGAGACAGCACTGCCATTGAGCATGAATACAAATCGAGAGGTTGATTTTGAGTCATCCATGTCGCTTTAGAATCTAGAGTCGGTATAGCCTTCCAACAATTCTCTTCCACCATAAACCATGAATACATTCTTAGTCCTTCTTAAGTACTTAAAAATATCCTTCACAGCTTTCCAATGCATTTGACTGGGGTTGGCTTGATATCTTCTCGTGACACTCAGAGCGTAGGCCACATCCAGTCTGGTATATATTATCCCATACATGATACTCCCTATGGCTGACGCATATGGTATGTGTGTCATTTTCTCTATCTCTTCGTCAGTCTTGGGAGACATAGACTTGGATAGAGAAACTTCATGGCACATAGTTAGATGTCCTCTCTTGGACTCATCCATAGACAACCTTTTCAATATGGTGTCGATGTAGGTTGCTTGAGTGAGTCCTATCATTCTCTTAGATCTATCTCTATAGATCTGAATTCCTAGAATATAGGACGCCTCACCCAAGTCCTTAATTGAGAATCTACCTGATAACCATATCTTTGTTGACTGCAACATCCCTAAATCATTTCCAATGAGTAGGATGTCATCAACGTAAAGTACTAAGAATGTCACAGCATCCTTAACTAATTTCTTGTATACGCACGGTTCCTTCGGGTTCTTGATGAAACCATAGTCCTTTATTGTTTCATCAAATTTTTGGTTCCAACTTCTTGATGCCTGTTTGAGACCATAAATTGATCTCTAAAGCTTGCATACCTTATGCTCGCTTCCCATGGATGTGAATCCCTCGGGCTGCATCATATAGATTTCTTCCTTAATGTTTCCATTAAGAAATGCAGTCTTCACATCCATTTGCCATATCTCATAGTCATACCAAGCTTCTATGGCAATAAGGATTTTTATGGACTTGAACATTGCGACTGGTGAAAAAGTTTCATCATAGTCAACACCTTGTCTTTGAGTATAACCTTTTGCTACCAATCGTGCCTTGTAGGTCAGTACCTTACCATCAGGCCCAAGTTTTCTCTTGTAGATCCATTTACACCCTATTGGAACAATTCCATCGGGAGGATCTACAAAAGACCAAACTTGGTTTGTACGCATCGAGTCTATTTTCGACTGCATAGCTTCAAGCCATAAGTTCGAATCAGCATTAGAAATTGCTTCCTTGAATTTTCTTGGATCACATCCAATGTCGGGTTCACTTTGATCCCCTTCATGAAGCAAACCATATCGAATAAGAGGTCTATAAGTCCTCTCGGATCTTCTAGGAAGAGGCGTGTCAATTATTGGTTCCAGAGGTGCGGGATCGATATTTTGTATCTCGGGTTCTTCTCGTATTTCTTCGAGTTCCATCATCTTGCCTTTCTTATCAAGTAAGAACTCCTTCTCCATGAAGGTGGCATTCCTGGAAACAAACACTTTTGTTTCAGTAGGATGATAGAAATAATATCCGATTGAATTCTTCGGATACCCTACAAAATAACATAAGGTGGATCAACTATCTAACTTATCTCCCACTATCTGCTTCACGTAAGCAGGACATCCCCAAATTCTTAAGTACGAATACTTAGGAGCTTTGTCATTCCATAATTCATATGGAGTTTTGTTCACTGCTTTAGTGTGGACATTGTTTAACAACAATACCGCTGTTTCAAGTACATAACCCCAAAATGAAGGTGGGAGCTCAGTGAAGCTCATCATAGATCGAACCATGTCCAACAAAGTTCAATTGCGACGCTCCAAAACGCCATTTAGCTGAGGTGTCATAGGAGGAGTCCACTGAGAGAGAATCTCATTCTCTTTTAGATAGCCCAAAAATTCGGTACTTAAGTATTCTCCACCTCGATCTGATCGAAGTGCTTTAATACTTCTACCTAGTTTGTTTCCTACTTCAGCCTTGAATTCTTTGAACTTTTCAAATGATTCAGACTTATATTTCTTTAAATATAAATACTCGCACCTAGAATAATCATCAGTAAAGGTAATGAAGTAGGTGTGACCATATTTAGTACCAATACTAAATGGGCCGCAAACATCTGTATGGATCAAATCCAACAGATTTTGACTACGCTCAGGTTTTCCTTTGAAATGAGTTTTAGTCATTTTTCCTTTTAGGCAGGACTCACAAGTTGGTAGAGAGTTAATATCAGACATATTAAATATGCCCTCTCCCACTAGCTTGTTTATCCTCCTTGAGGAAATATGACCTAACCTAGCATGCCAAAGGTTTGCCGGGTTTTGACTATCATTTTTTCTTTTATTTGTTGTTGCCGGTTTATCAACATAATTAATTGGTACGTATTTTAATTTTAAGTTATATAGATCATTTTCAAGTTGTCCACATCCAATCAAACATTCATTCTTGTAAATATTGCAAATCCCATTCACAAAATTGTAAGAAAAACCATCTCTATCAAGCATAGAAACAGAAATAATATTTTTAACCAAATCTAGCACAAATAAAACATCTCTCAAAAATAACTTAAAATCGTTCTGCAAAACTAAATAAACGTCTCCCACAGCTTTGGCTTCAACTCTAGAACCATTTCCGAGCCTCAACTGGGTCTCACCCATCCTAAGCTTACGACTTCTTGTCATCACCTGCAAATCATTGCAAATGTGAGATCCACATCCGGTATCCAATACCCAAGAAGTAGTATTAAGTGAAACATTTATTTCAATATAAAACATATCCTTTGCAGTTCGCAACTGCTCGAGATATTATTTGCAACTTACGTTTCCAATGACCGGGTTTCTTGCAGTGATGGCAAACATCTTCATATTTGATCACGTTTGAAGCCTTTGTCTTGTTCTTCTTCTTGGGTCCAGTTTTATTGGGTGGGGCGTAACGTTTCTTACTCTTTTCACTTGGTCCCTTCTTAGAGTTAGAAGAGGAGCCTACCAAGAGTACCAGTTTATCCTTATTTAATGTGGCCTCATATGTGACAAGAATATTGACCATCTCTTCAAGGGTGACCTCTATCTTGTTCATATTGAAGTTCATCACAAAACCGTCAAACAACGAAGGAAGAGATAGAATTAATAAGTCCGCATTCAGTTCGTGCTCCATTGTCAGATCGAGTGTTACCAATTTTTCAATGAGCCCAATCATGTGTACCCCATGCTCAAGAACCGAAGTCCCATCTCGCATGCGGCATGTCATGAGCTCTTTGACAGTCGCATACCTCTTGGATCTCGACTGAGCTCGAAAAAGTTCCTTGAGGGCCTTGTGAATGTCAGCAGCATTCACTGCATCCTCAAATCGCCTCTGAAGTTCATCAGACATCGAAGCCTGCATGTAGTTTTTGGTCTTGATATCATGGTCCCACAATTTATCAAGTTTAGCCAACTCTTCCAGACTCACATCAGCCAGGGCTTACTTCGGAGGAGACTTTTTGTAACGCCCCGAATTTATCTTAATTGAGCTTAGTTGAGTTAATTAGAGATTTCAGAGTTCAAGAGCCGACATGATTTTGATCAAGGTCCTATTTGCAAATCATGGAAATTTCAGGGACTAAAACGCAAAAATGGGTTTTGTTAGATATTTATAAGCCCTTTTGACTTTTCTTCACCCCATTCCCTTCCCCTCCAACCGCCTCCACCATTGAAGATGATTCCCTAGTCCTTCGAGCTTTCAGATTTCACCTTGAGCTCGATCCGGCCGTTGGAATTTAATTCTAAAGGCAGATTAACGATCACGGCAACGAGAGCTCCGTTTTAGCGTAAGTTTATCTTCGATCGGACACTTTCCATTTTTCGGATATTGTTAGAATCTATTGGGTTTCGGGTAAGTTGTTCTTGGCAGAGTTCTGATTGTTTATTCTCTTTCGGTTTTGAATTTAGACGTCGTTCGAAATTGTTTTGATTTTTAGAAGATTATTCGAAATTTGGATTTTGGATATTTGTTGGGTTTGAGCCATTTTTGGTTGTTTGATGGTTGATTTGAGTTTATTGGATTGATATTATACTGTCTGTATTTCCGGTTTGATCAGTTATAGTCGTTATGCCGCCAGTTTGAGTTTTGGAATATCAATCGTTTATATTGATGAGATTTTTGATTTAGGAGTTGGAATTGAGTTTGAATGGTTGATTTCTATGGATTGACATCGAAATTCTTTTATATCTCCTTTCAGATTCAGTTGCAGATTTTGGAGTCCAAAAATTACAGAATTCGAATCGTTGATGAATTGATCGAGGTTTGATATCGAGGTTACTTTATTATTTGACTTGAATCGAATGATGTTTGATTGAGCCTTTTGTGCTTGTACCTTGTCCGGATTTCAGCTACGTCAATCAAAGAAGAGGTAAAAGACGACTTTGGAATGGAATAGGACGATTAACTCGAATCCGGAATGATTCGAGTGTCCTATGGAAAATCACATACTTGCATGCTACTTGAATTATATGTTATTTGTTTTACTTGAATCAGTTGAATGAGTTTTGATTTGCATTGCATTCATATTGAGCCAATTACCTTTGTTTTGCGGGCAAGAGAGGCCCAAAAGAGTTAGATGTTCTGTGGACTATAGTTGAGTGACATTGGTTAGCAGATTTTTACCAATTGTCGAGAAACACTCTCTATATGTGCCCAGAGTCTAGAGGAGAAAAATATGCACCATCCACCTCGATCGGGAGAGTCGGTGTGTTGGTGATATTTTGTCCTCGGGATCCCAATTGAGAAAAGAGAACTTTTACCTTGTGATTATCTAGACTTGATAATCCTTGTTTTAAAGACATGCATTGCACTTTATGCAATTGATTTGGAGTTATTGACATGCTATTGAAACTCTTGTTTGGTTATTTCATATATCATATTCGATATATTATTTGATATGCATGTTTTGTCTCTTTTACTGGGAATTGTATTCTCACCAGATTATCCGGCTGTCGTTTTGTTTGTATGTGTACTTGATGGCAGGTGGGACAGGATCGAGTCAGAGATCGCATGGCTAGGTGGTCGAGTTGATAGAGTGAGGCCTCGTTATTGTAGGAGTCGATTTTGTTTTCGAACTCGGTTGTACTTGTTGTATTTTGATTGTAGAACATAGAAGTGATGCATGTTCTACTAGATTGATTATTGTACAACTCTAGAACTTCATGTATTGTATTTTGACAGTCGGATATATCAATGCATGTTTATGATTAAGTTGGTTTATGGTTTTGCACTTTCCCAAGCTTTAGTTTTGCTTTTTGGGAGTATTTCTCAGTGCAGGTCGAAGGGGCAGCGTGCCCGCGTGACTTGAGGAGCGCCCACGCCTCCCCGGGGCTTGGAATTTCGCATTGTGCGAAAATCCGGCGCGCCCGCGCCTGTAGTTCGGATTTAAAAATAAATAAAAATAAAAATTTGATTTCTTTTTCGCGGCTCCTCGTGTTCGTTTGTGTTTAATTAATCGATTTTAGAAGATTAGAAACGGGGTCTCATATTAAGTGGTATCAAAGCGATAAGTTTATTGGACTGAATTAGAATGAGCAGGGTAGATCGAGTCCGCATGAATTGAATTCTCGCATGTGATTGAGTTATTTAATTGTTTGTTTAAATACCATGCGAGCATGCTTTATTATGTGAAGATTACTTGAACTACATGATTTGTGATGTTAATTGTAAAGCATGAATTATCTGGAATATTAACTATAATTGTTTCTCAATTGAAATTGAATATTTCTGAGATAGAAGAAAATTGTTGAATAGAGATTATGGACACGAGATGATTGAGATTGAGATTGAGATGTTTGTGTCCTAATGCTCTCGAAATTGAGATATGTATTCCTCGATGAATTTTGAACAGGAAGCATTCCGTATCGGAATTCGATTGAACGAGGTTGTTCTACGACCGAAGAATGGACGTTACTCCAATGCCGATGGAAGCCTTGTTGATGAGGTTCCAGACCTTCCAACCCCCAACCCTGAGAAGTTCGGAGAGTGCAGTGGAATGTGTGAATTGGTTAGAAGAAATCGACCAGTTATTTGATTCCCTGGAATACAACGATGACCGTAGAATTCGGTTAGTTATGTATCAACTGCAAGGGACTGCCAAAAGTTGGTGGATTGCTAGGAAGAAAGCATTAGAGAATCAAGGTTTGGTTGTTTTGTGGAGTTTTTTCAAAGCTGAATTTCTTAGGCAGATTTCATTCCAAAAATCGACCGTGTACAAAGGAAGTACCACTAGAGGTATTTTGCAACCGAGAGGACAATCATTCAAGAAGTATGGGAGTAGTTCTTCCAGCTCCAGCGGGTCGAAACAGTCTGGTTCCGGACATAGTTCAGGATCTTCCGGTGTATCTTGCAATAATTGTGGAGGTCAACACCTCAAAGAGCATTGTCTTGGAATTTTCTGGATGCTGCAATATCTGCCATCTGCCAGGATACTTTTCTAGGAGATGTCCTCAGCGTTATACCAGAGGATCTCAGGCGGGGAATTCTTTTAGACCGATGGTTCAACAGGAGAGACAAGCTCGTGTAGTTCACTCATTTCAACCGCCGCACCAGAATCGGCCTAGAGGCTCTTCGATCATGAATCAACCTTCGATTCAACAGACGTTGAATCTTGCTTTCCATGAGGATCCGCAGACTTGTGTTGCATCCGATGATGACATAGCAAGTAATTGTTGAGTATGATTTTATGCTCTTATTCTGATAGTTCTGTTACGCTCCTTATTCTTAACTGAGGATATTACTATGATGCATCCTCTGCCTTTTGAGCTTTTGCATTCCATAGTAGCTTTTGTCTGTTGTATGACCGCTTGATTTCAGAATTTTACGGAGGAATTCTCTTTGTATTCAGTTGATGTCTTAGAATCTAGCCCGAATTGGTTGATAAATCAGTGGTTAGAGAGTTTGATGGTATTGCTAGATGAGATTCCGGGTTTGCCTCTGATTTATGAGGTTAATTTCAGCAACGACTTGAGATCAGACATCATCAGTTGAGAGTAGTAAGAAAGAGGTATGGAAGAGTGGATTCGGAATGAGGTATGGCCGCTTTGATTCAGTTGTAGTACCGTTTGAATTGTAAACTCGTCTTCAGTTTTATAGACCCTTTGAACTGAACCTATCAGAGATGTTAGATGAATTTGTAAGTATTCGATCGGTGGATTTCTCATCCGTTTGAAGAGTTGTACTGATCTTTTAGATTCTTGGTTGATGATCGCTGATTGCATGCTGAGCAGTGATACGCTATTTTACCGACGTCGGAATTTTGATTGGTTTGAGGTGTTCTTATCAACCATGTTATCTGGAGGTGGAATTTCTGTAGTGACCCCGCATGGTATCACCTACTAACTGGCAACTAATAGCATGCATTAAACTTAATACTGCAAAATAACTAGGACGAGTAAGACATGCGGAAACAAAACCATAATTTACATATCAGCTTAGTAATATAATTCAGGCTTAATACTGTAATGATACAACCAAATCGAAATCTTAAACAGTAAACATTATACAACTATATCGAATCCTGCTGTATAATAAAATCCTCAAGGCTCCTGCTCCCTAGTCCTGCCTTGAACTACCAGCTCCGTCCATCCTGCGACCTGCCCCATGGAATAGGGTGTCCAAGATAACAACTAGGACGTGAGCGCTACGCCCAGTACATAGACATGAGTAAACATATGTATATAATGCATGCAACATGATGACTGGTACAGGGTCATCTGAAAAGTCATGCTCAGAACCGGCGCCACATGAGTGCTGCCACCGCACGGATCAACCTCTGGGTGCAACCACACTCGTCCAGTACACCAAAGTAGACAGACATAAATGCCCCCGCCGTCGCGGTACTCTCAGTGACAGACTATCGAATATAGAGCTGAGCGGCTCTATAGTCAGGTATAACAAGGTATAGGCTCAACGTGTATATGCACATGACATATGAATATAGAAAACGGTAAATCATACATCATGCCATATAATAATTCCAAATAAATGCAACATATAAACATGTATACTCGCTGGCAATCTCAGTCAATGTGTACGTACCTCTAGGCTAGTTCAAGTATAATAGGATCCTAGGTTCCAAGCCTATATTCAAAAGTTCACCGTATCACTACATAAATTCTATAAGCCTTAACTAAGCTAATAAGTACTCCCAAAACTTAAATAGATTCCCGGACCATACCTTTGTCCGTAATTAGCCCTTTGAAGTCGCTAGTCCCGGATGACTATAACCACACCTTGGTTATTCCAGAACCTCTATTATAACCGATAGGGCGCTCAAGTGTATAACTCACACTATATAACTGAAGAAAAAAACTTGAGAATTCGTAATTGAAAATGAACTCTGAACGGCCCTATTTATAGCCAAATTTCTCGGCCAAGATCGGAACTTCCGATTTCAGGATCAGAGCTTCCGATCCAGCTCATTGCATGCATGTCTGCCACGCCAGGATCGGAACTTCCGATCTGCTCTATGATCGACACTTGTCAAAACTCGCGACTGAGTCATCGATCATTTCTGGCAGCTGGGGATCGGAACTTCCGTTCCAGGATCAGAGCTTCCGTTCCGATCGGAGCTTACTATCTAGGATCGGAGCTTACTATCCGGGATTGAAGCTTACTATCCGGGATCGGAACTTACTATCCGGCCCAAAATTAAAAAGCTCAAATTTTACTTCTGAAGTCCAATAACACTCCGAAATTGGTTAAATACCAATCCTTAATCATGTTTAACATATTATTATCTTAAAATGGTATCTGGGTTACTACATTCTCCCCACCTTTAGATATTTCGTCCGCGAAATAACATCTAAAGACAAATCAAGATAACAATATGAAACATCAAACCATGTCTTATTACAATAACGGTAATTACATCTTACATGGTAATAAAAAATACAAAGCAAACAACTCAGGATATTCTGCTCGCATACGACTCTTAGTTTCCCAAGTTGCTTCTTCAACGCCTCGGCGCTGCCACTGTACCATCACAAGTGGTATAGTCTTGTTCCGAAGAACTTTCTCCTTCCTGTCTAGGATACAGATTGGTCGTTCAACAAAAGACAGATCTGGCTCTAGCTGAATATCAGTACACTGAATCACATGAGATTCATCAGCTATGTACTGTCGAAGCAACGACACATGAAAAATATTGTGTATACTGTAAAGAGATGGCGGTAAAGCCAAACGATAAGCAACATCTCCGATCTTCTTCAGTATCTGGAAAGGCCCAATGTAACGAGGAGACAACTTGCCTTTCACACCGAATCTCATCACCTTCCTGAAAGGTGATACTCGCAGAAATACATATTCACCAGGCTCAAACTGAAGTGGCCTACGGCGAATATTCGCATAACTGGCTTGTCTATCTTGAGCAACTTTGATCCTATGCTTGATCAAATCTACCTTGTCTACAATCTGCTGCACCAATTCAGGACCCTCGACTTGCCGTTCCCCGACTTCATCCCAGAATAACGGAGTACGACACCATCGACCATACAATGCCTCGAAAGGTGCCATATCAATACTACGATGATAACTGTTATTGTAGGCAAATTCAATCAAAGGTAACTGATCCTGCCAAGATAAGCCAAAATCCATGACAGAAGAACGTAGCATATCCTCCAGCGTATGAATAGTGCGCTCTGACTGCCCGTCAGTCTCCGGATGATACGCCGTGCTCAAACTCAGAGTGGTACCCAACGCTTCCTGAAAACTACCCCAAAATCGTGAGGTAAATCGCGGGTCTCTATCACTGACTATGCTCACTGGAATCCCATGTAATCGCACTATCTCCTGGATATATAAACGTGCCATGCGATCATAAGAATATTCCCGGTTATAAGGAATAAAGTGTGCTGATTTTGTCAAACGGTCAACGACAACCCAGATAGCATCACACTGACGTGACGTCATAGGCAAGTGGGTAACAAAATCCATAGTCACATGCTCCCACTTCCATTCGGGAATCTCAAGATTCTGCAGTAATCCACCTGGTCGTCGATGTTCAGCCTTGAACTGTTGACAAACCAAACATCTCGAAACAAATTGATACACACTTCGCTTCATCCCCTTCCACCAGAATCTAATTCGCAAGTCCTTATACATTTTCATAATTCCAGGATGAACTGATAATCGACTTCTGTGAGCTTGAGATAGAATATCATTCCTGAGCTCCGCAACATTAGGTACAACCACTCTATTGGATAGGCACAATAAACCATCTGCCTGAAAATGGAATCCAGATGTATTAACTCCATTGGCTAGACGTGCCAATCGCTGATTCTTAACATCAGATATCTGAGCATCTCTGATCCGAGAATACAATGCTGGCTGAGATAGAATAGTATACAAACGAATCCCATTCCTCCCTTTCTTGTGCTTGAGCGTAAAACTCAATGAACAGAACTCTTGAATCATATGAGATATTTCATTAGTCTGAAGTGCAGACAGTCTCACCTGCCGACTCAAGGCATCAGCAGTAATATTAGCAGAACCTGGATGATATTTGATTTCACAATCATAATCCTTCAGGAGATCCATCCAGCGTCTCTGTCGCATATTCAATTCTGCCTGAGTGAATAAATACTTCAAACTTTTGTGATCCGTAAATATCTCAAATTTCTCGCCATAAAGATAATGTCTCCAAATCTTGAGCGCAAATACAATGGCGGCTAACTCGAGATCATGCACTGGATAGTTATTCTCATGCGTCTTCAACTGTCGAGAAGCATAGGCAATAACATGTCCATGCTGTGTCAACACACATCCCAATCCCTGACCAGAGGCATCAGTATAAACAACATAACCTCCTGATCCAGAAGGTAGAGCTAGCACAGGTGCAGTAGTAAGACGTCTATGCAGCTCGTGAAATGACTCCTCACAATCCGAGGACCAAATGAAGGCAACATCTTTCCGTGTAAGCTGAGTCAAAGGCCTTGCCAACTGTGCAAAATTCTCGATGAACCGACGGTAATATCCAGCTAGACCTAAGAAACTACGAATCTCAGCAACCGTCGTCGGTCGAGACCAGTTCAGCACTGCCTCTATCTTACTAGGATCAACAGATATCCCTTCATTAGAAATCACATGACCGATAAATACTACCCGATCAAGCCAGAATTCACACTTGCTCAATTTCGCATATAGCTGCTTATCTCGTAACGTCTGTAGAACAATCCTCAAATGTTGTGCATGCTCATCCTTGTCATGAGAATAGACAAGAATATCATCTATGAACACGATGACAAATCTATCCAGATAATCTCGAAATACTTGATTCATCATATTCATAAAGACTGCCGGTGCATTCGTCAAACCGAATGGCATCACCAGAAACTCATAATGCCCGTATCTGGTCCTTAAAGCAGTCGTAGATATATCTGAGTCTCGTACCCGCATCTGATGGTATCCAGATCTCATATCTATCTTCGAATAAACAGAAGTACCCTGTAGTTGATCGAACAGATCATCAATCCGCGGCAAAGGATACTTATTATTGATGGTGACACGATTCAACTGCCTGTAATCAATACATAATCGCATCGATCCATCCTTTTTCTTGACAAACAAAATAGGTGCTCCCCACGGAGAAACACTCGGACGAATATATCCATTATCAAGCAGATCTTGCAACTGCTGTTTCAATTCCCTCATCTCTGACGGTGCCAGACGATAAGGTGCTCGGGATATAGGCGTAGTTCCTGGTACTAGATCAATACCAAATTCAACTTCTCGAACCGGAGGAAAACCAGGAATCTAATCAGGGAATACGTCAGGAAACTCGCTGACAACCGGTAGCTGATCAATACCCGTACTAATCATGGACATATCAACTGCATAGATGAGGTAGCCCTCCCCACCTGACTCCAAGACATGACATGCCTTCAGAGCCGAAACAAGTGGCATCGAAGGTCGCACACCCTCACCATAAAAGTACCAGCTATCACCCTCAACGGGATGAAACTGTACCAGACGCTGATAACAATCCACAGTAGCGTGATACAAAGTCACCATATCTATTCCCAAAATACAATCAAAATCCGTCATCGCTAATATCATCAAATTAGCCGATAACACATTACCCTCAAATTCCAGAAGGCAACCCATCACTAGACGCTTAGTTACTACCTCCTGCTCCAACGGAGTAGATACAACTAAATCCATATCTAATGATACGTAAGGTAATCTATGTCTCTTAACGAAGCAACTAGAAATAAAGGAATGCGATGCTCCAGTATCAATTAATACAAGTGCAGGAATACCACATAACAAGAAGTTACCTGCCAACATGCGATCGCTTCCCTCCGTAGCCTGCTCCTGAGACAGAGCAAACACCTTCCCTTGAGTCTGGGGACGATAACCAGAAGAAATCTGTGGTGCTGGTTGCTGACGTGGAACAATAGAAGCCTGAGATCCAACCTGTGATCCCGATCCACTAGCAGAACCCATACGCTGAGGACAATCTCTCCGCAGATGTCCCTGCTGACCACAAATATAACACGCCCCAGTAGCTCTCCGACATGAAGCTGCAGGATGCTTCCCACCACAGTGGCTACAAAACTCCTCCTTCTTCTTCTTCTTCCCAAAGCGGAAAGTACCTCGTGAACCACGAGAACCAGACGAATTAGTAGGAGTAGAAGAAGACGTAGGTACAGATGGCACAACAGATTGAGCTCGAGGCTCAATAAATCCACTAGGCTGTGCTGGCATCATCAACTGTCCACGCGTGTTGCTGGTCTCCACAAGACGGCAACGGTTCACCAAAGTCTCATAAGACACCGGGTCATCACAGACGACAACCTGAGAGTAGATATCTTGGTTCAGGCCTTGCAGAAAGATATCATATTTCGACGCATCACTCGCATTAATATGAGGACTGAAAGGTAGCAGATCAAGAAATCGCTGCTGATACTGATCAATAGTCATTGATCCTTGCCTCAAAGTAAGCAACTCCATAGATCGTGCTTGGCAAATAGCCGGAGGAAAATATAATTTCTGAAAATCCCGACAGAAATCCCCCCAAGTCACCTGTCCTCTCTCAGTACGTGCCTGAGCAACCTTGGCATCCCACCAAAAACGTGTTCGATCCTCTAGAACAAATTCTAGAACTTCCAGCTTCTGATCCTCAGTACAATCAAAAGCACGAAAAGTACTCTCGAGTTTAGACATCCAGCTTCTAGCTTGTTCAGGATTCTCGCCTCCCACTAAGGGTTTCGGTCCTACCTGCATGAACTTATTAATAATATAGCGACGTCGACTCTCATGAGGACGATGTTGATCATCCTGATGATGATGGCGACGATGATGATGACCACCTCCCTGGCCAACACTTCCGTGACTTTCGCCAGCCATATCCTGAAAAGAATTGCACATTAAAATCCCAAATGCGCAAGAATTACTCAAGACTAAACTCAATCCCAAGTACTAATCCCAAAATCTAAGCATGCTCTGATACCAAAAATGTAGTGACCTCGCATGGTATCACCTACTAACTGGCAACTAATAGCATGCATTAAACTTAATACTGCAAAATAACTAGGACGAGTAAGACATGCGGAAACAAAACCATAATTTACATATCAGCTTAGTAATATAATTCAGGCTTAATACTGTAATGATACAACCAAATCGAAATCTTAAACAGTAAACATTATACAACTATATCGAATCCTGCTGTATAATAAAATCCTCAAGGCTCCTGCTCCCTAGTCCTGCCTTGAACTACCAGCTCCGTCCATCCTGCGACCTGCCCCATGGAATAGGGTGTCCAAGATAACAACTAGGACGTGAGCGCTACGCCCAGTACATAGACATGAGTAAACATATGTATATAATGCATGCAACATGATGACTGGTACAGGGTCATCTGAAAAGTCATGCTCAGAACCGGCGCCACATGAGTGCTGCCACCACACGGATCAACCTCTGGGTGCAACCACACTCGTCCAGTACACCAGAGTAGACAGACATAAATGTCCCCGCCGTCGCGGTACTCTCAGTGACAGACTATCGAATATAGAGCTGTGCGGCTCTATAGTCAGGTATAACAAGGTATAGGCTCAACGTGTATATGCACATGACATATGAATATAGAAAACGGTAAATCATACATCATGCCATATAATAATGCCAAATAAATGCAACATATAAACATGTATACTCGCTGGCAATCTCAGTCAATGTGTACGTACCTCTAGGCTAGTTCAAGTATAATTGGATCCTAGGTTCCAAGCCTATATTCAAAAGTTCACCGTATCACTACATAAATTCTATAAGCCTTAACTAAGCTAATAAGCACTCCCAAAACTTAAATAGATTCCCGGACCATACCTTCGTCCGTAGTTAGCCCTTTGAAGTCGCTAGTCCCGGATGACTATAACCACACCTTGGTTATTCCAGAACCTCTATTATAACCGATAGGGCCCTCAAGTGTATAACTCACACTATATAACTGAAGAAGAAACTTGAGAATTCGTAATTGAAAATGAACTCTGAACGGCCCTATTTATAGCCAAATTTCTCGGCCAGGATCGGAACTTCCGATTTCAGGATCGGAACTTCCGATCCAGCTCATTGCGTGCATGTCTGCCACGCCAGGATCGGAACTTCCGATCTACGATCGGAGCTTCCGATCTGCTCTATGATCGACACTTGTCAAAACTCGCGACTGAGTCATCGATCATTTCTGGCAGCTGGGGATCGGAACTTCCGTTCCAGGATCGGAGCTTCCGTTCCGATCGGAGCTTACTATCTAGGATCGGAGCTTACTATCCGGGATCGGAACTTACTATCCGGCCCAAAATTAAAAAGCTCAAAGTTTACTTCTGAAGTCCAATAACACTCCGAAATTGGTTAAATACCAACCCTTAATCATGTTTAACATATTATTATCTTAAAATGGTATCTGGGTTACTACATTTTCTGTTGATCACCTCAAGACCGACACAAAATGAATTGATCTGTATCGACGTGTTTCCCTAGAATTTGAAGATGTTTGAGTCCTATCGCAGATTATGTGAGAAATTCTTATCGTTCGTAAAGCCGATTACTCAGCAGGATGTATTCTTATGTCTGGACTTAATCTTATGAGACCAGTTCTTATAGATTTGAATAAGAGATGGACCAGCGCTTCAGAATTCTTTGTTCTTCTGTATTGCATACCTTACGGTGCTTTGCACTTATTCTTATTGAGATTTGAGGTTTATTCTTGTTTGGAAGAATCAATTATTAGCCTGAGCATCGAGACAGCTGAAGACGCTCGAGACTCAATGTCTGAATCTGGACTTTGATCTCGTCGCGATCTTATTGATTAGAAGATCTGTATCGCTTTTCTTATGAGGAAATTTCCGTAATCTTCCCTGATGTTGGAAGCTGTAGAAAAAAATTTTCCATACAGACTGAGTATAAGAAAGAGAAGATGATTAGAAGTACTGAGGAATTTTTGATTGGAATCTTTTCATTCCGGAGATATCAAATGCAGCAACTGTTGCTCTAAGCCGAAAGATATGTTTTTATTTTACCTACTATCGGTAATTCTCTTTGAGTGACGATTGATACAGTTTCGATTTTGAGTTTGAAGCAGGTATGAGAATTCGTTGAAGAAATTCAGATTGGGTTACAGTTTGAGTTTCAGTTCAGTGCCGAGATCGTATGTTGGGAGTAACTGTTTTTGTCGCCAGATGTTTCGAGAAAGCAGAGTATCTAGAGATTGGCACTTTGAAGCTATTCAGTATTCTTTCAGATGACAGACGGATATTCAGAGAATTGAGGAATTGAACTTTTCTGAACAAATGCAGAAGGAAGTTTAAAGAATAACTACTGATAATCTGGACTGTCCACAGCTGGTAGCTGAAGGAGAGATCTGATTTCGGTGGTACAGTTTATTATTTCATAATAGAATTGGGAACTTTCGACAGGTGTTGTCGCAGAGCTACCGGTCAGTCTGAGTTTGAATTGCCATCCGAGTTTGATTGACCGATTGATGAATCTGCTATTGTATTCCCTACAGAATGGTTCTCAGACATGATCAGATGTTAGTGTTTCTGTCAGAACTTTTGTCATATTGATTGAATGTCGAATTTGGTCATTTTAGATAGAGATCTTCGTTATGGCCTTTCTTTTGGTATAGTCTTCGAAGAGACTTTTGTTATTCTAGTACATCTGAGTTCAGTGATTATCCTCAGAATGACGGACAGCCAGAACATATGATATGTATTAGAGGTTTGCCTCTTGTTTAGAAAAAGTTTTTGTATGAGCAGTCTATGCCTTCTCTTAAGCTCAACCTTAACCAGACTTGGTAAATCATGGTACCGATCCTGAAGGTCCATGGTTCGAATGAGAGGAAGATATGAAACTCCCTGATCCCGGGAGGGGGAAATCTGAAGCATGGTGCTTGACTCTTGCGCTAGCTGACGAGTGTCGCTAACTTTTATGAAGTTCTTGTACAACAAAAACTATCAGATGATTATCTGGATGGAATCTTTTGACGAGTTGTGCGAGCAGAATTGAAAACCTACATTGTATTGGGATGGTTCTTCTTTTGAATCACCTGTTTTGGGACCAGAATTGTTTCGAGGTTTTGATCAGTTGATGATTTTGTGTCAAGAATGAAGAGGACTTGGACTAAGCGGTCGAAGTATTCAGATTTTAGATGCAGACTTTTGTATTTTTGTTGGAAAGATCGAATATTTCGGAAGACTCCGAGTTTCAGAAAAATTTGTCAGAGATGAGAAGAGAGATAAATCATCTCTGAGATTGTTTTAATATCTTTAGAGTCCGGAGATGATGGGTGATCTTTCCTACAGACTTGTTTTATTCCGTCTTCTTCTGGTTTTCACGTAGTGTTTTCCATCTTTTGATGCGGATTATCACCGAATCCTTGTTTTTGGGTTACCAGATCAGAATTTCTTTTGCTCTTTAGCTGATGAGACCGGATTTGTTGAGATGACAAATTGCTTGAGATGACTAATTCAGAGTTTCGACCTGAATTAGAACAGTTCTGAGACAAACCGTTTCAGTTTGTATTAGTGCAGTGAAGTTGCTACGGATTTGAAGAAGCAGTTAGAAGAACAGAGTTTGTTTGGAGCAGCAAATTCAGAGTTAGTCCTGAGAGAAGAATCTTTATTGCAGTCTTGACTCTATATCTAGTTCTTATGAGATTGAACCGTTTTGATTTCGAGGACGAAATCTATTTTCAGAGGGGGTGTAACGCCCCGAATTTATCTTAATTGAGCTTAGTTGAGTTAATTAGAGATTTCAGAGTTCAAGAGCCGACTTGATTTTGATCAAGGTCCTTTTTGCAAATCTTGGAAATTTCAGGGACTAAAACGCAAAAATTGGTTTTGTTAGATATTTATAAGCCCTTTTGACTTTTCTTCACCCCATTCCCTTCCCCTCCAACTGCCTCCACCATTGAAGACGATTCCCTAGTCCTTCGAGCTTTCAGATTTCACCTCGAGCTCGATCCGTCTATTGGAATTTAATTCTGAAGGCAGATTAACGATCACGGCAACGAGAGCTCCGTTTTAGCGTAAGTTTATCTTCGATCAGACACTTTCCATTTTTTGGATATTGTTAGAATCGATTGGGTTTCGGGTATGTTGTTCTTGGAAGAGTTCTGATTGTTTATTCTCTTTTGGTTTTGAATTTGGACGTCGTTCAGAATTGTTTAGATTTTTGGAAGATTATTCAAAATTTGGGTTTTGGAGATTTGTTGGGTTTGAGCCATTTTTGGTTGTTTGATGGTTGATTTGAGTTTATTTGATTGATATTATACTGTCTGTATTTCCGGTTTGATCAGTTATAGTCGTTATACTGCCAGTTTGAGTTTTGAAATATCAATCGTTTATATTGATGAGATTTTGGATTTAGGAGTTGGAATTGAGTTTGAATGGTTGATTTGGATGGATTGACATTGGAATTCTTTTATATCTCTTTTCAGATTCAGTTGCAGATTTTGGAGTCCAGAAATTACAGAATTCGAATCGTTGACGAATTGATCGAGGTTTGATATCGAGGTTACTTTATTATTTGACTTGAATAAAATGATGTTTGATTGAGCCTTTTGTGCTTGTAGCTTGTCCGGATTTCAGCTACGTCAATCAAATAAGAGGTAAAAGACGACTTTGGAATGGAATAGGACGATTAACTCGAATCCGGAATGATTCAAGTGTCCTAGGGAAAATCACATACTTGCATGCTACTTGAATTATATGTTATTTGTTTTACTGGAATCAGTTGAATGAGTTTTGATTTGCATTGCATTCACATTGAGCCAATTACCTTTGTTTTGTGGGTAAGAGAGGCCCAGAAGAGTTAGATGTTCTGTGGACTATAATTGAGTGACATTGGTTAGCAGATTTTTACCAATTGTCGAGAAACACTCTCTATATGTGCCCAGAGTCTATAGGAGAAAAATATGCACCGTCCACCTCGATCGGGAGAGTCGGTGTGTTGGTGATATTTTGTCCTCGGAATCCCAATTGAGAAAAGACAACTTTTATCTTGTGATTATCCAGACTTGATAATCCTTGTTTTAAATACATGCATTGCACTTTATGCAATTGATTTGGAGTTATTGACATGCTATTGGAACTCTTGTTTGGTTATTTCATATATCGCGTTCGATATATTATTTGATATGCATGTTTTGTCTCTTTTACTGGGAATTGTATTCTCACCGGATTATCCGGCTGTCGTTTTGTTTTTATGTGTACTTGACGGCAGGTGGGACAGGATCGAGTCAGAGATCGCATGGCTAGGTGGTCAAGTTGATAGAGTGAGGCCTCGTTATTGTAGGAGTCGATTTTGTTTTCGAACTCGGTTGTACTTGTTGTATTTTGATTGTTTAACTTAGAAGTGATGCATGTTCTACTAGATTGATTATTGTACAACTCTAGAACTTCATGTATTGTATTTTGACAGTCGGATATATCAATGCATGTTTATGATTAAGTTGGTTTATGGTTTTGCACTTTCCCAAGCTTTAGTTTTGCTTTTTGGGAGTGTTTCTCAATGCAGGTCGAAGGGGCAACGCGCCCGCGCGACTTGAGGAGCGCCTGCGCCTCCCCTAGGCTTGGAATTTCGCATTTTGCGAAATTCAGGCGCGCCCGCACCTCCCTGGGGATTGGAATTTTGCATTGTGCGAAATTCCGGCGCGCCCGCGCCTGTAGTTCGGATTTAAAACAAAAAAAACAAAATTTATTTCTTTTCCGCGGCTCCTCGTGTTCGTTTGTGTTTAATTAATCGAGTTTAGAAGATTAAAAACGGGATCTCACACTTTTCTAACACGTAGAAAGCCTTTTCCGAACTTAGAACAATCTTTAACTTACGGAACCATTCCGTATAGTTTGCGCCAGTCAATTTGTTTTGTTCGAGAATAAAGTGTAGTGGATTGCGCGAATTAATCATAATGAAATACTGAAAAGAAACAGACAATAATCATTGATTTCTTAATTAATTTACTAAGACATAAAATAAGGCGAGATTAATTTTATGAATCACACTCCCACTATTTTAACGATTTCACTGCCCTCTAGTGAAAACGAGAAACTAGTTTCCTTAGTGGGAACATGTAGTTCAATTGACAAATCATAGTCCCGAATAATATCAGTCAACCATAATTTTCAAAAGGTAGAGCCCAATTGCTTCCAAAGCAACCCCCATGTTTTTACCTCATGTCCAATAAGGGCCCAATAATATGACGTCATATATTGTAACATGTCAAGATGACCCATCAATATTAAGTTGTGATGGACGGTACCCATGTGAATCCCCAATAATATGAGCCAATCCCATGGGAGTTCCACCCAACTTACAACGTGTGTCGATCCAATGTACAGCTTTTCGACGAACGGGCCCCCCCAATAATATGAGCCGGACCATGCCCACGTGTAGCATCTCATACATTGATCGTTGATAGAAGGTAGGAACATTTAAACAATATTTAAATTTCTTTTTGTTAATCTTGATATCAATTTTAAATCATATTTAAAATGAGGGATTTTAATTTTGAAAATTGTCTCATCATTTAAAAATTTGTATGCTTGCGGGATTCATGCAATTTAGTCTAAACATACATACAAAAATAATATCAAATATTATATAAAGGATGATCGATGCCTAGATCTTATCGACCCGTGGTTGCCAATCACGAGTCTAAGTCCAATCCTAGGTGATATGCAAGTATGTAATGCAATCCTATTACATTGAGCTTCCAATTTACATTTATTCGGTCTTTATTGTCTGCTGGGCCCACCATTGTCTCTTTATTGTCTGTTAGGCCCACAATTGTCTTCAAATCTTTATCTCCCACTAAGTCTAATAAATTTACAATAAATTTCGATGACAAGTAGGGGATATATATTTAAGGGTGGGAACGGGTCATAAACCAGGCCCACTTTATTACAAATGATAAATCAATTTGGGCTATAAACCAAGCCCATTAATAAAACCCAACAACAATAATAAAAACCAAATGTAAACAACCTAATATACACCTACAAAATTGGTCATGGCAATCGATCATCCTCTTATCCAATAATTAATTCAATAATTAAATCATTGGATAACATGCAATGGCAACATAATTAAAAAGATAAAATCAAATTTTATCTAATATAATCATAAGATCATATTTTATCATCAATTGTACCAAAATAATTAATTTTGTAAAATCTAATTTAACGGATAAAATTTATAAATTTTCCAAAAATTCAAATTTATCCAAAAATCAATTTTAAAAATTTTGGGCTCAAACAATTTTGACCCAATTCCTCGTGGACTAATCAAAACAATTTTCGATCGGACCAAAAACTAAAATTTAAAAAATTTAAAATTCTTTAAAAAAATCAATTTTTAATTTTTCGGGCTGCCCGGGACATTCCCGGGCAGCCCCGCCCCCACGTGGGGCAGCCTGATCGCTGCCCGCGTTGCCCATAAAATTTAATTTAAAAATTTTGTTTTGTTTTCCAAAAATCGAGGACAAAATTTTGTACAATCGATAAATTTTAATCGTTTGATCTGAGAACAACCTGTCTCTGACGCCACTGTTGGAACACATTTTCAGATCAGTCAGATCTGATAACCAGAGCAGCGAAAGTTTAAAATTTTTATTTTTCTGATCTGGAACGATTCCAGATCATGGGCATCAAATCCTTATGATTAAAATTAAACAAGTAAAATAATAATAACAATTTATATTTTACCTCTTCAAGCTTTGGCTTGATCTATGGACTCCAACAGATTAAATCTGCTCTTGTTGTAAATCCCATGAACCGATGACTCGCTCGATCAACTCCTGAATTAGGTCCACGAATAGAAAACTGAAACCCTCTAATTGATTTCACTAGAAATCAATCAGATGTTTATCGAAGAGATTTACAGATTTGATCTGTCAATTCAGAATGTAATTTTCAAAAAATCACAGACTGAATTCTCTCACAAAAGGGAGACAGAGTTCGAAAATTCTCCTTAGATTTAATCTTAGGATTTTCGAAAACTGTAGATGTGTATGTTTCGAAAATCCCATCAACCCCTATATATAATTTTTGTACTGGACTAATTATTTGTCTAATAGGACACTAACACCTTAGGGCCCATTAGTCATAACTTAAGCCCAACAAGCCAAGCCTGTTATTATAGAAATTAATATAAAATTCATCATGACTCCGATTGATAAACTAATTTCATCAATGTGCACAGAAACCATTTCTGCACCTTTTAAAGTCAAGATAATTTTTCTGAATCCGAATTCAGTGATTTCAAAAAATGTCCATCCCTATGTCATTTTAGGAAATTCCACTCCCTTTAGTTAAGAAGTCCAACTTTTCTTTTGCCAAATGTAACTCTTTAAATTCAACTATCTCAACGGGGATTATAAATACATTACTTGTGTAACCCTCAATGGTTCAGGGATACAGCTAGCCGTGGGCTCACAACTCCTTGTGACTCGGAACAACAATTTCCGACTTACCCATCGAATCATGGTAAGAGCGCCTAGCAACATAGCCCCATGATTCCCTAGGTATCACTGATAGTGCCTGCAAGAACCAGTAGGTTTTGGTTAGCGTACAGTACGGTCCCTTCAACCAAATATCCCGATCGAATCAACAACCATTGGTACATCGAGAGTCGTTTGAGATTCGATAACTATGCAATACATCTTGAAGATCAAATAGTGACATCGCATGTGCTACTAGGAAACCAAGTAACCTAAAGCACATCATGTACTCTGGCCAGAGATTTGTCACACTAATATCTCCTCAGATCGCATAAGTTATCCACACTCGAAAGCGTGTGGTGAATCCTTGACAACAAAGCATTGACTCCTATATGTGTCGTAACTGTATCCAATCTTGACACCTGATGACCATCATAGAGTCGGTAAACGAGTCAAAGTACAGTACTAGCATTTAGAGTCTCCATGATGTTTCAAGTAGTAGGGACTAATGGTGTACAACCAAAACTGCGGACTTATCCACTCAATTAATGATAACCACTTGGAAAGTTTGAATAGGGTAGTTCGATCATCCATCATATGAATATCCATTTGCATGCTTTGAACATCTCTATGTTTCATACCAATTAAACGTGGTACTCAGCATCGCAAATGCTAGTCTCAATCTCGAGCGATCCTTATCCTTATTTGCGGACAGCTCAATTGACTAGGAACTTTTTAGAATATACAGTGATTATAAGATGTGTTTCATGATAGTCATTCAATTCTACTATCACATTTTACATGCACTCTAGTATATACAAGATCTTTATCTAAACATCGTATAGTACGTCACAACATAATAATATGATAAAAGATAAAGTAAATGCCAATATAAAAGTGTAAATTATATTAAACAAAGATTGTTTACACATAGAGTCACAAAAGCCATTAGCCACAAGTTGGCTAACCAGGCACCCACTCTTTCAGTATCAAGCAAATAGTATATCCTAATATTAACTAAAAATTCCTCGGCAATGGCGCCAAAAACTTGACCGCTTAAATCGGTGTGACAAAAAATCTACTAGCAAGCGTACTAGGTCAAGTAATAATAAAGTGGACATAGAGTCCAAGTATCGATCCCACAGGGACTGTAGTCAATTATCAAGAATTAATTATTTTACTTAATCCAAATAAAAATAATAAAGAAGGATGCAACAAATTAAATAAAAATTTAATTACTAAAAATAATAAGAAATTAAAATAACTGAAAGATAAATAATAAAATTAAGACAACCAAGACACACGCATGTACCGAACAAATCATGTAACATGTAGCATATTCAAGACTCAGATTCAATCTTAGACTACGGGAATTCTCCTAACTTGTTCAAAGGTCTATTTCTAAAACAATCAAACCTACCAAAATATTGACGGATTAATCTTTTGTAATTCTAATCAAATTTGAATGCAATAAATATATTTGTGAAAATTCAGTTTACACTCAAACCGCACACTGAAACCGAATTCTATTTCTAGTCGGTTTTACAATATATTGATTATCAAAGTGATCGAAATCAATACCTCCTCTGTTGACTTGAAATCGATTAACATGCAAGCAAACAGTTGATCAGACTATTCACAAGACAAATATAAATCTGACAATCAATAAAATAAAACAATCTCTGAAAAATCCCAAATAAGCATCCAAGTTTTCTACATGAATTTGTCCGGTCCAATCACGCCGTCTTGGTTGAAAACAAACCACTCAATAATTGAAATTATAATTCAATAAATAAAAATAAAGAAGAACAGAAGAAGAAAAAGTGTAGAAATATTCTCCCAAGCTTTGAAGCTGCCTCCCTTGTGTTGTCTGCATTTGGAATTCTTAAACTTATGAATAGATTCGTATTTATATGCCCAAGGGTCTTCAAAAGATAGTATCCTACCCGAGCAAGAGTTTCCAAAAATATAAATTTTGTACGCTCCGCTCGCTCGAGCGAGCACAAGTCTCGCTCGAGCAAGCAAATTTCTGCTCCAAAGGAATTTTTGCCCGTCTCGCTCGCTCGAGCGAGCTCAATTTTCTACTGCACGTAATGATTTTGAAAAATTCATATCTTGAGTTCTAGTTGTCGGATCGATCTGATATTTGGACAGCGGCTTCAAAATTTCTTGAATTCATTTTGAACGGTGGAGATCGGATTTGAATCTCTCTAAAATAAAATATAATTTTTTAATCATGGCAGCTCCGTAATTCATTCTTCATAAATCCATTTTCCTACAAAATTAACCCGGAGAGTCAAATGCACATATAAGCAATAAATCACAAAAAAAACACATATAAAACAATATGAGACCATACAAATGCACGCAAAATAGACATAAAATAATGCATACAAAATGCACTTATCAACACCCCCATACTTAAATCTTGTTCGCCCTTGAGAAAGCCATGCAAAAACAAAGAACAAATGCAAGAAGAACAACAAAAACAAAATGAAACTGAAAAATGAAACTTCCCTGGTTAATTCGCTGGCATCTCCATCATTGTCTTCCTCTTTATACTCTAGCAGCGACATCTTTTGAGGTGACAGTAGCAGACTGGGTGAATCGGCATTCACGGCAAACTAGCATGGGAAAGAACAAAAATAAATAAAAATAAACAAAAACTAAAAATTAAACTAAATATCAAAGGAAAGAAAACTGGTTTGCCTCCCAGTCAGCGCTAAGTTTATATTCTACATCCCGACTATGCAGAAGCAAACATCAAAGAGCGACTACCGCCCATAGTAAGAATCATACGACTCTACGTATGGGTTTTGATTTCCTTCGCCCTCAAGCTTGGCGTGATATATGCAGTTTAAGCTTGTCGGTCCAGCAATACTCGGCATGAATTTTTTCTTTTGGAAGGAGACTCTGAATCTAGGCTGAAGCTCATAGAGGATGCAATATTGTAGAGTTGGCGTCAATGGCAAGAACATATCTTCTAATGGTGGACATGTAAAGACCCTTGACAAGGTCAAATCTTTTGCATTGTATATTTCTTCCTTCTCCACTATCACTTTTGGCTCCTCGTCACATAAAGATTCTTCAAAAAATAGTTCTTCTTGCTCTGGCTTAATTACTTCATTCTCTTGGCAGATCTCAAAAATTGGTTCTTTAAGAAGCGCAATCTGTTCATCCAAAAGACTCAAAGACTTGATGCGGCTTTCTAAGAACTGATTTGTCTCTATCTATCATCGCACTATGTTCTCCAACTAATCCACATGATCCTCAAAATTCCCTATACACTCTTCTTGATTTGTGGAGTTGAATTGTGTAGGATATTAGTGACTCCAACCCTGCAGTGAAGGATCACAATGCCAATGATAGTCGAAATCTGCCATATCATTTAACAAGTGCATCGCACTGTCGCAATCTCCGCTGAACAAGTGACTGCCAGTGGCCCAAGCTCCATAATCTACCCAATGTCTTGTTAGCTCATCCAAACAACCATAAAAAATTTGAACTAGAGTGTAGTTTGAAAAATCATGGCATCGAAATATGTTCGCCAAATCATTGTATCTCCCCCAAGCATCATAGAAAGGCTCCGAGTATTGTTGGTCAAACCTTGTGAACACCTGTCAATGATTCATCTCCAAGTACCTCACAAGTAAGAAACAACAAAATTAATAATAAACAATAAATAACTAAAAATAATAAAACATCTAGTATCAAGAAAATAATCTATCCTAATATTAACTAAACAGTCCCCGGCAACTACGCCAAAACTTGACCGCTTAAATCGGTGTGATAAAAATCTACAGGCAAGCATACCAGGTCAAGTAGAATTAAAATAACTTAAAGATAAATATAATTAAATTGAGACAACCAAGACACACGCAGGTACCGAACAAATCATGTAACATTTAGCTTATTCAGGACTCAGATTTAATCTTAGATTACGAGAATTCTCCTAACTTGTTCAAAGGTCTATTTCTAGAACAATCAAACCTACCCAAATATTGACGGATTAATCTTTCGTAATTTTAATCAAATTTGAATGCATTAAATATTTGTAAAATTCAGTTTACACCCAAACCGCAAACTGAAATCGAATTCTATTTCTAGTCGGTTTTACAATATATTGATTATCAAAGTGATCGAAATCAATACCTCCTATGTCGACTTGAAATCAATTAACATGCAAGCAAACAGTTGATCAGACTATTCACAAGACAAATATAAATCTGACAATCAATAAAATAAAATCATCTCTGAAAAATCCCAAATAAACATCCAAGTTTTCTACATGAATTTGTCCGGCCCAATCACGCCGTCTTGGTTGAAAACAAACCACTCAGTAATTGAAATTATAATTCAATAAATAAAAATAAAGAAGAACAGAAGAAAAAAAAGTGTAAAAATATTCTCCCAAGCTTTGAAGCCGCCTCCCTTGTGTTGTCTGCGTTCGGAACCCTTAATCTGATGTATAGATTCGTATTTATATGCCCAAGGGTCTTAAAAAGATAGTATCCTTCCCGAGCAAGAGTTTTTAAAAATATAAATTATGTACGTTCTGCTCGCTCGAGCGAGCACAAGTCTCGCTCGAGCAAGCAAATTTCTGCTCCAAAGGAATTTTGGCCCGTCTCGCTCGCTCGAGCGAGTTCAATTTTCTACTGCGCGCAACGATTTTTAAAAATTCATACCTTGAGTTATAGCCGTCGGATCGAACTGTTATTTGGAAAGAAGGTTCAAACCTTCTTGAACTTTATTTTGAACGATAGAGATCGAATTTGGATCTTTCTAAAATAAAATATAATTTTTTAATCATGGCTGCTCCGTAATTCATTTTTCATAAACCCATTTTCTTACAAAATTAACCCGGAGAGTGAAATGCACATATAAGCAATAAATCACAAAAGAACACACATACAACAATATTAGACCATACGAATTCATGCAAAATAGACATAAAATAATGCATACAAAATGCACTTATCAATACCCCCATACTTAAATCTTGATCGCCCTCGAGAAAGACATGCAAAAACAAAGAATAAATGCAAGAAGAACAACAAAAAGAGAATGAAATTAAAAACTGAAAATCCCCTGGTTAATTCGCTGGTATCTCCATCATTCTCTTCCTCTTCATACTGTAGCAGCGACATCTTTTGAGGTGATAATAGTAGACTGGGTGAATCGGCATTCACGGAAAACTGGCATGGGAAAGAACAAAAATCAAATAAAAATAAACAAAAACCAAAAATTAAACTAAAGATCAAAGGAAAGAAAACTGGTTTTCCTCCCAGTCAGCGCTAAGTTTATAGTCTACAACCCGACTATGCAGAAGCAAACATCAAACAGCGACTGCCGCCCATAGTAAGAATCATACGACTCTACGTATGGGTTTTGATTTCCTTCGCCCTCAAGCTTGGCGTGATATTTGCAGTTTAAGCTTGTCGGTCCAGCAATACCCGACATAAATTTTTTCTTTTGGAAAGAGACTATGAATCTAGGCTGAAGCTCATAGAGGATGCAATATTGTGGAGTTGGCATCAATGGCAAGAACGTATCTTCTAATGGTGGACATGTAAAGACCCTTGACGAGGCCAATTTTTTGCCTTGTATGTTTCTTCCTCCTCCACTATCACTTTTGGCTCCTCGTCACATAAAGATTCTTCAAAAAATAGTTCTTCTTTCTCTGGCTCAATTACTTCATTCTCTTGGCAGATTTCAAAAATTGGTTCTCTAAGAAGCGCAATATGTTCATCCAAAAGACTCAAAGACTTGATGCGGCTTTCTAAGAACTGATTTGTCTCTGTCTACCATTGCACCATGCTCTCCAACTGAGCCACATGATCCTCAAAATGCCCTATACACTCTTCTTGATTTGTGGAATTGAATTGTGGAGGATATTGGTGACTCCAACCCTGCAGTGAAGGATCACAATACCAATGGTAGTCAAAATCTGTCATATCATTTTACAAGTGCATCGCACTGTCGTAATCTCTGCTGAACAAGTGACTGTCAGTGGCCAAAGCTCCATAATCTATCCAATGTCTTGTTAGCTCATCCCAACCACCATAAAAAATTTGAACTAGAGTGTAGTTTGAAAAATCATGGCATCAAAATCTGTTCATCAAATCATTGAATCTCCCCCAAGCATCATAGAAAGGCTCCGAGTATTGTTGGTCAAACCTTGTGAACACCTGTCGATGATTCATCTCCAAGTACCTCACAAGTAAGAAACAAAAAAATTAATAATAAATAATAAATAACTAACAATAATAAAATATCTAGTATCAAGCAAATAATCTATCCTAATATTAACTAAACAGTCCCCGTCAACGGCGCCAAAAACTTGACCGCTTAAATCGGTGTGATAAAAAATCTACTGGTAAGCGTACCAAGTCAAGTAATAATAAAGTGGACAGAGAGTCCAAGTATCGATCCCACAGGAACTGTAGTCAATTCTCAAGAATTAATTATTTTACTTAATCTAGACAAAAATAATAAAGAAGGATGCAACGAATTAAATAAAAATTTAATTACTAAAAATAATAAGAATTAAAATAAATGAAAGATAAATATAATTAAATTGAGACAACCAAGACACACGCAGGTACCGAATAAATTATGTAACATGTAGCCGATTCAGGACTCAGATTTAATCTTAGATTACGAGAATTCTCCTAACTTTTTCAAAGGTCTATTTCTAGAACAATCAAACCTACCCAAATATTGACGGATTAATCTTTCATAATTCTAATCAAATTTTAATGCATTAAATATTTGTGAAAATTCAATTTACACCCAAACCGCACACTGAAACCGAATTCTATTTCTAGTCGGTTTTACAATATGTTGATTATCAAAGTGATGGAAATCAATACCTCCTCTGTCGACTTGGTGTTGTGAAAAATACTCGCAAGCGTACGAGTTTCAAGTTTTAATAAAGTAATGAATCAAGTATCATTCCCACAAGAAGTAAAATGATAATATTCAGTACTTGTAATTAAAATAGTCTTAATTTTATTTAGAAAATCAATGATCAAGAATTTTGCGGAAAAAATAAAATAATCAAAATGATTTTTTGATAGCACGCACACAACTTTCAGATAAAAAACAATTAGAGGAAAAATATTCTAGAGGTATATATTTCACTTGGTTTCAACAACAATCAATCCTAATTAATTAATCTTCATGAATTCCATTCAATTAATAGCCAAGAACACATATGTTTATGATTCCCTCTCTCGAGCAAAAAATAATGTTTATCAACTACAGTTTAATTCTAATATTTTAAAATCTCTGTTAAAATTATACACTCTTCCGAGTTGTATAAATAATTAACAGTGTAAATTTTATTAGTCCTATTCAAAATCTCCTCTCCCGAGTGCCAGATTTCAAATGAATATAACAAATCAATTAATGATCAGGTAATTGAAAAGACAATCAATTCTAGAAAAACAATTAATCTAAAAGAAACTCAATTCAATCAAATTAAAAATTCATGAAAGCATCTACACCAGGTTTTATCCGACCTCTAGCCTCTAAAAAATTAGTTCATAATAAAATTCTGAATAAAACAAATCATATTCAAAAATCTAGACATCAAAATTAGAATTTAATAAATAAAAGAAAGAAAACAAATCCTTCGATGTGATGCCGTGTCCGGACTCTTGATCTCCTTCTTCGTTCTTCAAATTAAGCCCAGATTTTCTCCCAAAAATCTTCACGATCAAGCCTCAAAATTCTTTTCTCTTTCAACGTACGTGTGTGTGTCGGCCCTCCTTTTCATTGTCTGACTTCAAGCTTGGCGTGATATATGCAGTTTAAGCTTGTCGGTCCAGAAATACTCGGCATGAATTTTTTCTTTTGGAAGGAGACTCTGAATCTATGCTGAAGCTCATAGAGGATGCAATATTGTAGAGTTGGCGTCAATGGCAAGAACATATCTTCCAATGGTGGACATGTAAAGACCATTGCCGAGGTCAAATCTTTTGCCTTGTATATTTCTTCCTCCTCCACTATCAATTTTGGCTCCTCGTCACATAAAGATTCTTCAAAAAATAGTTCTTCTTGGTCTGGCTTATTTAATTCATTCTCTTGGCCGATCTCAAAAATTGGTTCTCTAAGAAGCGCAATCTGTTCATCCAAAAGACTCAAAGACTTGATGCGGCTTTCTAAGAACTGATTTGTCTCTGTCTACCGTCGCACCATGTTCTCCAACTAAGCCACATGATCCTCAAAATTTCCTATACACTCTTCTTGATTTGTGGAGTTGAATTGTGGAGGATATTGGTGACTCCAACCCTGCAGTGAAGGATCACAATGCCAACGGAAGCCGAAATTTGCCATATCATTTAACAAGTGCATCGCACTGTCGTAATCTCCGCTGAACAAGTGACTGCCAGTGGCCCAAGCTATATAATCTACCCAATGTCTTCTTAGCTCATCCAAACCACCATAAAAAATTTGAACTAGAGTGTAGTTTGAAAAATCATGGCATCGAAATATGTTCGCCAAATCATTGAATCTCCCACAAACATCATAGAAAGGCTCCGAGTATTGTTGGCCAAACGTTATGAACACCTGTCGATGATTCATCTCTAAGTACCTCACAAGTAAGAAACAACAAAATTAATAATAAACAATAAATAACTAAAAATAATAAAATATCTAGTTTCAAGCAAATAATCTATCCTAATATTAACTAAACAGACCCCGGCAACGGCACCAAAACTTGACCGCTTAAATCGATGTGATAAAAAATCTACTGGCAAGCGTACCAGGTCAAGTAATAATAAAATGGACAGAGAGTCCAAGTATCGATCCTACAGGGACTGTAGTCAATTCTCAAGAATTAATTATTTTACTTAATCTAGATAAAAAATAATAAAGAAGGATGCAATAAATTAAATAAAAATTTAATTAATAAAAATAATAAGAATTAAAATAACTGAAAGATAAATATAATTAAATTGAGACAACCAAGAAACACGCAGGTACCGAACAAATCATGTAACATGTAGCCGATTCAGGACTCAGATTTAATCTTAGATTACGCGAATTCTCCTAACTTGTTCAAAGGTCTATTTCTAGAACAATCAAACCTACCCAAATATTGACGGATTAATCTTTCGTAATTCTAATCAAATTTGAATGCATTAAATATTTGTGAAAATTCAGTTTACACCCAAACCGCACACTGAAACCGAATTCTATTTCTAGTCAGTTTTACAATATATTGATTATCAAAGTGATCGAAATCAATACCTCCTCTGTCGACTTGAAATTAATTAACATGCAAGCAAACAGTTGATCAGACTATTCACAAGACAAATATAAATCTGACAATCAATAAAATAAAATCATCTCTGAAAAATCCCAAATAAACATCCAAGTTTTCTACATGAATTTGTCCGGCCCAATCACGCTGTCTTGGTTGAAAACAAACCACTCAATAAATAAAATTATAATTCAATAAATAAAAATAAAGAAGAATAGAAAAAGAAAAAGTGTAGAAATATTCTCCCAAGCTTTGAAGCCGCCTCACTTGTGTTGTCTGCGTTCGGAACCCTTAATCTGATGAATTTATTCGTATTTATATGGCCAAGAGTCTTCAAAAGATAGTATCCTTCCCGAGCAAGAGTTTTAAAAAATATAAATTATGTACGCTCGCGCTCGCGCTCGAGCAAGCAAATTTTAGCTCCAAAGGAATTTTGGCCTGTCTCGCTCGCTCGAGCGAGCTCAATTTTCTACTGCGCGCAATGATTTTAAAAAATTCATATCTTGAGTTCTAGCCATCGGATCGAACTGATATCTGGACAAAAGGTTCAAACCTTCTTGAACTTTATTTTGAACGATCGAGATCGGATTTGGATCTAATTTTTTAATCATGGCTGCTCCATAATTCATTCTTCATAAATCCATTTTCCTACAAAATTAACCCGGAGAGTGAAATGCACATATAAGCAATAAATCACAAAAAACACACATAAAACAATATGAGACCATACAAATTCATGCAAAATAGACATAAAATAATGCATACAAAATGCACTTATCAACACCCCCATACTTAAATCTTGATCGCCCTCGAGAAAGACATGCATAAACAAAGAATAAATGCAAGAAGAACAACAAAAACAGAATGAAACTGAAAACTGAAACTCCCCTGGTTAATTCGCTGGCATCTTCATCATTCTCTTCCTCTTCATACTCTAGCAGCGACATCTTTTGAGGTGACAGTAGTAGACTGGGTGAATCGGCATTCACGGCAAATTGGCATGGGAAAGAACAAAAATCAAATAGAAATAAACAAAAACCAAAAATTAAACTAAAGATCAAAGGAAAGAAAACTGGTTTTCCTCCCAGTCAGCGCTAAGTTTATAGTCTACAACCCAACTATGCAGAAGCAAACATCAAACAGCGACTGCCGCCGATAGTAAGAATCATACGACTCTACGTATGAGTTTTGATTTCCTTCACCCTCAAGCTTGGCGTGATATATGCAGTTTAAGCTTGTCGGTCCTGCAATACCCGACATGAATTTTTTCTTTTGGAAGGAGACTATGAATCTAGGCTGAAGCTCATAGAGGATGCAATATTGTGGAGTTGGCGTCAATGGAAAGAACGTATCTTCTAATGGTGGACATGTAAAGACCCTTGTCGAGGTCAAATCTTTTGCCTTGTATGTTTCTTCCTCCTCCACTATCACTTTTGGCTCCTCGTCACATAAAGATTCTTCAAAAAATAGTTCTTCTTGCTCTGGCTCAATTACTTCATTCTCTTGGAAGATCTCAAAAATTGGTTTTCTAAGAAGCGCAATATGTTCATCCAAAAGACTCAAAGACTTGATGCGGCTTTCTAAGAACTGATTTGTCTCTGTCTACCATCGCACCATGTTCTCCAACTGAGCCACATGATCCTCAAAATTCCCTATACACTCTTCTTTATTTGTGGAGTTGAATTATGGAGGATATTGGTGACTCCAACCCTGCAGTGAAGGATCACAATGTCAATGGTAGTCGAAATCTGCCATATCATTTTACAAATGCATCGCACTGTCGTAATCTCTGCTGAACAAGTGACTGCCAGTGGCCAAAGCTCCATAATCTACCCAATGTCTTGTTAGCTCATCCAAACCACCATAAAAAATTTGAACTAGAGTGTAGTTTGAAAAATCATGGCATCAAAATCTGTTCGCCAAATCATTGAATCTCCCCCAAGCATCATAGAAAGGCTCCGATTATTGTTGGCCAAACCTTGTGAACATCTGTCGATGATTCATCTCCAAGTACCTCACAAGTAAGAAACAACAAAATTAATAATAAATAATAAATAACTAAAAATAATAAAATATCTAGTATCAAGCAAATAATCTATCCTAATATTAACTAAACAGTCCCCGGCAACGACGCCAAAAACTTGACCGCTTAAATCGGTGTGATAAAAAATCTACTAGCAAGCGTACCAGGTCAAGTAATAATAAAGTGGACAGAGAGTCCAAGTATCGATCCCACAGGGACTGTAGTCAATTCTCAAGAATTAATTATTTTACTTAATCTAGATAATAATAATAAAGAAGGATGCAACGAATTAAATACAAATTTAATTAATAAAAATAATAAGAATTAAAATAACTGAAAGATAAATATAATTAAATTGAGACAACCAAGACACACGCAGGTATCGAACAAATCATGTAACATGTAGCAGATTCAGGACTCAGATTTAATCTTAGATTACAAGAATTCTCCTAACTTGTTCAAAGGTCTATTTCTAGAACAATCAAACCGAACCAAATATTGACGGATTAATCTTTCATAATTCTAATCAAATTTTAATGCATTAAATATTTGTAAAAATTCAGTTTACACCCAAACCGCACACTAAAATTTTTTTTTATTTCTAGTCGGTTTTACAATATGTTGATTATCAAAGTGATGAAAATCAATACCTCCTCTGTCGACTTGGTGTTGTGAAAAATACTCGCAATCGTACGAGTGTCAAGTTTTAATAAAGTAATGAATCAAGTATCATTCCCACAAGAAGTAAATTGAAAATATTCAGTACTTGTAATTAAAATAGTCTTAATTTTATTTAGAAAATAAATGATCAAGAATTTTGCAGAAAAAATAATATAATCATTGAGTTTTTGATAGCACGCACACAAATTTCAGATAAAAAACAATTAGATGAAAAATGGTCTAGATGTATATATTTCATGTGGTTTTAACAACAATCAATCCTAATTAATTAATCTTCATGAATTACAGTCAATTAATAACCAAGAACACATAAGTTTATTATTCCCTCTCCCGAGCAACAAATAATGTTTATCATCTACAGTTTAATTCTAATATCCCTATTAAGAATATACTTACAATGATATATAAAAAACAGTGTTCTTTTTAAAAGCTCTGTTAAAATTATACACTCTCTCGATTTTTATAAATAATTAACAGTGTAAATTTTATTAGTCCTATTCAAAATCTCCTCTTCCGAGTGCCAAATTTCAAACGAATATAACAAATAAATTAATGATCATGTAATTGAAAAGACAATCAATTCTAAAAAAACAATTAATCTAAAAGAAACTCAATTCAATCAAATTAAAAATTCATGAAAGCATCTACACCAGGTTCCATCCGACCTCTAGACTCTAAAAAATTAGTTCATAATAAAATTCTGAATAAAACAAATCATATTCAAAAATCTAGACATCAAAATTAAAATTTAATAAATAAAAGAAAGAAAACAAATCCGTCGATGCGATGCCGTGTTCGGACTCTCGATCTCTGTCTTCGTTCTTCAAATTAAGCCCAGATTTTCTCCCAAAAATCTTCACGATCACGCCTCAAAATTCTTTTCTCTTTTCACGTACGTGTGTGTGGCGGCCCTCCTTTTCATTGTCTAACTTCAATTCCTTTTATATACCGTCATCCAAAAGCCCAGCAAAAAGCCCAACAAAATACTTGCCCAAAATAATAAGACGCTGAAATCTCATCATGCGCGAGTGCTCCAGAAATCCCATGCGGGCGCGCATGTGTCTCTGATTTCAATCTCCAATCTTCACGTGAAAAGCGCGTTTGCACTTCCTCTTTCTCTTCTTTAGCGCTTAAAGAAGCGCTAACATTTAAGCCCAATAAAAAAGCCCATTAGCTTTTCTCGTTTCTTTTCCTGTTCTTTTCTTTTCTTCTTTCTTCTTTTCTTTACTGATTCAATTTTATTTTCTCCATTTTATTCTCTTCTCTTCTCAAATTCTTATTTTTCTTCTCTTTTCCACAATACTTCACTAATTTCCTACAATCACAAAAACAACAAAACTTCGCATAAATCTGCTCAAAACAATTAATTAACAATTAAAATCATATATAAATTAAGTGTATAAAATACACTTATCACTTGGAATCGATTAACATGCAGGCAAACAGTTGATCAGACTATTCAAAAGACAAATATAAATCTGACAATCAATAAAATAAAATCAACTCTGAAAAATCCCAAATAAACATCCAAGTTTTCTACATGAATTTGTCCGGCCCAATCACGCCATCTTGGTTGAAAACAAACTACTCAATAACTAAAATTATAATTCAATAAATAAAAATAAAGAAGAACAGAAGAAGAAAAAGTGTAGAAATATTCTCCCAAGCTTTAAAGCCGCCTTCCTTGTGTTGTCTGCGTTCAGAACCCTTAATTTGATGAATAGATTCGTATTTATATGCCTAAGGGTCTTCAAAAGATAATATCCCTCCCGAGCAAGAGTTTTCAAAAATATAAATTATGTACGCTCCGCTCGCTCGAGCGAGCAACTTTCTGCTCCGAACGAATTTTGGCCCATTTCGCTCGCTCGAGCGAGCAACAGATTCTCGATCGAGCGAGCTCAATTTTTTATTGCACACAACGATTCTGAAAAATTCATATCTTGAGTTCTAGCCATCGGATCGACCTGAAATTTGGACAGCAGCTTCAAAAATCTTGAACCTCATTTTGAACGGTGGAGATCGAATTTGGATCTCTCTAAAATAAAATATTATTTTTGAATCATGGCTACTCCGTAATTCATTATTCATAAATCCTTTTTCCTATAAAATTAACCCAGAGAGTGAAATGCACATATAAGCAATAAATCACAAAAAAACACACATAAAACAATATGAGACCATACGAATGCATGCAAAATAGACATAAAATAATGCATACAAAATGCACTTATCAACACCCCCATACTTAAATCTTGCCCGCCCTCGAGCAAGACATGCAAATACAAAGAACAAATGCAAGACGAACAACAAAAACAGAATGAAACTGAAAACTGAAACTCCCCTGGTTAATTCGCCGGCATCTCCATCGTTCTCTTCCTCTTCATACTCTACCAGCGACATCTTTTGAGGTGACAGTAGCAGACTGGGTGAATCGGCATTCATGGCAAACTGGCATGGTAAAGAACAAAAATCAAATAGAAATAAACAAAAACCAAAAATTAAACTAAAGATCAAAGGAATGAAAACTGGTTTGCCTCCCAGTCAGCGCTAAGTTTATAGTCTACAGCCCGACTATGCAGAATCAACCATCAAAGAGCGGCTGCCTCCCATAGTAATAATCATACGACTCTACGTATGAGTTTTGATTTCCTTCGTGCTCAAGCTTGGCGTGATATATGCAGTTTAAGCTTGTCGGTCCAGCAATACTCGGCATGAATTTTTTCTTTTGGAAGGAGACTCCGAATCTAGGCTGAAGCTCATAGAGGATGCTATATTGTGGAGTTGGCATCAATGTCAAGAACGTATCTTTTAATGGTGGACATGTAAAGACCATTGACAAGGTCAAATCTTTTGCCTTGTATGTTTTTTCCTCCTCTACTATCACTTTTGGCTCCTCGTCACATAATGATTCTTCAAAAAATAGTTCTTCTTGCTCTGGCTCAATTACTTCATTCTCTTGGCAGATCTCAAAAATTGGTTCTCTAAGAAGCGCAATCTGTTCATCCAAAAGACTCAAAGACTTGATGCGGCTTTCTAAGAAATGATTTGTCTCTGTCTGCCGTCGCACCATGTTCTCCAACTGAGCCACATGATCCTCAAAATGCCCTATAAACTCTTCTTGATTTGTGGATTTGAATTGTGGAGGATAATGGTGACTCCAAAGACCCTGAAGTGAAGGATCACAATGTCAATGGTAGTCGAAATCTGCCATATCATTTAACAAGTGCATCACACTGTCGTAATCTTGCTGAACAAGTGACTACTATTGGCCAAAGCTCCATAATCTACCCAATGTCTTGTTAGCTCATCCAAACCACCATAAAAAATTTGAACTAGAGTGTAGTTTGAAAAATCATGGCATCGAAATCTGTTCGCCAAATCATTGAATCTCCTCCCCCAAGCATCATAGAAAGGCTCCGAGTATTGTTGACCAAACCTTGTGAATACCTGTCGATGATCCATCTCCAAGTACCTCACAAGTAAGAAACAACAAAATTAATAATAAATAATAAATAACTAACAATAATAAAATATCTAGTATCAAGCAAATAATCTATCCTAATATTAACTAAACAGTCCCCGTCAACGGCGCCAAAAACTTGACCGCTTAAATCGGTGTGATAAAAAATCTACTGGCAATCGTACCAAGTCAAGTAATAATAAAGTAGACAGAGAGTCCAGGTATCGATCCCACAGGGACTGTAGTCAAATCTCAAAAATTAATTATTTTACTTAATCTAGACAAAAATAATAAAGAAGGATGCAACGAATTAAATAAAAATTTAATTAATAAAAATAATAAGAATTAAAATAAATGAAAGATAAATATAATTAAATTGAGACTACCAAGATACACGCAGGTAACAAAAAAATCATGTAACATGTAGTCGATTCGGGACTCAGATTTAATCTTAGATTACGGAAATTCTCCTAACTTGTTCAAATGTCTATTTCTAAAACAATCAAACCTACCCAAATATTGATGGATTAATCTTTTGTAATTCTAATAAAATTTGAATGCATTAAATATTTGTGAAAATTCAGTTTACACCCAAACCGCACACTGAAACCGAATTCTATTTCTAGTCGGTTTTACAATATGTTGATTATCAAAGTGATCGAAATCAATACCTCCTCTGTCGACTTGGAATCAATTAACATGAAAGCAAACACTTGATCAGACTATTCACAAGACAAATATAAATCTGATAATCAATAAAATAAAATCATCTCTGAAAAATCCCAAATAAACATCCAAGATTTTTACATGAATTTGTTCGGCCCAATCACGCCGTCCTGGTTGAAAACAAACTACTCAATAATTGAAATTATAATTCAATAAATAAAAATAAAGAAGAACAGAAGAATAAAAAGTGTAGAAATCTTCTCCTAAGCTTTGAAGCCGCCTCTCTTGTGTTGTCTGCGTTTGGAACCCTTAATCTGATGAATAGATTCATATTTATATGCCCAATGGTCTTCAAAAGATAGTATCCTTCCCGAGCTAGAGTTTCCAAAAATATAAATTTTTTACGCTCCGCTCGCTCGAGCGAGCAACTTTCTGCTTTGAAGGAATTTTGGCCCGTCTCGCTCGCTCGAGCGAGCAACAGATGCTCGCTCGAGCGAGCTCAATTTTCTGCTGCGCGCAACGATTCTGAAAAACTCATATCTTTAGTTCTAGCCGTCGGATCGACCTGAAATTTGGACATCAGCTTCAAAACATCTTTAAATTTATTTTGAACAGTGGATATTAGATTTGGTTCTATCTAAAATAAAATATTATTTTTGAATCATGGCTGCTCCGTAATTCATTCTCCATAAATCCATTTTCCTACAAAATTAACCCGGAGAGTGAAATGCACATATATGCAATAAATCACAAAAAACACACATAAAACAATATGAGACCATACGAATGCATGCAAAATAGACATTAAATAATGCATACAAAATGCACTTATCATTCTCTCACATATCCACGTGGAATCATCGAGGATGTTTTGGTAAAAATAGATAAATTTATCTTTCCTGTGGATTTTTTTGTGCTAGATATGGAGGAAGATGGAAATATGTCATTGATTTTGGGGATACCGTTCTTGGCTACTGATGATGCCAAGATTGATGTTAAGAAATGAGAGATGTCGATGGGAGTTGAAAGCGAGAAGGTAATTTTTAATGTATTGAAAGAGGATAACAATCCATCCATGGAGAGAGTGTTGATGATCTATCAATCAAAGAAGATGGAATGTTTCTGCAAAGTTGTTAGTGCTGTAGAATTTCTAAGAGAGAATGATCCGAAGATGGCAAAAAATAAGAAGAAAAATAAAGCAAAATTTAAGAAGATTGTTGAGTATGTTTGGAGGGTAAAATAGAAGGGAAAGACCTCCAACAAAGTGGAACCGGGTTAGATTGAGAGTATAGTCGGGCTATGGACTATAAACTAAGCGTTTCTTGTGAGACAACCCAAGCTAGTATTTTTATTTGCTTTATTTTTATTTTTATTTTTAGTTTTCATCCTTTTTATTATATTTATCTTTTGTGCATGTAGAAACTAGACATCAATAATAATTTTGAGTTGTGTAGGTGAAAAAGGTGAAGCAGTGAAAGTTTAAGCGATACCCCTGAAGAAGGGCATTGAGAGATTAAGATGGTTCCGAGTACTGATGCTCGGTACCCAAGGTACGTGTCATTGTCCTTAGTTTTATTTTAATTTTTTACATTGAGGACAATGCACAATTTATGTTTGGGAGGGGGGTGGTTAGAAATTTTGAAAATTGAAATTTTTTCATGAGTTAGTTTGAGTTGAATACATGATGTGTACTTGTGTTGGCCTATGATGAAAATATTTTTTTGTGCTAAAAGGTCAATTGTTAGCTATATTTAATCTTGAGTTCTCACTCATATGCACGAATGCCTTGACTGTTTAGACTCTAGTGATTAGAGAAGCTTTGTGATTTTGTGAGTAAATTGGATGATTTGATTCCTAACTTTGGTGATTTATTCTTGAAACCAAGCTAGACTTCTACAAGCTTAGAAATGATTTCGGCAATAAATTTTTTTTTATTGAATGATTAAATTTTGCCAAAGAAACAGAGAAAAAAAAATTTAACAACTCCATCCAGGCTTGGAAAGGGATTGAAATCCTAATCACCAATCAATGGCTAAGTATGCGGACAAAATGGGGTTGATGCTCCATTCGGGCTATAGACGAGGGGATTGAAATTCGAATCCTATCTTAGTTATAACTAAGTCTGCGGGTAATTATTGGGGCTAAATAAAATAAATGGAAAATTGCATATATTACCCTTGTGAAATTCCGGGTTTGCTGATAACCCCCTATGAAAGTTTTTTAAGCTAATAACCCCCTGTGATTCTAGATATGTATCATGCACACCATTTTCAACTAAAAATGACGAAAAAATGACGAAAATACCCTTGTTTAAAAAATGAAAATATTAATATAAAATTATTATATATAAGTTTCACAATTATTTAACTAAAATTTGATTATTTTATTCAATTAAATATAAAATTATAAAAAAAATTAACTTAATCATTTTTTTAAGTAAGGGTATTTTCGTCATTTTTTAGCTGCAAAGGTTTTCTTGCTACATATCTAGAATCACAGGGGGTTATTAGCTTAAAACAATTTCATAGGGGGTTATCAGCAAACCCGAGATTTCACAAAGGTAATATATGCAATTTCCCCTAAAATAAAACCGGGTGAAAAATTCGGTGATTTTATGAAAAAAAAAACTATGATATAACTTAAAAGGTCCTTTTGATCCTAATGAGTAGAAGTTGAACTTGGAGGAGAGTGTTTTGAAACTAGAGAGGGGAATTTATGAATCTATGAAATAAACTTGTTGAATTAGTGTATCGAAAGCGAGGAGCATAGACAAGATTGAAAAATCACACACACGATAATTCTTGATAAAATTAGCGGACATGTGTATTGAATGTTTGAATGTAAAAATTCGGAGTCCGGTTATATTTCTCATTATTATTTTGCTCGGGACTAGAAAAAGTCTAAGTTTGGGGGAATTTGATAAGTGCAATTTATGAACTTAATTAATATATGATTTGATATGGCTTTTGTTATGTATGGAGTGAATATTATGCGTATTTGTTATTGTTTTTGTGAGATGCAAGGATTTGAGGAAAAGTAGCGAGAAGAAGCAGAAAGACGAAATATGGACAACATACTTCAGAAAATTATTGGGTTTTTTAAAGACATTCCAATCCGATCACACCCTTTCAGAGTATATTTAGGATCTTTTCAAGCTACTGTCAAAATTTCAGCTCAATCCGACGGTTATATTGTGAGATATGTTTTTTTGAAAAATGTCACGCAACTGGAAAAAAAGCATAGCGTATATGCGGGAAAATATGGTGCATATGCGGCAAAAGGCAGAGAATTGAAGAAAAGCATAGCGCATATGCGGGAAAATGTGGTGCATATGCATGAAATTCCAGAAAGTGAGAAAAGAAAATGGCGCATATGCGGTGATTTGTGGTGCACATGTGGGAGAAGGCAGAAAACTAAGGGATAGGAGTAAGCGCTTCTGCTACATTTTTCACGCAAATGCGGGAAGTAGAATTATGAAGACTTGCGCATCTACGTAATTTCTCAAGATTTTGTGCCAAAGTCAAGAGATCTGAAGAATGAAAGAAAAGTGCATATGCGCATATTTTAAACGCATCTGCGGTATCTGTGAAACATGGAAACATTACAGAGTTTGAAAAATTTTGGAGACATGATATTAGAATTGATTGTGGGTTTCTAAGCAACCTATAAAATGGAAAAACACACACACTAAGGAGGGCAGCCACCGTACAAAATCTAAGGAGAAATCTGCACAACACGTAAAGAAGAGACATTGAGAGGAGGAAGAAGGACTCACGTGAAGGACAAGAATTCAGAAGAGATTGTAGACGAAGGACGCGGACGCTACTTCGGCTTTGTTTCTTTTATCTTTTTCCTCGTTGATTCTAAACTTGATGTCTAGTTTCATAAACATGATTTATTTTTACAATATTTTGATTATGAACTAAATTTTATTAGTCTAGAGGGATGATGGAACCTGGTGTAGAAGACTTTTACAACTGTTAATTTTATTGGATTGAATTCTCATAGATTAATAGTTTTTCTAGTATTGATTGAAGTTTCAATTACTTGATCAATAATTGATTTGCTATATTTATTTGGAATCTGGCACTCGAGAGAGGGGATTTTGAATAAGACCGATAAAATTAACACTGATAATTGTTTATATAACTTGGGAGAGTATATAACTGTAGTATCTCGTAACCAAAATCAGTAATTAAGGAATTAATCATAATTACTTGGGTAGAGTTCGGAAGCTCCGAAGGTGAGTTCGGAAGCTCCGATCAGGATCGGAAGCTCCGAACAGGATCGGAAGCTCCGATCGATTTTACGTCAGGCATGACGTGTGGCAAGATCGGAAGCTCCGATCAGGACCGGAAGCTCCGATCACCCCTATCCGGAGTCAACAAGTGATATTTTGACACGTGGCAGATCAGGATCTTCGGAAGCTCCGATGGCAGGATTGGACGTTCCGATAGAGGTTCGGACATTCCGATCAAGGATCGGAAGTTCCGATCGTTGTCTATAAATAGAAGGCCGAGGCTTCACTTTCATTTGCCAATTCCGAGTTCTCCTTTCCTTTCTAGTCCTTTTGGAGCTGTTTTAGTCTTCTTAGGCTTGGTCCGGAGGTCGGCGAGGCGTTCGATAGTCGTAGTGGAGTTGTGCCCAAGTTCTGGAGGCATCGACATCAAAGGGCTAACGACGGACGAAGGTATAGCTTTTTCTTCCTATAAATATTTAGGAGTATGCAATAGCTTAGTTAAGGCTTTTAGAGCACTTTAATGATAGTAGTATCATTTGGCAGTGTAGAGCAGACTATAAGCGTGGACGTAGAGTTGGTAGAGCTTGCACTGTATTGAGGTACGAAAGTACTGTTCGAGATATCCTGACTGAGTATGCATGTATTATGTGACTGCATGATTTATATGCCATGATATTATGCTGCATTCATTTGCATCTTGATGTATCTCTTTCGAGATGTCTGTTAGTAGGGTTGTACCCTATCCTGTTAGTGGATGGACTTCCATCGATTTGGGTCCGGCGTATCCACGGTTATCTCGGTATGGGAGCCACCTCCTGAAGCGATGGCACAGCGTGCTACATACCAGGGCCCGGTCTGTCTCTGTTATCTGATCCTTGACCTCGAGTCTATAGGGAGTTCACTTTGCATGCATGTATACTCATACTCTCGCACTGAGCTTTTTATGCTCACGTCTCGTACTCTGTGTTTTTGGACACCCTATTCCATGGGGCAGGTTTGCGTTTGGACGAGGAGGGTGGATCCAGGAGGGGCTAGTCTGTGGTTGGCCAGCTGGAGCTTTGCTTAGGTTTTATTACTGTTGTTTTGGGTTTATACAGCTATTCGATTTGGTTGTATATTATTGGATAAATTACAGATTCCTTTACTTGGGATTGTAAATTATTTATGGTTTCCGCAGTTTCATTCTGATATCTATTTAATTAAGTTTAATTGCATGCCTAAGTTCTGTTTAGTAGGTGATCCGGGTAAGGGTCACTACATTTATGGTATCAGAGCATGCAAAAGAATTCTTGGGATTTAGTCTCATCATGAGGTATTTTTGTAGATGGCAAATCATGACGACCGGAGTTCTCATGGCAGTGTTGGTGGGCGTTGGGGTGATGCCGACCGGGAGCCTCGTTGAGAACGGCGTCATCATCATCATGACGACGAGCGTTTCATTGTGCGTAGATTCTTAGCTGTGGGTCCTAAGCCTTTAGTTGGAGGTGAGTCTCCGGAGGATGCGGAGAACTGGTTAGACCGCATGGAGATGACTTTTCAAACTTTCCAATGCACCGAGGAGCAGAAGATGGAGACCCTTGGCTATCTTCTGGATGGGCGTGCGCGCAGGTGGTGGAGGTTTACTTCTGCACCTTTTGTTGCGGCGAGAGGAGTGGCCACCTGGGCCGAGTTCAGCACAGCTTTCCAAATGCGGTATTTTCCTCCTGCACTCCGTCAGTCGAAGGCAGGCGAGCTACTGAGTCTGCGACAGGGAGCCATGTCTATCGATGAGTATCAGCAGAGGTTCTTTGATCTGCTATCCTATTGCCCCGAGATTGCTGATAGCTCAGAGATGAAGTATAATCTGTTCCTTCAGGGCCTTAACTCTGAGATCCATGACCGTGTGGCGGTTGGCAACGACATGTCCTACGAGGGTTTGGTGAGCCGTTGTCACCAGGCAGAGGACAGCATACGGCGGAACAGGTCTTTCCCTCAGTCGAGGCCTGCTAGTTTTTTGGGTCCCCGTGCCCAAACTTTCAAGAAGTCTGGATCTACTTCTTCTTCCTCTGGTTCTGGAGGTGTTGCCCATTTCGGAAAGAAGGACAAGTGTGATCATTGTGGAAAGAACCATCCATCCGACAAGTGCCGTAGAGCTTCTGGAGCTTGTTTCCGTTGTGGAGAGACTGGTCATATCCGGAGGGATTGTCCACTGTCTTGGGGAGGCGGTTCTGGATCTGGTTCAGGATCGGGTTCTCAGGCCACCGTACAGCAGAGGTCGCAGGGACAGTCTGCTGGGAGTTCTCATTTGAGGCCACGAGCTTCTGGCCAGGTGTTTGCCCTGAGACATGATCAGGCTGTGGAGGAGAATGAGAAAGTCATCGCAGGTACATTTCTGCTTTATGGTATACCTGCTCTTGTACTTATTGACACTGGTGCATCTCATTCCTTCATTTCTGCACGTTTTGTTAAGAGGCATAAGTTACCATGCATTGCACTAGACGTAGTGATGTCTGTTTCTACCCCAACGGGCCAATCTGCTTTGGCTAAGCATCTAGTGATGGGTTGCCCTTTAGAGTTCGAAGGGAACATTCTGTTAGCGAATCTCATGGTCCTAGCGATGGACGACTTTGATTGCATTCTGGGAATAGATATGTTGACTACCTATTGAGCTTCAGTGGACTTCTATCAGAGATTAGTACGCTTTCATCCGGAGGGGAGCGAGAGATGGTTTTTCTATGGTGAGGGAGCGCGACCCCCGATGCCTTTGGTATCAGCTTTGAGAGCCTGTCGAGCTCTGGAGTCTGGCGGGGAAGGCTACCTTATCTATGCAGTTGATTTGTCCGCTGAGAGTTTTGGGATAGAGAGCATTCTTGTTGTGGATGAATTTCCAGATGTATTTTCTGATGAGATTCCGAGTTTTCCTCCTACTAAGGAAGTCGAGTTTGGCATAGAGTTGATGCCGGGTACTTTGCCTATTTCTAGAGCACCGTATCGTCTGGCTCCGTCAGAGATGCGTGAGTTGAAGAATCAGCTACATGATCTTTTGGACAAGGGGTACATTCGTCCTAGTGTGTCTCCTTGGGGAGCTCCTGTTCTCTTCGTGAAGAAGAAGGATGAGTCGATGCGGCTGTGCATTGACTATCGGCAGCTGAATCGAGTCACTGTGAAGAACAAGTATCCGTTGCCTCGTATTGATGACTTGTTCGATCAGCTGCAGAGCACGTCAGTTTACTCCAAGATTGACATGAGATCTGGGTATCATCAGTTGAGAGTTCGTGATCAGGACGTAGCCAAGACTGCATTTCGTACTCGCTATGGGCATTACGAGTTCCTAGTGATGCCATTTGGTTTGACTAATGCGCCGGCTATATTCGTGGATTTGATGAACCGTGTCTTCAGGGAGTACTTGGACAAGTTTGTCGTGGTCTTCATTGACGACATCTTGCTGTATTCAAGTAATACGGAAGAGCATGTTTCTCACTTGCGGTTGGTACTACAGACTCTTCGAGATGAGCAGTTGTACGCCAAGCTGAGCAAGTGTGAGTTCTGGATGAATAGAGTGGTCTTTCTTGGCCATATCATATCCAGGGAGGGGATTTCTGTTGATCCAAGCAAGATTGAAGCAGTACTTAATTGGTCGCGTCCGACGACAGTTGCTGAGATCCGTAGTTTTCTGGGTCTAGCAGGGTATTATCGTCGCTTCATTCTGAACTTCTCTCAGTTAGCTCGACCGTTGACGCAGCTTACCCGCAAGGGTGTGGATTTTGAGTGGTCCTCCGAGTGTGAGGAGAATTTCCTTGAGCTTCGACGGCGGTTGACTTCTGCGCCGGTGTTGGCATTACCGTCAGGATCTGGAGGGTATGTAGTTTATACGGATGCTTCTCTTCAGGGGCTAGGTTGTGTCCTGACTCAGAATGGGCATGTGATCGCATACGCTTCTAGACAGCTGAAGCTTCACGAGGACAACTACCCAGTCCATGATTTGGAATTGGCAGCCATTGTGTTCGCTTTGAAGATCTGGCGTCATTATCTGTATGACGAGAAATTTGAGATCTTCACCGACCATAAAAGTCTCAAGTATTTGTTCACTCAGGCGGAGTTGAACATGAGGCAGAGACGTTGGATGGACTTGCTTAAGGACTATGATTGCGAGATTAAGTATCATCCGGGAGCTGCTAATCTCACCGCTGATGCTTTGAGTCGCAAGGTGCGACTATCCGCACTTCAGACTTGTTCGATGTCTAGTGCGATCAGTGACTGTTGTACCTCAGGTTATACCTTCAAGCATAAGAAAGGTATGCAGAGTATCCAGATATTTGCAATATTATCTGAGCCAGCCTTGTATTCGCGGATCCGAGATGCTCAGATGTCTGATTCGAAGACCCAGCGTTTAGCTCGTTTAGCTAACGAGGGTAGCTCGTCTGGATTTCATTATCAGTCAGATGGCTTTCTGTGTTTGTATGGTAGGCTTGTGATTCCGCAGGATGAAGAGTTGCGAGAGGAGATTTTGTCTCAGGCGCATCGCACTAAGTTGAGTATTCATCCTGGGAGCAACAAGATGTACAAGGATCTACGTACTCATTTCTGGTGGAAGGGAATGGAACGCAGTGTTTATCAGTTTGTTTCGAGATGTTTGGTGTGTCAACAGGTCAAGGCAGAGCACCGACGACCTGGAGGATTGCTTCACAGTCTGCCTATTCCGGAATGGAAATGGGAGTTTATCACTATGGACTTTGTGACCCATTTGCCGGTATCCCCGAGGAACTGTGATGCTATCTGGGTTGTGGTAGACCGACTCACCAAGTCAGCGCATTTCATTGCCTATAGCCGAGAGTACTCTGTGGATCGCATGGCACGGATGTACATTCAGGAGATCGTCCGACTTCATGGAGTGCCTGTGAACATTGTCAGCGATCGGGACCCCAGGTTTACTTCTAGATTCTGGGGGAGTGTTCAGCGTGCGATGGGTACTACTCTCAGTTTGAGTACTGCCTATCATCCGGAGACTGATGGTCAGTCAGAGCGCACTATCCGTACGTTAGAGGATATGCTTAGAGCGTGCGTCATGGATTTTGGTTCAGCCTGGCAGGATCATTTGCCGTTGATCGAGTTCGCTTACAACAACAGCTATCACACTAGTATTGGGATGGCACCTTTTGAGGCGTTGTACGGGCGACATTGTCGTACTCCACTCTTCTGGGAAGAAGTGGGGGAGAGACAGGCTGAGGGACCGGAGTTTATCCAGCAGGCGATAGACATTGTTGATCAAATCAAGAAATGGATTAAGACTGCACAGGATCGTCAGGCCAGCTATGCTAATATCAAGCATAGGCCTTTGCAGTTCGAGGTCGGGGAGAAAGTGTTTCTGAGAGTGTCACCTTTCCGCAAGATTCTCAGATTTGGCCTTAAGGGCAAGTTGTCTCCCAGATTTATCGGTCCGTTTGAGATCTTGGAGAGCATTGGCGATTTTGCTTATCGACTAGCTTTGCCACCGCATCTATCCAGTATTCACGACGTGTTCCACGTATCTCTGTTGCGACAGTATGTGGCGGATGAATCTCATATTCTGCAGTGGTCTGAGGTTCAGGTAGACAAGGATTTGACTTATGTTGAGAAACCTCTTCATATCCTGGATTATAAGGATAAGGTTTTACGGAACAAAGTCATTCCTTTGGTTTTAGTTTAGTGGCAGCGCCGAGGCACTGAGGAAGCTACTTGGGAGCTTGAGGACAGGATGCGTAAAGACCATCCTGAGTTGTTTTGATTTCATTCTTTAAGTTGTATTCAGTTGAAAACTCTGTAAACGTTTGATTTGAATAAAGAATGTTTCTGATTTCTGTACTTGAATTCGGTACTTAAGATCTGATTTCGAGGACGAAATATCTTAAGTGGGGGAGAATGTAGTAGCCCGTAACCAAAATCAGTAATTAAGGAATTAATCATAATTACTTGGGTAGAGTTCGGAAGCTCCGAAGGTGAGTTCGGAAGCTCCGATCAGGATCGGAAGCTCCGAACAGGATCGGAAGCTCCGATCGATTTTACGTCAGGCATGATGTGTGGCAAGATCGGAAGCTCCGATCACCCCTATCCGGAGTCAACAAGTGATATTTTGACACGTGGCAGATCAGGATCTTCGGAAGCTCCGATGGCAGGATCGGACGTTCCGATCGAGGTTCGGACGTTCCGATCAAGGATCGGAAGTTCCGATCGTTGTCTATAAATAGAAGGCCGAGGCTTCACTTTCATTTGCCAATTCCGAGTTCTCCTTTCCTTTCTAGTCCTTTTGGAGCTGTTTTAGTCTTCTTAGGCTTGGTTCGGAGGTCGGCGAGGCGTTCGATAGTCGTAGTGGAGTTGTGCCCAAGTTCTGGAGGCATCGACATCAAAGGGCTAACGACGGACGAAGGTATAGCTTTTGCTTCCTATAAATATTTAGGAGTATGCAATAGCTTAGTTAAGGCCTTTAGAGCACTTTAATGATAGTAGTATCATTTGGCAGTGTAGAGCAGACTATAGGTGTGGACCTAGAGTTGGTAGAGCTTGCACTGTATTGAGGTACGAAAGTACTGTTCGAGATATCCTGACTGAGTATGCATGTATTATGTGACTCCATGATTTATATGCCATGATATTATGCTGCATTCATTTGCATCTTGCTGTATCTCTTTCGAGATGTCTGTTAGTAGGGTTGTACCCTATCCTATTAGTGGATGGACTTCCATCGATTTGGGTCCGGCGTATCCACGGTTATCTCGGTATGGGAGCCACCTCCTGAAGCGACGGCACAGCGTGCTACATACCAGGGCCCGGTCTGTCTCTGTTATCTGATCCTTGACCTCGAGTCTATAGGGAGTTCACTTTGCATGCATGTATACTCATACAATCGCACTGAGCGTTTTATGCTCACGTCTCGTACTCTGTGTTTCTGGACACCCTATTCCATGGGGCAGGTTTGCGTTTGGACGAGGAGGGTGGATCCAGGAGGGGCTAGTCTGTGGTTGGCCAGCTGGAGCTTCGCTTAGGTTTTATTACTGTTGTTTTGGGTTTATACAGCTATTAGATTTGGTTGTATATTATTGGATAAATTACAGATTCCTTTACTTGGGATTGTAAATTATTTATGGTTTCCGCAGTTTCATTCTGATATCTTTTTAATTAAGTTTAATTGCATGCCTAAGTTCTGTTTAGTAGGTGATCCGGATAAGGGTCACTACAATAACTTTAATAAAGCCTTAAAAAGAACATTGTTTTACACATATCACTGCAATTAGATTCTTAATAGGGATATTGGAATTGAACTGTAGTTGATACTCTCTATTTGGCACTCGAGAGAGGGAAATAGAATAACCTAAGTGTTCTTGGTTATTAATTGAAAAAAATTCATGAAAATAAGTTAATTAGGAGTTATTGTTGTCGAAACCAGGTGAAATCTAAACCTCTAGGCTACGTTTGGTGGCATGGATAAAGCTTGGATTAGCTTTTATTCCACAGTTTGTCTCATTTTTACGCGGCTCGAGTGATAACCTACGGCCCGTGATTAGGAAACTATTTCTGGGATAAATGGTGGATTACAATCCAAGGCAGTCCCCGAGTATTATTATCCAATTTTGAACAGTACCTTGGATTTTTGTTGGAAATTATCATCGTACCCCTTCGCTCACCATTCCCGCTAATCTTTCCACCCCACCAATTGGATTTAGGGTCGCCGCCATAGTTTTCTGGGCAGGTTCTGGTTCTCAATTCAAGGATTTCTCCATTGCACTCGCGATTTCATCCATCAATATTCTCTCGGACCCCGTGCTTCTGGCATCTGTCGACATATCTGGCCTAACCCCATGAAAGGAGTCTAAGCTGTTCTCCAAGCGTGAGAAGCTGGAGATCAAGAAACTCGAGTCTGCCCTAAAGCTATATGCACTTGACAACGCTCCTCCTCTTGCAATTAATGTAACTATCACGAGACCCAGAGAAGGGGAAAGGGAATTAGGTTTAAAAATTAGGCAAGATCATCTAGTGGAGGTAATTCACCAGGGGTAGGATGGTCATTTCAAAATCAGACACCCACTTTTATCTTCCAACAAAAATTATACCAAACAACTAATAAAATTATCACAAATTTTATTTATCTCTACTTTATCAATGAAAGTCCATATACATAAATTATCTCATCCCACATATCAAACGTAGCCCTAGAACATTATTCTCTCATTGATATTTCGTTGAAATTGTGTGCGTGCTTTGCTGAAGTTTATTATTAATTTAGTTTTGAAAACCAAAAATTCTCTTATTTAATTTCCTAGATAAAGTTTAGACTATTATAATTACAAGTACTTAATATTTTTCAATATTACTCCTCGTGGGAACGAAACTTTACTCACTACATATTAAAACTTGACATCGTGCACTTGCGGGCACAAAATTATGCAACAGTGTTCGAGATGGTCAGGACCGTTCACTATTACGCAAGTGCTGTCATACGGTACAGTGGAAATTTCTAGTCCTGCAACTGGGGCATTCAAGGTTAATGGTCAAAGGGTAAAGATTTATCTAGGTAGGAATGTGGATAAAACCTAGACCACAATCGATCTACAGGACCCAACCATTTGAAAGGGAAGTATAGTCGGGATATAGACTATAAAATTTAGCGTTGACTGGGAGGCAACGTACCCATTGTTCTTTCCCTTAATTTTTATTTTAGTTTGCATTTTGTTCTTGTCGGTATTTTGCTTTCTTTTCATAAATTTGAAAAAATTAAAAAAGATTCAGTTTTTACCTCGCTCGAGCGAGAAACTTTATGGGAGGAGGGTAAAATATCCACCGCTTGAGTGGTATATTTTCACCGCTCGAGCGAAAAATGTTTTGGAGCCAAAATTTTTTAGCTCGCTCGAGCTGTATCTTTTTATCGCTCGAGCGAGACCAAATCTGGGCCCGATATATCAGCGTAATTCCCTTCTATACTTTCTCACTGTTTTCTTTCTTCCTCCCGTAATCCCTAATCCCCCAATTCACCAAACCATTATCTTCACAATTTCTTCTCTTCAAAATTTCAGGGCATCTCCGGCGTCACTTTTTCACCATTCACCGCCACCGCTGCTCTTTGTCAACCGCCCGATTTCACTGTCCCCTATTCACCGCCACTTCTCCACCACCGCCTTGCCTGCTGCTGCTCTTGGCCACCTCCATCACAGCCGTGACCGCCGCCTATGTTCTCCTAATTCTGTTACAATTTGCACTACACCATCTCCGATCAAGTCCTGTCTAAGTTATGCCACTCTGCTGCTGCCAGACAATCCATTGTTGAACCATCGCCTTCACCACCAGCCAGCCGCCCTGCTGATCATTGCCACCCAGCATATCCACCGGACGTCCCTGTTCATCCCTGTTGTTTCCATCCCTCCTCCAACTATCTTTGATCGCTATGCTGCCAAAACGAGTCCATCTCACCATAGAATCCTCCTATCAACACGCTTCTACACCCGCGTCCTCTATCGGTCTTGCCCGAAAATTTTTCAATCAAGCGGCTAGGGAGAGGTATGAACAGGATAAAATTAACTTATCACCCATCCCCGAGCGTGGTGTTGAACTCACTTTTAGAGATAGTGGAGTCGCGATTTCTATAGGGTATCAGCATTGGAACACTTTTTGTCTACAACCTAAAGCTTCTATTGTCCCTCTTGTCCGCGAATTTTATGCCAATGTTGTGGAGCGCGAGGATGGTAAAGCCTATGTTAGGGGTAAGTTGGTATCATTTGATGAGAATGTGCTTAATGCATTTCTTGAGACCCCGGGCATCGATGATAGTCTTTATCAAAGTCTTAAGGCCGACCCGGCCCTTCACGAGGTTATTGCCCAATTGTGCTATGCCGAGGCATCATGGCACGAGCCTGCCTCTTATCAGTTTTTCTCGGAGCGCTACCTCCAAGTGGACCCGGATAATTGGTATGTTTTTATCACTAAGCGGTTGATGCATTTCGCATAGAAGTGATGTCACCATTGATCGTGCCTTGCTTCTCTATGCTCTTGATTTGAATTGGCCGATTAATGTGGGGCGAGTGATTCATAGCGAGATTTGACATTCAATCTACATTTCTTTGTTGGGCATGTTCTTTCCTACAATCATTTTAGAGCTGTGTATCTAGGCCGGTGTCCAAAGTCGAGGGGACGAAGAGTGGCTCCAACCCATGCGTTCTGTGGATAAGGCCACAGTCGACAACAAGAAGGCAAAGCGAGCCAAGGATTTTTTGGCGGGAGGTGGAGCCTCTTCTAGTGGTGCTCCTACCCGACCTTCTCAGCCTCCTCGTCGCCCCACCACAGATTATGTTCGGGATTTGACTACGTTCACTCATTATCAGAATGAGCACATGGATGCTACGACTGCAAATCTTCAGGCCATGGATGCCATGATTCGAGGCATAACTACGTAGCTTGGTCTGGATGCCTCCACTTTTCCGGCCGCTTCACCATACCCACCTCCGTTCCAGTTTCATTATGCCGCTCCAGTGCTACCACCCGATGTTGAAGAGGATGAAGACGCCGAGACTTAAACCATGGGAGCCTTTGTTTTGAATTTGCTTTTTATTGTCATTATTGTGCATGTGTTTTTGTGTTTGTCTGTGTGGATCTAGAGTATTGAGGGCAATGCTTTGTATAAGTATTTGGGGGGGGGGGTAGTTTAGCTATGGATCGTTTGCCATGTTGTTACATTCATTTTGTTTAGTTAAGTGCATATAGTTCGTATTCATGTCATTTATCATCGTGTTTGTTTCGTATTACATAAGTAAGATGATGATTGATAGCCAAATGATGATGAATTTGTTGTGAAAATAGTTTTTGTGAAAATTGTTACCCTTGATTGGACATGAAAACTGTAGGTTGAACTGTGAATCATTTTAAACACACATGTTATACTGGTGAAATGTAGCGATATAATTTGTGAGGACCTGGATTCTAATCATCTAATCAAAATAAATCATTCAATTATCAACAGAGAGTCCGGACCAAAAGGTCAAGAAATATATATATTTTTTTAGGCATGCACGGACCCTGTGCAACCTCCGTGCCTGGGTTCGTGCATTAATTTGCACAAAAACCAACTTTTTGAATAAAAATGCACGGACTCCGTGCACCCTCCGTGCCCAACATTTCAAATTCTTCAAGGTACTGCCTAAGAACGAAAGCACACGGACCCATGCACGGACCTAGGCACAGGGTCCGTGCATGAACACATCCGGAACATTTCAAAATGCGAAGGTACACGGACCCTCACCCGGACCTAGGCACGGGGTACGTGCTTTGCATAATTTTTGAAAAATAAAACAGATAGCAGTTCATGCAAATTCTAATTACAACCTCAAATCTTCATTCTAACATGCATAAATCCATGCAACTCGATTACAACGATACCTAAATTTTGACAGTTAATCAACTATCCCGAAAGTAGAACATGCATCAGATTCTAAGTTCTAAAATTCAAATACAGTACAACAAAGAGTTCGAATACAAAACGACACTAAACCAAGCCCTCACTTCTATCGTCACAATCCCAGTCTAGTCATGATGCATCTGACTCGAACCTGCCCCACCTGTTGCCATGTACATATACAAAACAAGACAACAGCTGGATAACTTCGGTGAGAATACAATTCCTAGTAAAAGAGACGAAACAAGAAATATCAAGTAATAACAATTCATGATATATATATCAAGGAAACAAGCAATTCAAGATCATATATCCAATTCAACATGTAATAAAGATTCTATATCAATTCCTGATATAGTGTAGATGCAATGAATGCCTCATGAGTTTCTTTTATTATCGAGATTCGTATCCGATCTCGACATCAAGATTCGTATCCGATCTTGATACAATTATCCCAACTCCTCGTAGTTCGTATCCGACTACGAAATGTATATATGAGGATGCATATGAACAAAAGTGATCAAATTCCCAATTAAGAACAACTAAACAAAAAAGTATATGGTTCTAGGGACTCGAGAATCAATCGACTCTCAAGTTTTCACCCCTTAATCAATTCTAAGTCATATTTTACATCTACTTGATTCGACGTATCTGCGAACTGGACAAGCTACAAGAACAAGAATTCTAATCAGAATCCATTCAATCGTAGTCCAACGATTAAAGTCAACTCGTTACCGTTTCTTGATCAATTCTTCAACGATTTGAATCTGCTAATTCTGAACTCCACAATTTTTAACTAAATCTGTACGGAGATATAAACGAGTTCAATATCAATCAATCAAATCCAAAATTCCAATCAAAATCCCCAAAATCTGAAAATTCTAACCGACGTCAAAACGGATATAATCTGATCAACCGAAAACCACAGACAATAATATATTATATATCAATCCAATACAACTCCCAACATCAATAATTCATCTAAAACAAACCAATTCCAACAAATCATAAAATACCCATTTTCGAATTTAGCCTTAAAAATCATAACAACTCCGAACGACATTCTTTTTCCGATCCGACTGCAAATATACGATCTATCTTAGCTCAAGAACAACATATCCAAATTTAAAAAAAATTATAACAACATCCTAAAATTTAAGTATACTGGATCATAGAAAAACTTACGGTAAAACGGAGCTCTCGTAGTCGTGATCGTGAATCTGCCCTCAGATTTAAATTCTATCGGACGGATCGAGCTTAAACTAAAATCACAAAGCTTGGAAAAGCTTTAATGGAGGACGACCGAGAGAGAAGAAGAATAAGGAGAGAAAGGTTGTGACTCACACGCCTCATCCCTCTATTTATATCATTAAGACCAAGTCAACATCTCCAAATTGCACTTTGGTCCCTGAATTTCTCAAAATTTGCGATTCAGTCCCTTATCGAATATCAATACAATCCTCGAATTTCTTAATCTCTGATTATCAATCTTAATCTCCTAAAATCTCAATTAGGCTAATTTTGGTGCGTTACAATTCTCCCCCTCTATGAACTGATTTCGTCCTCGAAATCGAATACGGTTCAATCTTAAAAGATAAGGGATAATATCCAAATCTGCAGAAAGGATTCACCTTTCAGAAATACCGAAAATGCTGTCTCAAATCGGACTCTGTCTCCCAATTTGCTTCTTCAAATCCGTAACAGTTTCACTGCACTATTTCAAACTGAATCGGTTGTCTCAGAGCTGCTGCTAATTCAGGTCAAAACTCTAAATCAGTCGTCTCAAGAAATTCGGCATCTCATCAAATCCGGTCTCATCAGCTAAAGAGCATAAGAAAAATCTGGCCTGTAATTCAGCAACAATGATCTGGTGATAATCCGCAACAAAAGACGGAAAAAAACCTTGTAAAAACCAGAAAGATACGGAACAAAACAAGTCTGTAGGCAAGATCTCCTATCATCTCTAGACTCTAGTGAGATTCAATCGATCTCAGAGACGATTTCTCTCTCTTCTCATATCTGACAAATCCTCTGAAAGTTGAAATATTCAGAAATATTCGATCTTTCCGATCAAAATACGGAAGTTTGCATCTAAACATTCATATACTTCGACTATCTAATCCAAGTCATCTTCATTCTCGACAGACAATCTTCATCTGTCTAATCAACCTCAAATCAAATTTGGTACCAATTCAGGTGACTCAGAAAAATCATCTCAATTCAAAAGAGATTTTCATTTCTGATCGTACAACTCATCAAAAGATGCCATAAAGATAATCATCTGATAGCTATTGTTGTACAAGAACTTCAAAAGAGTTAGCGACACTCGTCAGCCAGTGCAAGAATCAAGCACCATACTCAAGATCTTCTCCTCCCTAGATCAGGGAGTTTCATATCTTCCTCTCATTCGAGCCATGGACATTCAGGATCGGTACCGTGATTTACCAAGTCTGGTACTAATTGAGCTAAAGAGATGGCATGGACTGATCACCCTCACCTAGCCCAAATCAAGCTATTCAGATAATGGGTTGGCCCCGCGCTACAGCTCAGCAAAGCCTCTAAATCCAAATTGTTTGTTCTGACTATCCATCGTTTTGAGGATAACAACTGTACTCAGATGTAATCGAATAACAAAGTTTTTTCGAAGACTATGCCAGAAGAAAAAGGTATAACAAAGATCTCTGTCTTAAATGACCAAATTCGGCAATCAAACAATCTGACAGAAATATCTATCATCTGATTATGTATGAGAATCATTCTGTACGAAAAACAGTAGCATATTTCATCAATCGATCAATCTTAATCAGATAGTACCTCAATCTCAGACTGTTCATAGAAGCTTCATGACGAATTCATCAGAAACATGATCTCAATCCCATTATGTCCAGAATAAACTGTATAAAAGACCGTCGGGTCGTTCTCTCTCTGCTATCAACTGCAGACATATCAGAACATTGGAAAAAAACATACCTCGAACATCGTTCTTCATCTATTTCTATCCCATCTGATTCCTCAAATCATCAAGCATCTTCCGGTCATCTGGAAGAACACTGAATAGACTCCAAAGTTCCAATCTCAAGATACGATGTCTCCATCAGAATCATCTAGCACAACAATATGCGTAATCACAATAAAGAATCAACACCAACTTGAATCTCAGACTGGTTCATTTCTGACTTTTCTTCATAGAATTCTGACAATCGAATCAAATCTCTGGACAATCTTGAACTTCTCAATCAATTCTGTTTTGGTTCGAAAGCATAGTTCTGATAGACCTCCTTTCTTCTTCGAATTCTAAACCAAAAGTGCCGATATTAGATAAAATAAGAACAGATTTTGGCTCAGAGCATCATCTGCTGCATACAATCTCTCCGGATAGAATGGATTTCCAATCAGAAATTCCTCAGTACCTCTAATCATCTTCTCTTTCTCAACTCAGTCTGTAAGGCGAAACCAGTACTATAGTTTTCAAGATTAGGAAGATTACGGAATTCTCCTCATAAGAAAAAAATACCAGATCTTCTAATCAATAAGATCGTTGCGAGCTCAAAATCCAGAATTAGACATTGAGTCTCGAGCGTCTTCAGCTGCCTCGACGCTCATGCTATAAGTGATTCTTCTGAACAAGAATATACCTCAAATCTCAATAAGAAGAAGTTCAAAACACCGTAAGGTCATCAATAAAGAAGAAATAAAAGAATAATGAAGCGCTGATCAATTTCTTCTTCAATAAATAAGAGCTGGTCTCATAAGATTAAGTCCAGACTGAAGAACATATTCTGCTGAGTAATCGGCTTCAAAAATAATAATAATTCCTCAAAGAATCTGCGATAGAACTCATACATATTCTATCTCAGGTAAGGACGTCGATAGAATAGCATAAAACTGCTCGGCACAAAATCTGCAAACAACTCTCAAAGAATCCGAAAGATCAGTACGACTCTTCGAATGGATAAGGAATTCATCGATACGAATACTCACGAATTCATATAAATATCTCTGGAAGATTCGGCTTCTAAAATTCATAATCACTGCATGAGTGTTTGCCAAATCAAAAGGCAAGACAAAATCCAAAGCGACCATACCTCGTTTTGAGTCCGGTCTTAGGAAGATGATATTCTGATCTCAATTCCAAGTTGAAGTCAATATGATGAATTGGAATCAAAACTGCAAGCTTATCCTGCTATATCATCTTCTGCAATTTATAACCACTGGTGTATCAACCAGATCAGGTTAAAATTCAGGACATCATCTGCAAACATCAAGAATTCCTCCGCACATTTCTGTAATAAACGGTCATTCTACAGAACAAATATCAACAGAATCTTCAAATCAAGAATTCTTGCCGGAGGATTTCCACTCGTCTAACGAATCAGATCTGAATCTAGAAACTTTTTGAAAATATTCCTCGGTTGCCCTGTACTTGGTTAAATAGCTCAACGGATAATAAAATCAAAATCAAATAACCTATGTACCAACTGCCCAGTTCAATCTTATTCCCGTCCAAATCAAGACTTGCGACTACAGAAACCCAGAAGCTCAACAAAAAGGGAACGCATCAAACTAGATTCCTCAAGTTAAAAGGTAGGGAAAGCACCAATATGTAGCATTCAAGGGCATAAAAACCAAAAATTCAAATGGTTACCTGTCATATCATCTCCAGGTGCAGCCTGAGTCTGCGAATCCTCATTAAGAGAAAAGACTAAAGTCTGTTGCATCGGGTAGATTCATACTCGGATAACCTCCTAGTTGATTTCGCTGCGGCAGCTAAAAGGAATGAACCACAGAATCTTGTCGCCCCTGCTAAATCATTGGTCTAAAAGAACTTGCCGACCGAGATCCAACGGTATTACGCTGAGGACATCTCCTAGCATAGTGTCCTGTCTGATGGCAGATATTGCAACTACCATAAATTCCCAGACAATGTTCACTAAGGTGTCGACCTACACAATTTTTGCAAAACATTTCTGAAGATCCAGAACTCTGTCCTGAACCAAATTGTTTCGATCCGCTGGAGCTAGAAGAACTGCTCCCCGACTTCTTGAATTGTTTTCCTCTCGGTTGAAGGTGATCTCTAAAGTTACTCCCTCTATATTCGGTCGAATGCTGGAATGGAATCTGTCGAAGAAATTAAGCTTTAAAAAGACTCCACAAAATGACCGTACCTTGATTCTCCAAGGCTTTCTTCCTTGAAATCCACCAACTTTTGGCAATCCCCTGAAGTTGTTACACAATTAACTGAATTTGGCGTTGATCGATGTAGTCAAGAGACTCAAACAAATGATCGATTTCTTCTATCCAATTCTCGCACTCCACAGCATTCTCCGTACCATTCAGAGTCGTTGGGTTGAACGACTGAAATTAAGCTCATCAGTAATGATTCCATCGGTGTCGGGGTGACATCCATTTATTCAGTCGTAGAACAAATCTGTTCGATCGAGGTTTGTTGTTTTATGTTTTCTTTTCAAAAATTCATCGAGGAAACATATCTCATATTCAAGAGAATTAGGGCACAAATATCTCATTCTCAATAATCTCGTGTCCCTAATCTCTGTTCAAAATTTCATTCCATCTCAAGAATATTCAAATCTGCAATTCTAATATATCATGCCTTATAATTTAAATCACATAATCATGTAATTCAAATAATTCATGGAATAATAAAGCATGCTCGCATGACATTTAAATATTCATTTAAATAATTCAATCACATGCAAGAATTCAGTTCATTCGGACTCGATCTACCCCGCTCACTTCTAGTTCAATCCAAGATCTTAACGCTCTGATACCACTTAATGTGAGGACCCGGATTCTAATCATCTAATCAAAATAAATCATTCAATAATCAACAGAGAGTCCGGACCAAAAGGTCAAGAAATTATTTTTTTTAGGCACGGACCCCGTGCACCCTCCGTGCCCGGGTCCGTGCATTAATCTTCACAAAAACCAACTTTCTGAATAAAAATGCACGGACTTCGTGCACCCTCCGTGCCCGGGTCCGTGCCCAACATTTCAAATTCTTCAAGGTACTGCCTAAGAATGAAAGCACACGGACCCATGCACGGACCTAGGCACGGGGTCCGTGCATGAACAAATCCGGAACATTTCAAAATGCGAAGGTACATGGACCCTCACCCGGACCTAGGCACGGGGTCCGTGCCCTGCATAATTTTTGAAAATAAAACACATAGCAGTTCATGAAACTTCCAATTCCAACCTCAAATCTTCATTCTAACACGCATAAATCCATGAAACTCTATTACAACGATACATAAATTTCGACAGTTAATCAACTATCCCGAAAGTAGAACATGCATCAGATTCTAAGTTCTACAATTCAAATACAATACAACAAAGCGTTCGAATAAAAAACCACTCTAAACCAAGCCCTCACTTCTATCGTCACAATCCCAGTCTAGTCATGTTGCCTCTGACTCGAACCTGCCCCACCAGTTGCCATGTACACATACAAAACAAGACAACAATCGGATAACTCCGGTGAGAATACAATTCCCAGTAAAAGAGACGAAAGAGGCAATATCAAGTAATAACAATTCATGATATATATCAACGAAACAAGCAATTCAAGATCAAATTTCCAATTCAACATGTAATAAAGATTCTATATCAATTCCTGATATAGTGTAGATGCAATGAATGCCTCATGAGTTTCTTTTATTATCGAGATTTGTATATGATCTCGACATCAAGATTCGTATCCGATCTTGATACAATTATCCCAACTCCTCGTAGTTTGTATCCGACTACAGAATGTATATATGTGGATGCATATGAACGAAAGTGATCACATTTTCAATTAAGAACAACTAAACATAAAGTATGTGGTTCTAGGGACTCGAGAATCAATCGACTCTCAAGTGTTCACCCCTTAATCAATCCTAAGTCGTCTTTTACCTCTTCTTGATTTGACGTATCTGCGAACTAGACAAGCTACAAGAACAAGAATTCTAATCAGAATCCATTCAATCGTAATCCAACGATTAAAGTCAACTCGTTACCGTTTCTTGATCAATTATTCAACGGTTCGAATATGCTAATTTTGAACTCCACGATCTTCAACTAAATCTGTACGGTGATATAAACGATTTCAATATCAACCAATCAATTCAAATCAAATCCGAAATTCAAATCAAAATCCCCAAAATTTGAAAATTCAAACCGGCGGCATAATGACTATAATCTGATCAAGAGAAAACCACAGGCAGCAATATAGCGATCCAATACAACTCCCAACATCAATAATTCATCTAAAACAAACCAATTCCAACAAATCCCAAAACACCCATTTTTGAATTTAACCTTAAAAATCATAACAAATCCGAACGATGTTCTTTTTCGATCCGACTGCAAATATACGATCTATCTTAGCTCAAGAACAACATATCCGAATTTAAAAAAATTCTGACAACATCCCAAAATCTAAGTATACTGGATCGAAGAAAAACTTACGGTAGAACGGAGCTCTTGCAGTCGTGATAGGGAATATGCCCTCAGATTGAAATAATATCGGATGGATCGAGCTGAAACTGAAATCACAAAACTTGGGAAAGCTTTAATGGAGGATGGCCGAGAGAGGAGAAGAAAAAGGAGAGAAAGGTGGTGACTCACATGCCTCATCCCTCTATTTATATCATTAAGACCAAGTCAAAATCTCCAAATTGCACTTCGGTCCCTGAATTTCTCAAAATTTGCCATTCATCCCCTTATCGAATATCAATCCAATCCTAGAATTTCTTAATCTCTAATTATCAATCTTAATGTCCTAAAATCTAGGCTAATTTTGGTGCGTTACATAATTGTTGATGTTTGTGTATGTTTGACAATTGCACGGCAATAGGTGTTTGTTGACCTTGATAATGTCTTTTGAGTACCAATGACTTTATTATATTGCATGTACGATCTTGGGCACACCTAATAAAATTTTTATGAAATGTTTTTGTGAATAATTTAACTCCATCTAGGTTATGAGCAAGGGATTGAAATCCTAATCTCCTTGTTTTTGACTAAGTATGCAGATTAAATGGGGTTAAGAATTTAAAATTTAAAATTTTTGAAAATCAATTCAATTCCTTCTCGGCTTGGAAATTGATTGAAATCCAAATCACTGTTCCATGGCTAAGTTTGCAGGTTCAATGGGATTGTAACTCCATCCGAGCTATAGATGAGGGGATTGAAATTCGAATCCTATCTTAGTTATAGCTAAGTTTGCGGATAATTATTGGGGCTTAAGAAATCCGAGTGCAAAATCCAGAGGTGCATAATTTATCTCAAGAGAGTTGTGTTTTTGTTAAAGATTGTTGGGAGGAAGGAGCACTTGAATGTGATACTTACACTGATTTGTCGTAGGTCGCTAAGAATTCGTAGAACGAATTCTTTTGATGTTGCATGTAACTAAAATAACATGGCACACACACAACGTTTCACGCTAAACTGATGGTGTATTATGAAAAATTGAGAGCATTTGTGAGTTTGTTTTGTTGGACCTTTTCTGAGGATGTGATTGTTCATCATCATCCTTACTTAGGTTTGTGTTTTGCATATTGTTTTTGCATATCTTGCTCAAGGGCGAGCAAGATTCAAGTATGGGGGAATTGATAACTGTGTTTTGTATCATATTTTTGTGTCGTTTTATTGTTTTTTTTGCATACATTCATGTGTCTTTGTGTATGTTTTTAATTAAGTTTTGGTCATACTTCATGCATCATGTCTACATAAAATGCTCCCGGGTTTTCTGTAGGAAATCGGCAAAATAAAGCATATAAATCGAATAGAAATATTCTTTGCTCGAGCTGCTGGAATTTATCGCTCGAGCGAGAGAAAAATACTTTTTGGGCAGAAAAATGTCCGCTCGAGCGGCGCAAAAATTTGGTGTTTTTATTAAATTTAATTTTTTTAAAAAATTAGTTGCACAAATAATGCATGCACGGGAAAATTTCAAAACTCCATTGTGAAGAGCGGACGCTGGCATTTTTTTAATGTCAACGTCCGCTTCTGACAACAGCGGACACTACGTGTGTGGCGGGGTCTGCTGCTGCATGCATGCTCTTTAATTATATTATTATAATACCAGCGTCCGATTTTACTAAAAGCAACTTTCTCGACAAATCATTCAGCAAGATTTCCGCAAACACTGAGCTCACTTTTGACCATTGAACAACATGATCCTGACAAGATTCCCACAGAACTTTTGACCACATTGAATAATGTGTTTAAGCCTTACAAAATTTGAAATCCAATCGTTCAATATTATATATAACAACAAACAAGTGGTTGAATATCAGTGTCTCTCACTCTCTCTTACTTGAAAAAATTCTTCACAATTTCTAAAAAATATTATTTCCTTTCCTTCTTTCCTCCTTCCTCCTTCTGTCTTTGTAATATTTTTTCTGAAATTTCATATTTGTTATGGATAACATTGACGTGCTTCTATATTTTGGTGGTCACGTTAGTGTTGAGAATGGGTCGGTTGAATATAGTATCCCGTATATTAGACCGATTCGAGTATTGAGATCAATTTCTTTGTTCCAGTTGGTTGAATATGTGCATAAAATATTGGTCATTGATCCGATGAATTTTAATTTGAAGCTGTCGACGAAATACTCATTCATGGAGAAATCAATATGGCATGAAATTCCAGTCGACCTTGTTGATGCTGACGCTCTGGAGTTTGTAATGCAATGCCCCAATATAAATGTATTGCATTTGTACGTTGAAGCATATCAAATTGATCAAAATGTTGGTCATGATGATGAAGAATCATATATTCCACATGCAACAGAAGGATTGAGCATTATGCAGTTGAATCCTGAGGGTGGTTTGTGGGATCAACATATCTCTGGCCCTTTTGAACATGTTCCTCCATGTTGGCCAAATACGGGTCTGGGTTGGGATAAAAACGTTGGTGCAACAAATTTGTATTCAAAAAACCAGAATTTTTCTCCACACGATGATGTTCCTAGAACTGATGATGAAGATGTTCCTAGAAGTGATAGTGATACTGAACCAGAGATGTCATATGGGGAGTCTAGAGAAGAATATGACAACGACGCTGATGATTTGAATGATGATGAACGTGTGAACACACATGAAAATATCGATGAAGGGGCGTCATCTCGTCCACCACCTCGTCAAACATTATAGAGGCAAGTCGTACCATTTATCTCCACCAATTCTGAAATGCCATCATTTTTCAATAAATACTTTGGAGAAGAGACTCCGGATTCCATCAGTGTACCTGTCGGGGAACGAGAAAGTTACTACAATCCGAAAAGAGGAGAACTTGGTGTAAACATGTTATTTAAAGATAAGAATGATCTCATTGCTTCTGTGAAATATTATTCAGCTAGAGTTTCCAGGCGTGAGTATCGTGTCGTCGATAGCACACACATTCTGTGAAAGGTACAGTGTAGAAATGAATCTTCTGCCGCCCGATGTCGTTGGGGTTTTCGAGCTTTTTTCAAAGAGAAAATAGGTTACTAAAATAACTAGATATGGCGGTCCTCACACGTGTATATCCACCAACTTTGGCATAGACCATCATAACTTTAATAGCGATATGGTCGCATAGATGTTGTTGGGTATTGTACGTTGTGATCCTTCGTACGAGAATAAATATATCATGGAGAGCGTAAAGGATAAATACAATATCAAATCTCGTATACGAAGGTGTGGCAAAGTCTGAAACGCGCGGTGAAAATTGTTTATGGGACTTGGGAGAGTTCTGTGCAACTGCTTCCAAATATATGCGTGCTCTGTGAAAATATAATCCCGGAACAGTTGTCAAGTGGAAGCATCTTAGATTGAACAAACGAATCAATAAAAACATTGAACTATGTTTTTTGGCCATTCAGGCCTTCTATAGATGGATTTCGCCACTGTCAGAAAATCATAAGCGTTGACGGCACACATTTTTATACAAAATATAAGCACAAAATGCTGATCGCAGTCACTATGGATGCGAACAATCAGGTGTTGCGGTTGGAATTTGAAATCGTGGATGAAGAGACATCGGATTTCTGGAAATGGTTCTTGTAAAATGTTCGTTAGTATGTTGTTTGTGGTGAAAGTGGAGTATGCCTAATTTCTGATAGGCATAAGGGTATTGTTCGAGCAGCTGAGGATCTCCACTATTTTAAATGCATCGTTTTTGTTTGAGACATGTGTGCTCAAATTTTAATGCGAGATTCAAAGATGTGAATTTGAAAGATTTATGTTGGGAGGCGGGCAAACAACATCAAGTCTGTAAGTTCGACGCAACAATGGAGGCCATCAGGAACAAAAATATTTTAGCACATAGGTACTTGGCTGGAATCTCAAAGGAGAAAAGGAGTATGGCCCATGACGGAGGTTGGCGTCATGTGGTGATGATGACCAACATGTCTGAATGCTTGAACAGTGTGTTAAAGGAGCTCGTAGACTCCCTATCTACGATATTGCACTTGACCCTTCTAAGATGTGTACAATACTTCATTGAACGTGTGGAAAAGGGTCAACGCATGGTTCAAGAAAATCAGCTGTGGTCGGACTATGCATGTCGCAATATGAAGAATGGGCAAGAAAATATAGTTAACATCGTGTTGTCAAATATGATGTATGGACTCAAACTGCTTCAGTTGCGACCGGGGCAGACCAAGTCGCGGCCAACATATCCAAGTGGTGAGGTTTATCAACTAGTGATTGTTCATGTGGTAAATGGACAATTTTTTAAATCCCATGTTCTCACGCTATTTGCACCGCGAAATACCATTCGTTAGATCCGACAACCCTAGTTCAGTCATGGTACAACATATCGAACTACCTTGCGGCGTATGAAGGTAGATTTGAATCTCTTGCCGATGAACGATATTGGAATCCACCTACCTTTGAGTTGCACCACAACCCGGTTAGACGTGAAAGAAGAAGAGCTGGTAGGGATACAACAACTAGAGGGAGGAATGAGATGGACAGACCGGTGGTCAGGGAGAGACAACGACGAGGCACTAATAGGTATACATTATATTTAATTTATCGCTTACGATATTATGATATGTATCTATCAACATTGTAAAATTAATTTTTCCTGCGTTTTTTTTTTAGAACATCGGATGAATGAGATATGCAAGACTTGCTGATCGTGTGATATTAATAATAATAATTTTCTTTCCTTTGTGTTTTTATAATAACATTTATATCTAGTTTTATTGGTAAAGTGTTCGTGTATGAGTTTTAATTTAATAGATGTATGTATTGTATCTCATTTATATGTCTGTTTTTTTAATTTATTTAAAATAATATATAAATATAATAATATAATATAATATAATATAATATAATATAATTTAATATAATATAATTTAATTTAATTTCAAATAATATATTTCAAATTTATTGTTTATTATTACATATAATAAACATATAATATCGATATATGTATATATATATATATATATATATATATATATATGTTAATAACTCAATATATTATCTTAAAGTGTAGATTAAAATTATAAAATTAAACACTCAAATATTATTATTACATTACACAAATGATTCATGATCGTTTCTTACAATTACCATTATGCAAGTGACCCTCGGCTCCACAACCACGTGGTCTACATCTACGCGAACCTCTACGTGGTACAAAATCTTGAGGATTATTTTCAACCACATCATCATTGTCTTCATTGCTCTGGGTTTGTTCATTTGAATAACCTGGAAAAATAACTGATGAAACAACATTTTTTTGAGGTGCCGAAGTGTTATAAAAAAACATGTGGGTGAGGGGAAACATTGATCAGTTCTGTAAAACTTTGGATGTTTTTCCAAAATTAAGTTCGATAATCCTCATCATCATGTGCACCAGATGGTCTCATATTTTAAAATGTTCCTGATGGTCCTGCATCAGTGCATTGTATAGCCCACTAAATGACCCTACATTTTTTAAACCACCAGATGGCCCTGCATGGGCATGCCAATCAGATGACCTTGGAACATATCCTAAAGATGATTGATGCATATCATTAGCAGGAGTATTGAAATTTTGTGGAATATCATGTTGTCCAGCAGCAAATACATTGTGTGGATATGGACGAAAACCAATCCCACTGACTGTAGGAGATATAATGCAAACGGTTATGTGCTCATACTATGGAAAGTAGTCATCATCTGTTTGCCTAGGTCTTCCATGCAATTCACCCTGGACAACATACCGCATCCTTCTGTTCCAAAAAGTAATGACATTTTCATGATATTCCCTCCAGTCTATGTTGCGATGACCTATTCTGGTGATGTTGTGGAGGTCATCATTGTCAACTGCAGGTCTTTGGAATAGGTTGATGCATTTCAAATTGACTCAACACTCTATTCGGACGATGCATCTCTACAATTTCAAAGCAGATCACAGGACAAACACATCGCCAAATATTAGTATTGTATGAATCTATTATTGTCCTGACATCTGGATCGTTTCTCTTGTACACTATCCAGTTAAACTGCAAAATTAAAATGAAAATTTTAATTAAAATTTTTTATAAATAATTTCATTGTTTATATATTTTAGTATTATACCTCATCATGATTCATACGATCAAAACAATCCCTTATAATTCGAAGAGTGTGTGTCGGTGCATGAGTATAACTGAAAACATTGTTCCACCTACAATAAAGAAAATAATTAAAAATCGAGTAAAATAATCAGAGTTCATATTATGACAATATTTTTTACCGTGCACCATAGGGAGAAAATGACATAATTTCATCACCATAGTTCGGGTCCACGACAAGAGATAAGCCAGTCCGATCAGGATTAACACATTTAATCCTGCTACATGCCCATATCTGTCAATATTAAAAAAATATAATTCAATAAATATTAATATAGTCTCAGTTAAATAAAATTAAATTATACCTGTAAAATATGTAAAGGCCCAGATATTATTTATTTTCCTATACGTGTTGCATTGCACAACTCACGGTATAGGAATGCTAAAACTGCACCTCCCCAGCTGTAAGATTTTATTCGATCAATATTCCTGAGCAGTTGTAAAAAAATCAATCTAGCCGATCCTCCTTCATAATCTGGTAGCATTATTCCTCCGATAATCATCAATCCTACACATCGACTATATTTTACAACATCAACCTCGGAGCTATTATCTTCAATATGTGTGGAGATGCAGTGTTCGTATAAAGCGGTCATGGACAAGTGACCACCTTTGAAATGTGAGGATAATGGCGTAAATCCCAATAAATTGAGACATATGTGTTGTCATTCTCCTACTTTGTGCGAAGCATCTACACCAGATACACGCTCATCATCAATTGGTAAACCCCAAATAATTGAAACATCCTGCAATGTGATAGTCGCCTCACCGCATCTAAAATGAAATGTTGAGTTTCACGTCTCCATCGTTCGAACAAGCATAATCAAATGATTATCATAACACGAAATTCTCATTGCAGAACACCTAAAAATCCCATACGGTGTAAATATGCTTTCACACGGCTATGCAAATCATTCTCCAAATACAATTTCCAAATCAATTTGTCCGATCGTTTGGCTCGAACAATTTTATCGATAGTTTGCGAAGAAACTACTGATGATATATGTGATGCTTGAAAATATAACACGCTGGGATCTTCTATTGTCGGCATTCTGAAAAAAATTCTACAATCATTAATCAACAAAAAAATTATATAATAAACAATTGATACAAATTTTTCAAATATGATTATATACTTATCAGTTACGTATTGAAATGA